>NW_028327179.1:98578124-98881154 GCF_987537825.1 Furipterus horrens
CCTTTTTCTCAACATTCTGAAATTTTTCTCTCCTTTCCATTCCACTGTTTAAAAAAATAAAAAGTGGTATCCGCAACAAATCGTCATCCCGCAAATCCATGTTTTCATGGGAACCAAAATCAACCAAGTAACCAGGGTCTGAGGATATATTCTCTGACCCACTGTGAAATCTTCATGGAGTCCTTCATAACTTCCCCAGCTCTTGGCCCCGAGGACAAATGAAAAGTCTAATCTTTGATCAAGGGTGACTTCAAAGATGAAAGTATCTGCTCTTACAGAGAAACTCTCCCAAATGGCCACACCCCGCCGCTAGGAAGGAGAGGCCCAGCCCCACGGTCCACATGATGCATAGTTAGGATGCAGGGCGAAGACGTGGGAAAAAAGGTCAAGCCTCACTCAAAACCTTATTTTCATTAAAATCACATCATACAGAGTATTATCTCTAAATGTTTTCATTTTCCTATAGCTCTAACAAAACCAATGTTGCCTTTTAGGCAGACTTGCAGAATAATGTTCACCTAGGAGACACGCAGGAAGCAATAGACATCCTCACTTTAGGGCAAGAAGAAAGTAATAACGGTGTGGTTTCTGGGAGCCTTCCCTCTGATTTCTTCATGTGCGGTACTGATTATCTCTGCACTAGATAATAGAACTGTAGAGTTTCAGAGACGGAAAAACATCCCACAGATGATCTTGTGTGCCTAGCCTCGTTTACAGTCGAGGAAATTAAAACCCAGCCGAGAACCATGGGAAACACGCTCATCCTTCGTCCTATGGGAGGCCGTGGGAATGAGCGGCGTGTGCACAGACAGGTTCAACACTTGGACAGACCTGCGTTCCACACTCCCAAGTGTGATCTCGGGCACATTATGTGGCCTTTCAAAACTGGCGCTTTCTTAGTAGAAAAATACTGATTTTAAAAGGATTTTCTGTGTAAAGTCATGTTAGAATTCCATGAGAAACTGGTTAGTAGAATCCCTGGGTTTGTTAACAGCACTGATGTTAGTGACTGGCGTTTTCCCACTGTTTGAGGCAGAGCAGTGTGGAAGATCAGGACTTAGGGTTTGTGAAGACAGCAACGTGATCCCATTTGCCTCCAACTCTTTGTCAGGTGCCCAGCTTTAATGCCCCTGTTTCTGAGGACTTCTAAAAACTGACCAAGGAAGGGAGGCCCAAAACAACAACCATTGGTGAACGCTTAGTGCTCAGCTGAGAGCGGCTTTCTTCTGCGTGGTTTCCACGCATTCTTCCATTAATTCCTCAGAACAACTGAACGTGGTCGGCAGATACTGTGATGATCCCCGTTTTAATGACGAGGAGACAGACACAGAGGGTCCGGGCGTGTTAAGGGGTTACTGTATTACCACCTCCCACATCGCTCGTCTGGCTCCCGCAGTCACAGGCCAAGGGGACGCCCGCGCCCTGACGTCTTGTTTGTTACCTTCTGGAGGTGACAGTAGCTTTCCTGGAGGCATGAGAGGGTCCCACCAGTCTTCTGGCTGTCCCATCGCGTATCTCCCCACACCCCCCAGGGTACAGGGTTTGGGGGTGAGGAGCTTGAATACCTAGTAATAAATCAGCACATGGCATGTAGACCGATATGTAAATTATGGTGCAAGACAATGCTTTAGAATGCGGCTTCCTCTCGGCTTCCTCTCTAGGTCATTCCTTTCTCCATCCCTTCCCTGTCCCTCCTCCGGCCTTTCCACGGCACTAAAACAAGGCTAATGCCCCAGGGAGGCGGAGGCAGACATTCACTGGAACCGAGGGATCACTCAGGTTTGAGCTTCAAATCACGCTTTTAGAAACGCTTAGCAAGACAGCAATTTTAGCCCTGACTCGGTGCCTCAGTTGGCTGGGCATCATCCCCCAAAGGGAAAGGCCGCTGGTTCAAGGTCAGTGTATATGCATGGGTTGCAGGTTCGGTCCCAGGTCAGGGTGCCCCCTGGGGATGGCCAACTGATGTTTCTCTCCTGTTTCTCCCTCCCTTTCCTTCTCCCTAAAAATAAACAAATAAAAAATAATGTTTTTAAAGATAGCCATTTTAGAGGAAGAAAATATTTTTGTTGACTTCAAAAGTTAGCTTTTATCACAGTCAAACGCGGAGAGTAACGAAAGTCATCTGTAGCGTAAGAAAGAACATGGTTAAAAACAAAATTCTTGCCACGTACCAAAGAAAAGCCTTTCTTTCAGCGGCGAGTGGGAGGAGACGGGGGGGAGGGGGGGGGGAGAAAGGAAGAAAAAAGCACGGAGAGGAAAGAGAAACAGAAGTGAGATTGAGGTGAGAGAGAGAGGAGAATAAAGCAAACCCCCAAGTGCCCTGTTCTCCCCCACCTTCTGCTTGGTGTCCAAATCCCGAGGGCAGGTGGAACACAGATGTGCCCAGGTCGTCTCAGGGAAGCGGGACAGGGAGTCAGAAGTGCGACGGGAATCTCTCTCGAGAAAGCGATGATGAACATTCCTGTAAACGTCCTCCGTCAGCCCCCGCCAGTGAGCTTTCTATGTGCTGCCTTCTTAGCTTTGGACTCCCGTCCCGAGTTAGAGCCCTGATCTGTGCATCCCGTCTGTGCCCCTGCGCGTTCCGGCGATGCCCCGGGCACGCGTGCGAGCGCGCTGCTGTTACGCCTTCGGTTTCAAGCTCCAAAGCAGCGTCGTTCTGGAGGTGTCGTGCGGTCTGGAAGAGAGGCTACCGTATCCAACATGTAACTCCTTCTTCTGAATGGGAAACGTTTCAGGGGGTTTTGTAGGGGCCTTCCGAGGGTCAGGTGGCTGGAAGTATTCCCCCCTGAAGTGAACTCAGGGGGAGCAGATGAGCTACACAGACAGCCTCACCCTACTCCTCCCAAGGCTTGTCCAGTTACAGGCAGCACGCGGTCCTCTGAGCGCGCAGCGCTTTGCTGGCCCAATTCCGGGGGTGCTTTTTCCTTTATTGCCTGTGCCGAGATCCTCCTGAGAAGCTGCAGGCGCCGAGCACAGGGAGGGAGGACAGGAAGTGAGTGTAACAAAAATGTGGCACGTCCTGTGACTGAGAATCTTACAAGTTTTCATTGACCTCAGTCGCTTTGAAGACTCCAAAAGTTGGGGTTCCCCAAGCCTTGTCCTGGGCTGTCTTCTCTTCGCTCTTTCTGCACGTCGCGCCTCGATACCCCACGTGTTTCCATGGCACCAAGTGCAAGCCTTAGGCTGCACCTCCGGGTCCCACACCTCCAGCTGTGCCCTTCCTCTCAGGTCCCCGGTGTTCATATCTCGTTGTTCCTTGACGTCAGCATGTACCTGTCTCCGGGGCATTTCTGATCGGGCTTGCTGAACATGGAAATGCTGATCCCTCCGCCGGCAAAAGTGCGGTCTCCCATCGACCTGGTCACTTGAGCCAAAAGCTGACAGTCACCCTACAGACACCTCTCTCTCTCTCTCTCTCTCTCTCTCTCTCTCTGCCCCCCCCCACTACCTGCCATCTCCAGCCTATTAATATTTTATTGAATGCATTTCACACGCGTCTGCCTTCCTGCCCCTGACAACACCCTACCCCCTGCTGCCTCTGTCTCTCTCCAGGCGAGACATTGCCCATCTGCTCCCACCCCTCCCACTCGCACCTGCTCTGCAGCACCAGCCAGAGCGGTCTTGGACGGACAGAGACGGGGCTGAGGCGCTCCCATCCCGGAACCTGTCCGCGCGCTCTGTCAAATCCCCACGCTCCTTCTTGGCCCCCCCGCCCGCCCAGAGTGGCTCACCGGCTCGTCCGCCTCTCGCAGCCCCGCGTGTTTCTTGAACCCACCAAGTTCTTGGTCACTCTGGAACCTTTCTACCACCGGGCCTTCTGCCTAGAATGTGACTGGGTCCCACCCTTGCCCCTGCTTCCTGCTCCATCCTCATCCTCCACCAGTGTGACTGTAAGTTGATCTGAGAACTCCCCTGTTCACCTAAGGGGGACCTTCCTGTCTCTGTTAAACACTGTCCCCTGTTCACTGCCTTCAAATGACCCGACCCGTTGAATTCTTATTTAATTGTGTTTTCTGTTCCACCTCTTTTACAATCTCTGAAGGTCAAGGCCAGGCCTGTTTTATTTGCCACTAACAAGTGCATTGCCTGGAGACCTGAGTCAGCAGAACGTGTGCATCAAACGAATGAATACGTCACCAGTGTCATATGAGTTAGCTAAGCACCCAGGCTCATCTCAGAGAAGTGCGTGCATTCCTCAGGTTTAAGTCCCCCCCCACCACGTAACCCACACTCCTGGGAAATACCTGGGGCTCTTCTGAGCCAAAGTGGGCGATTCAGATGTGACGCGCACTAGCGCTTCAGAGATATTTTCCTGGGGAGCCAATCAGATGATCCGTTTCCTGTCTCAGGCCCTTCGCTGGGCGCCTGGGCGCTGCCCCAGGCAGGAGGCTGTGGTGCTCTTTCCCGGGGCGCATTGATCCGGAATCACGCCCCAGGCTTCCCCGTCCTCAGAGGGATTGCCAGCACCTGCATGTCAGGCAAAGACCAGAACCGCTGAGGAAGGACGCCCTGCTTTTGTGCTGAAGGAAAGGCATTGCGGGGAGCCCCCAGAGTGTGGATGTGGGGAAAGGGGTCCTGAGAGGCATGGACAGCATCCGCACAGGAAGCAAAAGGCAAGAGGCGTTCCAGACCCCGTGGGGGGTTGTGACCAGACAAGAGCTCCGTCCCGGCCTAGGGGCACTGGATAGAAATCACACCCTTTCTATTGGGGTCCCCAGCGTAGGCTCCCAGCATCCTGTGTCGTGGTCACAGTGCGCACATCCTAGGCTGCAGGCTTACAAAGGATGTCGACCGAGTCCCTTCCTTAGGCTGCCCACCACACTGGATAAAATGAACTGTCCCCACTACAAGGCAGCGTTGTGAACGCTCCTGCACTGATTCCTCCATTTGCCTGGAACACAGAACAAGGGCTCAGTGCTTCCATGGGACGTAGAGTTGATTGATGGATGTGTCAAAGTGCCATCACGTGGATGGGTGGCTTAAAACAAGAGGAATTTATTTTCTCATAGCTTTGGAGACTTCAGGTCTGAAATCAAGGTGTCCCTGGGGCCACGTGTCCTCTGAAGACTCCAGAAGAAACTTTCCTTCCTCTTCCATCTTTGGCTGGATGCAGTTCTTCACGTTTCTTGGCTTCTTGTTGCATCATTCCAACGTCTGTCATTGACACATGGTGTTCTCTCCCTGTCTCTGCGTCCGAATCTCCCTCTTTCTCTAAGGACACCCGTCATTGGACTTGGTGTCTTCCTAATCCAGCATGACCTCATCTAAACTTGAGTCCAAGTGCAGAGGCCCTGTTTCCAAATAAGGTCTCATTCACAGGTTCTGGGTGGGTATGAATTTGGAGAGGACGTTTTTCGTTATTTTCCTTTTTTTTTTTTTTTTTTGTTAACATGCATACTTTAATTCATTTTTTATTTTTTATAGTTATTCTATTACAGTCGCCCCAATTTTTCCCCCTTTGCCCCCCTCCGCCCCACCCACCTCTTCTTCCCCACTCCCACAGTCATTCCCGCCCCGTTGTCCATGTTCATGAGTTATTCATACATGTTCTTTAACTAGTCCTTCCCTTCTTTCCACCATTACACCCCTCCCCCTACCTCCTCCCCCTCCCCCTGGCAGCTGTCAGTCTGTTCCTCATTTCCATACCTCAGGTTCTATTGTTCTTCGTTTGTTTTCGTTCATTCGGGTTCTCTTATAAGTGAGATCACGTGGGACTTGTCTTTCACCGCCTGGCTTATTTCACTGAGCTGAATAGTCTCCAGTTCCATCCATGCTGTTGCAAAGGGCAGGAGTTCCCTCTTTCTCTCTGCTGCATAGAACTCCATTGTGTGAATGCACCCCAGTTTTTTCATCCACTCATTTACTGATGGGCACTTAGGCTGTTTCCAGCACTTGGCTATTGTAAACAGTGCTGCTATGAACATAGATAGGTTCTTTTGAATTGATGTTTCAGGATTCTTAGGGTATATTCCCAGCAGTGGAATCATTGGATCAAAAGGCAGTTCCATTTTTAGTTTTTTGAGGAAATTCCATACTGTTTCCCACAGCGGCTGCCCCAGTCTGCATTCCCACCAACAGTGCAGTAGGGTTCCCGTTTCTCCACATCCTCGCCAGCACTTGGTGTTTGTTGATTTGTGAATGATGGCCACTCTGACTGGCGTGAGGTGGTGTCTCATTGTGGCAGGTATATCTCCTAGGGCAAGGAAAATAAAGGAAAAAATAAACAAATGGGACTACATCAAATTAAAGCTTCTGCACAGCTAAAGAAACCATCGTCAAAATGAAAGGGGAACCAGCCGTATGGGAGAACATATTTACCAATGATACACTGGACAAGAGTTTGATCTCCAAAATATATAAAGAACTCATATGACTCAACACCAGGAAGACAAACAATCCAAGTAAAAAATGGGCAAAGGACCTGAATAGACACGTATCTAAGAAGGACCTGCAGAGGGCCCATAGACATGGGAAAGGATGCGCAACATCACTACCAGAAAGATGCAGATTGAAACCACAATGAGAGGACAATTTTCACCGCAGTACAATAGGTTTGCTTGGGTTCCCCTGTCTCAGATAATACCTTGTTATATCTGAAAACAAGTTTATACTCATAACAGAAGATGAACTAACTGCATTTGAGAATTTGGGTATACCCACACAGGAAATTACGAGTGTTTGTCAAATAGTTTATAATTAGATCACCATTATTCCCTCATGCAGGAAATTGGAACAGACCCTGGACGTGGGCGTGTTAAATACTCCTCTGTCATCCTCCACTGATCTGTCCTGTGATTGGATCAGTTCTTTGGAACTGATTACTGTCATCTCTCAGTTTCATTCTAGGATGCTTAAAAGCTTCTATAAAGCTAGTTGTTTTCCTTCCCTTTCCCTGCTTTTTCACTTGTTACTTTGGTTGAAGGGTCAGCAAACTTATTCCAAGAAGAGCCACACAGTAAATATTTTAGGTTTGGTGGGCCGCACGGACTCTGTCACAGCCTCTGCAGTTGTGGTGGCAGCCCGAGACACAGAGTAAATAAGTCAGCATGGCCAAGAAGTATTCCAAGACATGAAAAGCGGGAACCTACAGCCACACTTGCTCTACCCAGCAAAGCTGTCATTTAAAATGGAAGGGCAGATAAAGAGCTTCCCAGACAAGAAAAAACTAAAGGAGTTCGTCATCGTCAAACCAGTATTATATGACATGTTAAAGGGACTTATTTAAGAAAAAGAAGATCAAAACTATAAACAATAACATGGCAAATACGTATCTATCAACAATTGAATCTAAAAAACAAAGCAAACAAGAACAGAGAGAATCATGGGAGAGCATTTTGACGGTTGCCAGGTGGGAGGGGGTGTGGGGGATGGGTGAGGAGGGGAGGGGATTAAGAAGCACAAATAGGTAGTTACAGAACAGCCATGGGATGTAACGTGCAGTATAGGAAATGGAGCAGCCAAAGAACTTATACTCATGACCCATGGACTTGAGCAATGGTGGGGGGACTGCCTGAGGGAGTGGGAGGTGCTCGGTGGAGGGGGGCAAAAGGGGAAAAATCAGGACAACTGTAATAGCATAATCAATAAAATATAATTTAAAAGAAAAAGCATGGCCATGTTCCAGTCAAACTTCATGTATGTGAGTTTCATAGCATTTCCACATGCCATGAAATTTATTCTTCTGCTGATTGTCTGCACCATTTGCAGCTGCAGAAGGCAATCCCACCTCGAAGACCGCACAGGGAGGAGGCGGGCCAGGGTCCCCCCACCCCGGCCAAGCCCTGCCCCTCCCCTCCGGCTGCTCTGGCTGCCTTCACGTCTCCGTTTCAGGCATCGGGCACACTGTGCTCACAGAAGCATCTGCGTCTGTTTCTCTCTTCCCTTCTTCTTCCTTTCCCTTCACCACCTTCCCCAGTCTTTATCCTTCCTTCCCGCCACACTCCGCCTTTCTCAGCTTACTGCACTCCCAGAATAAATACCCACTGCCTCTAAGTTAGATTTGATCATTGCACGTTAATTATTTTAATTACTTTTACTTTCTGAAAAGTGAAGGGTGGTGCTATAGGTCACAGTGATATTCATGTGATAGTTATTCCCTTATTTAACATCGAAAAAAGTCTTTAAAATCCTTATGCAAAATGAATAGAAGTGGTAATAATCCCCTGATTATTATTAGAAGCATGTTTTGTCCCTGCGAGGTGATCAGCTTGCAAACTTACCCCACATTAGAGAACAAAGCCCCGTGCACTACTACCCAGCTTCCCCAGGTTTCCATCCACAGCTGATCTGTTTCATGGGCAGGCACTCGGGATGTGCTTCTCCCCCGCCCGGGAATTATTGCGAGGCCAGCAGCAGACATCAGTGCCCAACTCTTAAAGGTTACGATCCGTCTCTAGAAAGCCTATCTACAATCACATGATCAGATCTGAAAAACAATTAATTATCATTCCTTCCTTTATCTGGTGTTAGTTTTCCCCAATTGCTTCATAACTGTGTTCTGTACTGTTGGTTTGAATTAGGACCTAACAAAGGTCCACACACAGATTCTCTCTCTCTCTCTCTCTCACCCCCTCCCTCCCCTTAAAATTTGTTGGTGGGAGAATGGAAGAAATCCCATCCTTTTTCCAGCTGTGTTTCCCACAGTCGTGTTAACTGACAGGTTCGCAGTGGTCTAGAGGTTTGGTCAGACTCATGGTAGAATCGTTTGCCAATCAGACTGTATAGCTGGTGGGGTGTCCTAATATGAGGGGACCCACAATGTCTGGGTGGCTTTATTCCGTGATGTTAGCAGCCATTAGTGACCACTAATCCAATGATTAGCGGTTGCAAAATCATGATGGTCTCCTTTGTTTTCAAACACCTGGAGTAGTTGTACAAAGGAAAACGTTTCCTCTTCAACTAGTTACCCTGAGTTTTGTACGAAAGTTGGGATAAATATTTGATTATTGCCTTTCAGTTACAAGTTTTCAAAATAAGTATGTTTTCTAGCACTCCAGAGGGTAGTCAACAGGCCTGATGTTTGGTTGGTTGGCTTCATGGGTGTCAAGCCATTGCAGTTCGCGTGATCTGTCAATTACAGAGCCCCGTCTTTGGCCAGCGTGAGTACCTTCAAGGTGCCCTTGAAATCTTTTTGACGTGACCTTGGCAGTCACTGACCTTTTCTACTCTGGGGTGAAACAGTATGTTCGGGGCTCATTTTTTGCCCCAGTTCTGGAGCCTGACACTTCCTTCGCCCCCCGTGCTTCTCCCGTCCTCATGTGGAGTAGGAAGCACTGCCATCTGCCTCTCGGGGAACCCCACGGTTCTACAGGGCAGAAGGTGGCTCTCTAGCAGAATCAGCCCAGAGAAAAGGATGGAACCAACCAACCCAGCAACCCTGAGACTCCTGAGAGCAGAAGCAAGCAGTCATTCTCCTCTGCACATTCAGCTCGCAACTGAACTACGTGGCAGAGGCCAGTGTAGGGAGGCCCTGAAAACCCGCCTCAGCTGTGGCTCCCCCGGGCACGACCTTGGGGGTCCGACACACCCCCTACGTGAGTTACGGCAGACGGCGCCTTCGGCAGTCCGGTGTTCAGCTCATGCTTCGTAAGCAAATGTGAGGAATGAACGAGTGATATCTTCGGCTTTCAGAAAGTGACTGTAGAGAGCATTGGGTCCAATACCACATTTTTACCTGAAGAAGCGAAGGCCTTGAGATTTCAAGTGACTTGCCTCGGTTCACAGTGGACATTAGTGTAAGAGCTAAGACCCAAATCATCCGGCCTTGAACGCGTTGTTTCTCTACTTCACCCGCTGCCTCTATAAACTAAATTAGGTAATCATATGTAAGTTATCTTGATCATTGTTCATTTCAGTAATCTTTTGGTGTAAAGATCCTTCTTTCCTTCCTTTTCTTCCTTCCTTTCTCTTTCTCACTCCCTCTTTTCTTTCTTTCTGATGTAAATCACAGTAGCATTTATGCGGTTTTCATTCCCTTAATAGTGAGTAGCAAGCCAAAGAGAAGTCCAGTCAGACCCCCGGGCCTGGGGCCTGCTGGGCAAGATCTAACTGCCTGCTAAGAATATATAGTAATCCCTGTGCCCAGTCCAAAGCTTGGGTGACTTTTTTCCTACCACAATTCAAAAATGACTTTTTTAATAAAAATAACAATACATATTGTCTCACCTGACCTGATTCAGGGTGGTAACCCTTTAGGCCACAGAAATAATCACGGCTTCTAAATGTGTCACCTTGGTGTGGCCAACATACTGAAATGGCAAAAAATAAATTTAAAAAAAGCTTTAGTAGTCACTTTATTGTCTTCCTGCAAAATACTGAAGAATGAGTTCATTTTCTTGAATACGTCCCCCAAAACACTGGGCCTTTTTAATTTCCAGCAAAAATGATGCGGCCCCTTAGCTATGCATTAAACCCTCCCTGAGTGTCTTTGGGTCTCAGGTGGCCGTACAGCCAAGCAGGGCACCTCTACCTGTTTTATGTTTGACTATCACCCATCAAATGATAAACGTAAAGGAACTTAGTGGCAAGTTTGACCCCCTTTATTCACGGGAGAACCACCCATGGAGTGGCGGGGTATACAGGCAGTGGAGCGGTCTTCTGAGGGATTTGGGGTGGGAACGGGTTTTGTCACGTGGTAGGAGTGACAGCGGGGACCAGGACAGGACTGACTAGGAGGTGGGGATCCCCTTGTGGGGCCATCAGGTCCTGGGGTCTAGGGAAGGTGCTAGAGCCAGAGCTGAGTGGGAGGACTGTGACTGGACAGCTGTTTCCCCCCCCAAGTGCAGGCTGATACAGGTTAGATTTGTGACATGGAGCAGGTCACTGGGTGGCTTCCAATGTGTATGAATTAACTTGATCCTGCCCAACGCTACCTCATTGGTTCCGCAAGGGTTTATTGAGCACCGAGTACCTATAGCAGGTACGCTGTCAGACGATAAGAATCGAGCAACAGCGAGGACACCAGGTGCCTGCCCTCAGTGACGTAACGGAGTGGTGGCCACAGCAAATCTGTCCCCGACGCGATGTGAGAGAAATGCAGAGCCAGTGGTAAACATGGACTGTCAGGGAAGGGAGAGAGACCGGCGGATAGCCAGCCTGGATGTGGCGAGGCATTGGGGTCTGGGCGTGGGCGATGTTTCCTGGCAAAGGGCTTAGGAACTGAGACCCGCGTGGACCAAGACCTGGGACAGGAAGGAGGGTCCCTAACACAGGGAACACGATGTGCTGGGGGTAGAGGTGCTTTGGGATTTCCAAAAGCCTCACAAAATCTTTCTCAGGGAAATCACCTCTGACTTGGGTACTTCTGTGGAAATTAAAGTGAGAACAGCTTTAGTCCCTTTGAATATGTTTACTCAGATATCTTAAGGGCTTTCCTTCCCTAAAAGGTTATTTCTAGCTAATTATCCTCAGTCAGGAACTTAATATGTCGGACTCTTGCTAATTGTGCTCACAATGGGGGCTGCTTCAGAGAATAGAAACTTAGTTAATGGGGAAAATGAAATACTTAGAAGAGTTGATTATTTGGAGATTTTTTTCCAAGGTGTTAAGTGTTATCTGTATCATCAAAAACAAACAAACATAAAATAACCTTTTTCTAGTGAAGCCTGATGTAGAGGGTTGGAAGGAAGGAGGAAGGACCACACAGCCTATATGGGGAAGCTAGGATGCCCATGACCTTCCCAAGTCTCATGGGGAAGATGGTGCTGTGAGCTGGGGCAACAGGAAAGGAGGGGCCATCTTCTAAGATTTTGTCCTGCGATCAGCAAACCAAACTGCCATTTTCAATTGTATGTCTTCTGCGACATCAAAGCTTTTTAGCTAGAAACTTCAGCAAGAACATAATTTCTCAGGTCAGCCTGTTACAATTGGGGTTCAAACTAAGTGTCAAGAGAAAATAAAAGTCCCCAACAATAAAACATAGATATAAAGTACAGTACTAGAAAATGTTAAGGCGTCACATATGTTGAAGAATTTGGTGTAGGTAATGGATGGGTTTGTGATTTACATACTAAGTGTCCTGACTCGGGTTATTCCGACAATTGCCTGAGTGTTACCACTTCCTTTTTCAGGGGGTACTGTGACTGTTTATTCGGGGTGCCTTCTTCCCACTGGCTCTTTGGGGACAGTAAATGTATGTCACTTGTCTTTGTGTGCCCAGCGCCTACAACAGCACTTGCAGTGAAGCAGATGGATCATAAACGAAGCTCATACACTCACGGGGCTCTTACCCCACAAGGACATGTGCGCACACCGACCGCAGAGTAATTACCGTCTTCCTGTTCAAGCCGGAAAGAAACGGTGGTTCTAAGAAGCACGTTGCACCTCAGACGTAGTTTTATGTTGCTCCCTTAAATACCCTTACGCTTCAATATCTTGTCAACATGGCAAGCCCGGAACCGGGGTTCTGGCATTTCAAATGTCACTTTGATTGTTTCACCTGTAAAGACATTCTGTTTATTGTTTTTGTTTTGTTTTCTTTGACGTTTCCTATTAGAGAGCTACCTGGTGGGATCTACCCCCGTGAACTCCATTACAATTGGGTTCTTTATGGGAATCATTAAAGATGGTAGTGATAGAGGTTTATGGGTAACGAAAGAAAGAAAAGCTGAAGATATGTTCTTAGCACAATATTGATGGTCTGCAGACTGCTAGGTGCTCTTCTAAGAATTTGAGATTCATCAGTAATCAAAATTTATTTTAAAAAGCTGTCTGACATCTGGAGTTTATAGTCAACGAGGAAAGTGGTAGGTAGGGGAGGTAGACCGTGCAAAGGAACAATAACAGCAGTAAGTGACAAAACTATGTTAGCAGCCCCCATGTGCCCTGCAGAAAAAGAGAGAGAGTAAGGGGCACAGTGGCCTGTAAGACTAAATAGGACGGATGGAGCAGACCTCAGTGAGGACACGCCATTCGGTCAAGACCCAATGGAAGGGAGGGAGTTAGCCCTGGGACCTTCCGGGGAAACGCCTTCCACACGGAGGACAATGCCACAGAAAGGCCCTGCAGCGTGGGCGCCTGCATCGTCCAGCCACAGTGTGGGTTCGGCATGGCGGAGTAGATATCGGAAGCATTTTTGTTAACCAAGTGTGTGCAGTACGTTTGAAGGTATTTTTAAATAATAAGTGTTATCTTCAAAGGGTCGTGGCAATGGTCAGTCATTGTTCCAAGATGACATTTACTTAGCGTCCAAGTTTTCTTTCAGATGAAAATCTAATTACTGTTATTATCAGCAATAATCAAAGAGGAGCTTTCGCTTCTTACACGGGGGAGAAAACTTCTTACTGCCACAGAGATGAACTCCTGACTGTCAAAGACCCTCAAACTACATCTCTATTCAGGGAGAGAAGAAAAGGAAAGGGAAGATGAGCTTGTCTAAGTATCGGTATAAATGCAGTCCATAGCTCCAGCCAGATTGTAAAAGATTTTTAACATCCCTACCATGATACAAAAAAACATTAACAAGTATCTTTCTTTCCAGAAAATAGCTAATGTCTTCCTAGAAAAAAAAAAAAACACCTAGAAGCTCCAAATTGTTCCTCAGGTGGGTGAGAATGAGCGCTGTTATTTATACTGGTACACAGCGCTGGGTTCATCGTTCATCTTTGGCACAGAGTTGTGGACATGAAGATAATCAACATTTCCACCACCTGCAGAACATCATCTGTACTTTTAGTTCTTTGGCTGGGTGCCTCCTGCAGAGGTTCCATCTGCCTTCCACCTCATTTCTCTACACACGATTGAAGCTGCTTTCTGTACCTCAGCCACACACCTACCTGGCGTTAGGAAATGGCTCCAATCACCCCAGCCCGCCATGGCCAAGTGGCCCTGGGACATGAGAGTCCAGGCTGCAGAGGTGCTTGTAATACTCATGTGGTGTCTATTTGGGGAGAAAAAAAAGTGACATCAAATTTCTCATAATTTAAGTTATGTCAGTAGGATCCTAATTATAGAGGAAAATGTCTAAACAGAATAATAATCTATAAAATTTATGGTCATTAAACTTACCTACCTAGAACACTGATGAAACTTTCAAATAGATCCTCTTACAAATGACTTAAAAAGAAAGTGTGTTATAACTTGACATTATGCTGGGCCTTTCTATTTAAAAGTGTTATCAACAAATTTGTAGAAATTAGTGCTTTAAATAACTAGGAGCAGTAACTACCTAAGAAATTATTTTGTGACTTATTCAGTAAAGTATACATTGCTCGTATAATAGTTCCTAGATTAGTACGTTTGTGAATCAGAACATCGCGTAAGGTTTATCTGAAAAAAAGGTACCTCTTATTTGTTTGTTTCAATATGAAATGTTTCTAGTTGGTATACAACCCAGATCAAGAAATAGACATCAAATGTAAAATGAAAGCCTATGTAGACCCCTAACTCTATTCCCTGTGGCTGATCCTGATCTTAAAGGAAAAGCTTTCAGCTTCTCACAGTTGACTATGATGTTAGCTATGGGCTTGTCATATATGGCCTTCCATAAATACTTTTAAAACTATGAGTTAATTCTTTACTCCACAGATTTTCAGCACCCACACGTGTCGTCCTGTGCCGGACCTCTCTGCCCGTGCCCCGTTATTACGGCCCTGCAATCCTACAACTTCATTATTCCAGACCCTTCCGTTTCTAGTCCTCCAGATCCCATGTGCTAAATTTTTGGTCCCCAATGTATTCGCTCTGACCTATAAGAAGAACGAAATTGCTCTTATCACTTTCCCCTCCTTATGGCTCAGCCCTTTTTGACCTTCCTGATTCTTTGAAACTACCACGTCCCGTTGGTCGCTTCACAGCTCCCTACAGCTGCGTTATATGGACTTCCAACATGAGCTCACATAGCCTGTACATAATCTCTGTTTTAGCACGTGTTTGTAATTTGAAATTTCAAGTATAATGTTTTCTCACCTCCACCAGACTCCAGGCTTGCAGAGGACAGGGACTGAGGTTTCCTTCATCCATATGGCCCCAGAACTGAACAGATCAGGAACTCAGTGGATGACTTATGAATGTGTGCATTATAGGGATTCAGATTTTTCACATGGGAACACGGCTTCCTCTAAATGCTGGGCTTCTTCCCTTGGATATGTGCTCCTATAAGGCTGCAAATGTTTAAGCTTGAAAAAACAATTCTTATTATGCTGTGGTATTCAACCGGAGATCCTTGCTCACACCTTCCTCCCAGTTGATGTTTAATTGCTGGATGATTAAATCAGGATAATGGCCATTAAGACTTCTCTGTCCAAAGTAAACCACAGACAGAGGTGTTGAAATTCAGTTTATAAGACAGAGGAGAAAGTGAAGGATATGCAAAATTTAAGTTACTCGTTTAATTCAGGAAGCCAAGGTTTACATGCAATATGGACGATCTTAGGTAAAACTATATTATAGTTCAGTTCCTATTGCATTGTTTTCAGAGTGAGGAGCCCAGACCATCCCTAAGAGTAACTACAGTAGGTCACGGGGCTGCCAGGGAGTTTGTATGTTGGTCATGCCCATCTGATAAGTTTTATACACCATTTTAAGTTTAGATCATTTTTGATATAATATTCTCTTCTTTTTGAAGATTACTTCAGATTTAACATGACTAAACATATAAAAAGCTCTCAGATTGAGAAACTGGGCATTAACACCACAGCAATATTGTTTGAAAAGCAAAGGAACTTCAATGCATATGGAGACGTATACGACAGAACACTTTCCTGCTGCACTCAGCCCCAATTGGCCTTAGGTTAAAATATGAGGTCTGTCTGGGAAAAGGCCAGCCATTTTCATGTAACGAGAACAGTTTGCCAGACATGATGTAACCTGGCAGCCCAGGGGTGTGGACTGGAATGCTCATGTGTGAACAATGACGACTTCACTGTACTAGTCAGTAGGGGCGGTAGACACCATTGAGTGAGCATGTGTACTCTGTGGCCATCGCGTTCAAAATGACTGTGTGAGTAGAGTGACAAATCTGCATCAAATTCTGTGTTAAGCTTGAACATTCCTCTGCGGAAACTATTTGGATGATTCAGAAGGCTGCAGCTATGGGCAGCTGGTGATGGGAAGCTTCGTCATGTCCTGTGCTGAGTTTTTGGTGAAACATCGAATCACCCAAGTAACTCAGCACCTTCTACAGCCCAGATCTGGTGCCCTGTGACTTCTGTCTTTACCCAAAACTAAAATCATCTTTGAAAGGGAAGAGATTTCAGACCATTGATGAGATTTAGTAAAATACGACAGGGCAGCTGATGGCGATTGGGAAAACTATGAGGTCCCAAGGTGCCTAATACTTTGAAGGGGACTGAGGTGTCATTGTCCTATGAACAATGTTTCTTGTATATTCTTCAATAAATGCTTCTATTTTCCATATTATCTGACTGGATACCTTCTGGACAGACCTCATACACTATTTATAGACTTTCTCTATAATGTAAACTTCAGGTTGTATATGAATAACATGGAAAAGAGTCAGAGAACAGCATATGCATGATTAAAAACTGGTTGTATCCTGGGAGGACTTATTTTTTACTTTTTCCCTGGTCAGAACTCCAGCCATGCAAACAATTGAGCTCTCATGAAGTGAGTTACTTGACAGTTACAGAGGGGATAAGGACATGGGGTCACTGATAGACGTAGCTGAGGGGCCTTTCTAATGGACTCATGTGAACATAACTGGGTGATCTTGAAGACCCCATTATTGCCAAGGAGCCCTCTCCATATGTCCCATATGTGCCTCAGGATTTGAAATATATTAAATCAGCTATAATTAAAACAATATGCAATGTGACAACTTTTAAATATGTGATTGCATGAGGTAGATACCAAGCTCTCAGTAATTACAAAGGGCATTTTCATAACACGTTAGTCCAAAGAGCGTATTTGAAATATACTGCTTTGTCAGTTGCTTCTTTATGAAAATGAAATAGTGGCAGGGACTTAGAACTCGGCATACGCAGCAGTTTCTACTTGTGTTGCACACATATGTGTCAACGCAGATTATATAAGCACACTGTGACTATGGGAATCAGATTCTTAATTTTTCCACTGTGATACTAGAAAAAAAAAAATCTATGCAGCATAACCACCTTCCTTCTAGATGCTGGATAGTTGCAAAATTGTTAACATCCATTTGTAGCTTAAGATTTAATGGCTCCAAAGGAGTCATTTCAAAGTGTAATATACAAGCATTAAAAAGTAATTTGCAAGATGCATCAATAGTAATGGTTCGATGCCATCCACCAGAGCTTACATGTTACTTTTTGTAATATCATGACACAAAATATGTTTTAAATGTAAAGATATATGTATATGTTTTCAAACTTCTCTAAAGTAGGATTTTACTGATGCAAAGACTAGTATGTCAGGTAACAAGGGAAAGCTGCAGCCCTCCCGAGGCTGGTAGCTTTCCGCCTCACTGCGGTGACAGCCCACCCGTCCACGTTACACTGCTGCCCTCGTCTTCCACACCCGCCGGCCTCCTCCTGCTCCCGCGTGACACCGGGAATACCCCCGAGTCCGCATATTCGCATTTACATTCCCGCTGTCTGGAATCCTTCTCCCCAGTCACATGGCTTGCTGGATAATGACCTTATTTATTTAAATGTGACATTTCGTCTGAGTTTAAAATGCATTCCCCATACACACGGTCTGTTCTTCCTTTCCCCGATTCAGTTTTTCTCCTCATCATTATAACTTGTTAAGTGTATGTGTGTACACATGAAAAAAACATATATGTATCTGTGTGTATAACATGTGTGTACATATATACATATATAACTTTAATTTTTTGCTTATTATGTTTTGTCCCCCTAGAATGTAGTAATGTAAGCCGAAAAAAAGGTGTGCATGCATATTTCTCTCTGGTTTCCCGAGTGCCTAGATCCCTGGTCGTCATGGCGTGGGGACTCCGTAATGAATGAATGAGTAGCTGCAAAGCAGACACAAGCAGTCCTTGAATCACAAGGGCTTGACCTGTGTGGGCTCACTTATATGTGGCACTTTTCCACCACATATTAGAACTGTATTTTCTGAGACATGATTTTTAATAACCTTTTTCTAGCTTCCTTTATTGTAAGAACACTGTCTATAATACACATAACGTATACAGTACGTGTTAGTCCAAGGTTCTGGGCTACCAGTGAGACTTCAGGTCAACAGTAGGCCATTAGTAGTTAGGTCGGGGGGCAGGCATCCCAAGTTATACACAGATTTTTGACGGCTCAGGGGTCGACACCCCTGACCCTGTGCTGTTCAAGTGTCAGCTGTGTAAAGAAGACAGTGCCCAGCGGTGGGAACTGAAATGCATGTAGTGAGGTAACGGAGGCAGAGCTCAGGGCCAAGAAGTCACTGAGACCAAAATACTAGAAGCTCATCGGTACGAACAAATTGGTCGGTGTCTTTATAGTTATCGACAGAAAACATAGACAGAGGACTGTTTTGCTTTACTTGCTCAATTAACGTTTCCCTTTAGGAACAGTATTTTGTGTATGTTAAGAGGGGGGGCGGTGTTGTCCCTTAAAGAAAGGTCCAAAGGGAATGCTATTCCATCATAAAGAAAGAGGATTCTGAACTTTGGCTACAGGGCAAGTTTACTGGTAAGGATTTAAAAAAAAAAAAAAGGAAGTAGAATTTGAGAATTTGAGGGTTCTATGCCAAAGGCAATTGTAACAGAAAAGCGACACAATTAACCTAATTTAATGAATGGATCTTTAATTAGGTGAAGGTAAATCTGCAGACCTGAATATAAATGACCATCAGTTCATCTTTAGAATTGTATCAGAAAGCATCAGAAGTACTAAATTACATTATAGTTTCTTTGCTGTATCAGAGGAGCTAAAGGAAGGCAGCTCGGATCAGGCCAAATGTAAACCTGGAAAAATAATTATCCTATAGAAAATACATTCATATAGGGGGCACTGTTACAACTTGTTCCAACTGATTTCAGAGCCAGCTGGAAAGTGTTCCAGTGTAGAGGCACCTTGTCACAGACAGCGGGACAGCATTGCTTAGAGGAGTCTCAGAGGCCTATCTGGAATCTATCAGGAACATCATGGCAGAGCCAGACTTCAACCAAAGTGAATTTAAGAAGGTCCTACATCAAATATCTGTATTCTGTTTATTTCTTGTGAACTCATTCTTTTCAACTAATATTTTAAAGGCCTCCTACGTACCAATCACTGTTCTAAGCACTGAAAACGAACTGATTTCTTTCCTTCTAATGCGAGGAGACAGACATAAGACACTAAAGAAAATGTGCGCTGAGTCAGAGAAATGTGATGGAGAGAAACAGCAGGACCGGAGACAGACAGCAGCTGTGGGCGGGGCGGGGAGGGACTCAGTGAAGGAAAGGTGGTTTGGAGCGAAGATGGGGAGAAGGAATGGCCTTGAGGATGTCGAGGAAGGACAAAGGACGGCCCTGGGCAGAGGGAAGACCCAGTGCAAAGGCTCCAGGAGGGCCCTGCCTGTCTGCCGTGTGGGAGGAGGGGCGTGCGCGGAGGTCAGTGTGGCTGGGACCGAGGCAGCCGGGCAGTTGAGCAGGGCAGCAGGGAGGACTGGGAGCCTGGAGGGCCTTCAGCTATTGTAAGACGTCAGCTTTCACTCTGAGCAAACCCAGGCGCTCCCTGAGGGCTCTGAGCAGGGAATAGGAATCATGGCCACATAGCAATGCTCCCGGCTCAGACGTATATAAAATTTTAACTTAATCTGCCACTGAAGTTTTCCGGGTCCAAGACAGTGACTCGGGGCCTTCCATCCCCTGTGTGGAGCGTTTCAGTAATCGGGAATGCAGTGGCTCATTTCACTGGAAAGGCCAGGTGACACGAACACTTGTGGATGGGGTGAGGCTGCATGTTCTGATGGGAGCAAACAGCACGCGTGGAGGCCCGAGGGCGGGACAGAGTGGAGTTGGCTTGGAGAGGCCCAGATGCAGTTCTACCCGAGAGGCGGTGAGTCCCAAGGTGTGGAGGACTCGGGACGCCGCCCGCCTCACTTCCAGTGCCGGTGACCTTAGAGCATCCTGCAAATACTCTGGCTGTGTGCTTTCATGTGCAGGATGTGCCATGTGTTTGTTCTTCATAAAAAAGATTCCCTCTCTCCCTTGGCTGCTGTGGGCAGAACCTAGGTGTGAGGCACGCGCAGGGGCCACTTTAAGAATTACTCCCCTTACCTCTGTTCCACCTCAGTTCAGGGAAGACGTCAGGGAGCGTGTAGCTCAGTTACCTTCTGGCCTCGGAGGACGCGTTTGCGCACTAAAGACCCACTGTCATGGCATTTCTCTCCCCACAGAGGACAAAGTGTGGACCATTGTGTCTCACGACCTGCAGATGCAGACGACGGTGGCGGGCCACAGCCCGGAGAAGTACTCGGTGACACAGCTGACGTACAGCGCGTCCATGGACCAGATCGGCGCCATCACCAGCAGCGCCGAGTACTGCGAGCAGTACGTGTCCTACTTCTGCAGGATGTCCAGGCTGTTGAACACCCCAGGTAGGAGGGGAACACGTTCCGTTTCATGACTGTCTCGGCGGGGGCTTGGAGTCACCGGGACGATCCAACAGGTGCGGCTCGTTGGCATCTAGTCCAGTCTGGAGAGTGCAGGCAGCTGTGAAAACGTGAAATAGAATTATTGGTTGTTTTCTGGGGAGGGAAGCCATGAAAATATGATTTGTTTTTAAATTCCGTTGTTTTAAACTTAAAAATTTTCCTTTTTTATGGCTTAATGTATTTTAATAGTGAACTTACGGGAACGGCACAGAAGACAGACAACATTAAAAACATACGCTTGCGTGAAGGACAGTTCAGTTAGAAAAGTATAGTCAGTGGACGGAATCTACTGTGTGATAAAAGTGCTACAAACCCCATTGAGTTGCCATCAATAAGTTTACTTCTTTCAAAAAAACCCAAATGCTGGCATTGTCCAGAGAAATTTAACAGGTTTATTTATAGTTACAGAAGTTGAACTGTTGGGACGCGTTCACGGAAACATCTCGACTTGCATTAATGCTTTTTAAAAGAATGACATGTTGCCTATCAGAGTGGATTCTTAAGCACGTTCTCCATGCAAGCGGGGCGTGCGAGCTGGGTTTTCCATTTTCTTTGCATGTATCTGCGTGTGTGTGAGTGTAGTTGCTCTGGGTGAAGGTTTAGGAGGCTCCGTGCGAACTTCTGTGGGAGCTACCAAGCCGTTCCGTGTGAGTTCTCAGCTGTCTTTACTGTACACGTGAACGCAACCCAAAGGCTTCCTGCAGGTGAGAGGCGTGGGCAGTCACTGCAGAACCTGGAGTTCTTTGTTGTCTGTCACCACTGACCAGTATCTGTTTGTCTCAAGAAACCCGGCTTTTAGCACTGCTTCGGGCCGTGCACGTGTGTGCGTGTGTGTGTGTAAAGGTACAGCAAATAGGTATTCTGGAAATAGCTTTACCGCAAGAGCCGTCTGGTCTGGGGTTCTAGGCAGGAAATTCTCTGTGTTGACAGAAAACTCAGTGGCCCAGTCTGTGGTGTCCCAGGGAATAAAGGATGTGCTTGGAGTCGGAGAAGCAGAGTCGCTCAGCCTTCCACTGCCCAGGTGTGTGACTTCAGGGGCATGAATGGAACTCATGCCCCCTTGTTCAGTGTCTCTTCAGTCAGCGAGGGACCGTCATGCCTATTTCAGGCTACTAATGGTGAGAACTTAAACGAGTAATATCCTAGTGCTTAGGATAGGGTTTGACGCCCTTATGAACTTAATAAATAGCAAATAGTATGTTGATTTTTTTTTTTAAAATATTAAGCAACTTTGGAAGTGCCATCATGTCAGAGACCCATGAACTGTTTGGTGGTCCAAACCCCGTTTTATTGCAGCCAGGGTTGTCAGAGGCAGCCGACAGAGGAGAGTTATAAGCAAACCAGTACACAACAGTATGAAGCCTTGAGTTGTCTGGGCACAAATCCTTGTGCTAAAATTACAGACGAGTGAAACCTGTGGCTCTAAGAAAGTAAAGTCTGTAAAATATGAAAGCAGTTAGAGTGTCTGCTGTTTGCAGAAAGAGATGCTCGGGGCTGGGAGGTGAAGGGATGCTTCATTAAAGAGGGAGGAAGAGGGGAGCAGAAGTCTGGAAGACGGAACACGAGCGACCCTTCAGGCCGCTCAGCAAAAGCAGAGTTCGTGTCGGAGAGCAGCGGGGTGCAATGCAGCGCAGAACCGGGGGACACTGAATGCTGTGCGCAGAGCGGGACTTCCACCCGAAGGCCAGGGCTTCCTGCGCGTTACGTGCATTCGAATAATCTGGGAAGATGAGTAAAACGAACTGCGGGACATAATACCCAAGTTTCTGACTCCATAGATCTGAGCTGTGACGCGTGGATTTGCATTTATAATGCATCCTAAGGAATGAATTGTGTCCCCCAGAATTCATAGGTTGAGGCCCTAACTCCCCACGTGAATGTATTAGCAACAGGGCTTTTAGGAGACCATTTATCATGAGGTCCCAAGTCTGCGTTCCTAATCTGATTGGATTGGTGGCCTTGTAAAAAGGGGACAAGCCAGCGCTCTCTCTCTGTCCACCATGGGAGGACGCAGTGAGAAGGCCAAGAAGAGAGCTCTCATTAGAAACCAAACCGGCCAGCACCTTGATCTTGGACTTCCAGCCCCCGGGCACATGAGAAAGTAAACGTCTGTCATTTAAGCCTGGGTGTTTTGTCCCGGCAGCCCGAGCAGCCTAAGACGGTGAGCTCCCTGGTGACGCCCATGTTGCTGGGCTAGCGACGACTTTCCGAGAAGCACTGCCGTGGGCAATGGAAAACCTTCCAGGTCCCTGCCGTCCAGCAGCTTTTCTCGTCCCCTTCACTGACCAAAGCTGTTTTACGTAGCCCCGTTTGCAGTGCTAAGAAAAGTCAGCCAAGGTCCATAAAAATCCAGGGCACTGGGCAGTGAATAAATCGGATCAGCGCACTCAGTTTTGTGAGTGCGGGCCCTTGACTGAGGTTCATTCCAAGATTTCCGTCAGTTGGTCTCCAGTTCTGGGGGTGGGGATGAGGGGATACGGGGAAATTGCTGACCAGAAAAATCACGGGGTACCACCTGCTTTCTTTTCTCTCATTCTTCTATTAAACTCCAGAGTCAGCCTTCACTTTTTCAATTTTGGTCTATCGGTTTAAAAAACACAATGCAGCTTCCAAATGGGTTTAACTTACAGTCAGGCACCGGGAGGATTAGGTTGGAGGGAAGCAAAGCAATTTGCCTTGAGTGCTGTGGTCTTGAAGTTCATTCCTCTTGACCCTCATTGAGACGCTGTCCCTGCCCCCCGCCACCAAGCAGCCTCACACAGGGTCATCCACCCTCCTTTTCAAAACACGGGACGTCCCAAGCCTCAGAAGAATAGGATAACTTCCTTTTTAAACAATTCTTCACTCACATTTCTAATAATAAGCTCAACACAACTTTAGCTTCAAGACCCCTTTTCAGGGGAAGAACTACTAAATTGAAATCAAGAGTGAATTGTCCATCTGTATAATAAACACAGTTTGCTTTGTTTTCAGACATTCACACGTGTGTCTCTAGAGAGTTGCAGATTAATGTTATACTTCATAAATTTAGCTTGACACGTTTATCGTATGCTTCTTGCCTTTTTGGACACCCGATATGTATCAAATTTTCACTCACATAGCATTGGTGCTTACTAAGTAATTACTGATTGGAATGAAAAGAAAAATGTATTGTTTTAGAGAGGACCTCCTCCAACCTTCCAGCAGCTGCTTTTAAACAAGCGTGAACGATGCATCAGGGTCTGAGGTAGCTGGTCGAAGTGCTTCTTGCCAGAACGCCAATGAGGGGGAACTTGGGTGGGGCCCTGATGTTTGCTTCCAACAAACACCCGTACGTAATTCTCTGACCACGGAGACAATCACCCTCCTCCATTTCTGGCCTGAAGGTTTCTCATGTTAGATTATCCGGTGTCAGTCCCCCCCGTGGGAGAAAATGAAAGGGAATATTAGGACATGTCGAACCAACTGAAACAAAATGGCTGACTTAATTACCTGCTCCTTCCGCTAACAAAAATTGACATCGTGGTATTTTTTTAATCTCTGTCATAGACCCATCTCGAAATAACGTCGAGTGGCTTTCAGCCTGCCCTTCTGAGTCATTGTTCACACTCCAGGTTTTTCGGTCCCAAGGTAACTGATCTGTAGGACGACTGAGGCCGGAACAAGGACTGGCTGATACTGAGGGTTTCCTGTGTTACTGTGTTCTGTCGATATCTGAATAAGAAAGAAGGCAATTTAATAAAAATCTTTGATCTGCTGTTTTAGGGAGCTGATGTTGTCATTGTTTTTTCCCCTCTTCCTGGTAACACTGAATTTTAAATATCCATTTACTCATTCTTAACTAAGCCTGAATTATAATGGAACTTCTGTAGCAGTACTTGTGACATCTGTTTGAATACAAAGTATATTCATTATAGTCATGGCAATTAAAACAAATATCAAATGGGTTTGTAATAGCTGTGCACTTAAAATGTTATTCTTTCTTTTTTTAAGAGTCTTACTCTAAGACTTCATTTGGGACTCTGTAGTTTCTAATGATACTTAGGATGAAGAGTTGATTCTATACGCATATGGGCCTCATTTTTATTTTGATGGCTGTTTGGTTGTACCATATCATTAGCTAACAAATGTAGAATTACTCATTATTGGTTTCTGACAACTTTTACAAGGATGGTAATATATGAATTGCAGCATGGTTATCTCTTCTTTTTATTACTACAACGTTTAAAAATGGAATCTATTTTAAAGTAATGACTTTTCCATTCTTTATGGTTATATCTATCCTTGCAATATAGTTATTAATTCAGTTGTCCTTAATCAACTTTATAAAAGACATAGACCAACACAAAGTTATTTTTTTCCATGGAAGAGTCTGTTTGGAATGAGGCGTAACAATCTGGAGATGAAGAAATTAAGTCTACCCAGAGAAAACCATGAGTGGCTATCTAAAAATCCCCCCCAAAAAAGTTAGCATGTTATATTTATATTCCCATAACTGGAAATGTAATAATACCTCTGGTATATGTATTTAGACACCAAGAGAAAGTTGCATTAGCTCCCACTTGAGTGAAGTCTTAGTCAATAGCACTAATGCTTTTGGATGGCCAAAATATTTCTCTATATCTCAGCAAGACCTACAGCCTGCCTTTAAAATGCTCATGTGTGTGCCGTACTCATGTATTTATTTTACAAATCATTACGACTTAAGAATTTTCTGCTGAAGTATTTGTTCCCTACGTAGGTAAAGATTTATTTAATTGTGGCAGTATAAAGTTTATATTTTCTATTTTCTGATATTTATGTTGTTTTCATTGTTTTTCAGTGTTTCATTTCTTTTAATTTCTCAATGTAGGCTAGCTCTCATAAGTCATAGTTTTATTGCTTCTTTTGTTGAAAGAAGCAATATAAATTATCCATCCTTTGGGGTAGTTTACTATTAGATTTTTGTATCTATTGAAAAAGAGTTATGTTCACAATTTTTGCCTATAAAGTAAGCTGTGTAAAATTCAATATACTTTCATGATCCTAAACTGTGATTTAGTGACATCCAAAGGAAAAGAAAACATGACTCTGGCATTATAATTTATAACCTGTTTTTAGAAAAAAATTTCTAAACTTTGGTAAAGTGAATTTTCCAAGTTTGTGCTTTGCATTTATAAGAAACCATGGTGTTTAACTTTGGACACAGCATAGGTAAAAACATGGCCCTCTTGCAACTAAAGATAAGCGTTTTCAATAAATGAGATTTATTGTGACTAATCAGTATACTAACCAAAAGATTAATCACTTATCTAATTAATTATTCTGCTAAATAATTGCACTAAAACTGGAGGATGCACTTAAATGGAACAGGCAAGGAAGATAGTAATAACTAAAAGGTAAAATTAGAAAATTAAATCTAGTGTTATTTCACACCCAGACAACTAGAGTTTCCGTAGAGGACACTTTCATTTGAAGGGACAGAATTGTCACGGGGAGAATGGTTAAAGGCTCTTTTACAATGTGGATAGGAGGTGACGAAAGAATTAACAATAAATATTGTTCCTTGTGCATCAGAAATTGCGATGTATGAGATGAGACGTGAAGGACTTACATGAGTTAACTAAAAATAAAAACAGAGTTGGGACATTCTAGGTTAGAGATGCCAGAACGTGCAGTGATTCTAGGATGGAGGTCAAGAAACACAGCGTCTGGAAGGACATGGGGAGGTCCAAACGGCTGGAGTGGAGAACGGGAGGGAGAGAGAGACTGGAAAGGAGACGAAGATCAATCCGGAGTCTGAGCAAGAGATTCACGGTTTCATCGGAAGGGCAGGGCGATGATTCTAAGTGGGTGTCTGGGTTGGGGAAGGGGGGGGGTCCTCGGGCTGTTCTGTAGAGACTAGAATGGAGAAAAGCCAGGGCTGGCATGAAGAGACCATGCGCCACAGTGTCCCAGGAGTATGGATGAGACTCGGTGGCCAGAGGTTCACTGGGATTGAGAGGACAGATTCCTGCTTTTAAATTCAGGAAGTAGAAGCAACAGGATGGATGTTGGTTTATCTGTGGAGTAACTTTAGGGAAGGAGAAGAGTCGATCTTCCAGGGACCCAGGAGGGAAGATCCAGGGGGAGACGGTGAACAGTTGCAAGGCCTCCATAGATGACTCAGAGAGTTCATGGGAGGAGCAAGGACAGAACACAGAAGGAAAGGAAACGGGAATGTGGAAAAGGGAGTGCAGCAGCCTGGCCGGCGCGCCTCAGCTGGAGTGCCGTCCTGCGCACAGAGGTTCGTCCCGGGTCAGGGCACACACATGGTTGCGGGTTTGATGCCGCTCAGAGCGCGTACGGGAGGCAGCTGATAGATGTTTCTCTCTCACATCGATGTCTCTCTCTCTCTCTCTCTCTCTCTGCTCCCCCTTACCCTCTCTCTAAATTTATTTATTTATTTATTTATTTATTTATTTATGTGATCAAAGGAGAGAATACAGCCAACTCAAGGGACTTAAGATCATGATCAAAGCAACCAGAAGAGACTCAAATTAGGAAAGTCGCACAATGGGAAAGCTAAGGGAAATTCGTGTTTAATAATAAGTAACAAACAAACAAACAAAAATAAACCAAGATCTCATCAGTGGTGAGAAAGGGCAGATAGCTTGTCCCTGGTTTTGACCTTGGAAGGCCACTGGGTGGTCTGGTGGGCGGAGCCACTGGAGAACGAATGGGAAATGGAAACAGTACATGAAAGTTTTCAAAAAGTCTGATGCCAGCGGGGGTGGCTAAATGCAGGAACGCTGCTTAATCGGAAGGTAGGGGCAAAGTGAGGGTTTGGTATTTTGGGTGTTTTTTAAGGTTTGTATGTGGAGGAGGCAGCAGAGAGGGTGGGGTTAAGATATAAGACAGAACTGGAATATCAGAGCCCCTAGGAGAGAACAGAATACAGAACTGGCCTTGAGGGGGGCGGGGGGTTGGTGAGGGGACCTTACCTGCTTTTCTGAGAAGGGAGATAAAAGAAAGGGCACAGACTGTCATGAAATTCTGTTGACCAATACGGTTCTTGACATTTTATCTCATTTAACTCTCAAAGTTATGCAAAGTAGATTTTATGATCTCCATTTTGCAAGATAGAACTCAGAGAGGTGAATAAATTCCCTGAAGGTCATTATCGCTGGAAGCGGGAAAGCTGGGTTCAAAAGCACACCTAAGTTTTATTAACCTTTCTGAGAAACTGCTCATGCCCATCACCAGAGTAGTAGTAGGCAGCCGTCCGTCTCGAGAGACGATGGTGTAGCTTCTTAAGAGTCTATTTGCACCGCCGAGAATGGCTGTGCAGTCCGACTCGGGAGTGACACGGTATCTGTCTCCTCCCGTGTTGAATCGACATCTTGCGATGACGCTGGAGTGTCCTCTCCAGTGAAGCTGAAGCTACAGAGCCTGGGCAGGGTGATATGGAGGGTCTGCTGTTGCCCATGCAGCAGACCCCCCCTCTCTTCGCAGCTGAAGGATCCAAGGGAAAGACGGAGTCCATACAGCTTGGCTTCAGGTGCGCCGCAGGAGTTGCCGGTGTTGACTACAACGTCAAACCGCCTTAGGGCCTCCGGCTCCGGATTTTCTGTCGGGGTTTACTCCCTTAGCCTTTCCCCTGAAGAGGTATGCCGCAAGGCAGCGGAGGTTTTTTGGAGTCAGAGTTTTCCTTCTCTGATGTGCCCTGACTGGAAGATCGAACCAGCGACACTTAGCTCGCAGGCCGACGCTCAATCCACTGAGCCAAACCAGCCAGGATTGCCCATCACCAGAGTAAGGTTCTACTAACCCATGTAGGGTCTGCACCCACCCATCTCTTCAGCCCCCATAGATGGACATTTTCCCTCCGGTCATTATTTCTCTCTCTCTCTCTCTCTCTCTCTCTCTCTCATCAGAAATGCTCTTAGCCAAGTGACCTCTGGTCAAGTCTGATTAACAAATCAATCTTAAGGTAAAATGTGTTGAGGATAGCTTGATTTCTGCTAAACGGGTACTGTGTGTCATGCTGCCAAATTGTTGAGCATTTGGATGAGACTTTGACAAACATTGACTTCCTGCAGTTTGGTGGCAACTGCTTTTGTTCCTGCCGTCTTAGTTCAGGAGAGCCTGTGTGAGTAGCTTGGTCCTTGTCATGACTGAAGTGGGAATGAATGGAAACTCTCAAGTGATCCCGTATCACTGTAGCATTTGGAATTTGTCTTCTCATATACTTAAATCAGAAATATTTTTATGTATGTATATTATCTTAAAAATTACCCATTTTAATGACATCATAAAGTGAGGATATACCTCATTGATCAGATTTTGTAAATTATGTTTAAAAATATCTCTCCTAAACAGGATACCTAAGAAAAAAATCGAAGTTTTACTCTAAAAATCCATTGGAAATATCTAGAGTATTATTAAGCAATTGTTATTCAGCAAACATTTAGTGAATACGAAATACTCTACTCTATGATTTGAGAATACCAAAAAAGGCAAAGATTACTTTTTAAGCAGTATTTGCCTTTAAAAATGGACTGAAACTTTTTAATAATGAAAAGTCATTTTGTATATGACCTTTATAAAAACGAAGGTGATTTTACTGGTACACCTTCGGTGCAGATGGAATACATTTAGCATTCATAGTGATTTCTAAAAATTTCGGTATTTGAATCTTGCCTTGGGTCCTCCCGCCTCCCCTCTTTGCAAAGGTTACATCCGGAGGGAAGACCAGGAGTTTGGGGGAGCTTAGGAGTCAGAACATATAGGGGCTTAGGTTCTCTTGGCTAATATATCAGTCCGGGTTCAACCAGAGAAACAGTACCAGTGGAAAAGATATCTTTAGAGATTTATTGCATAGAATCAGTTCATGCGACTGTGCGGCGTGGCTAGGCAAGTTCAAAATCGGGGCACGCTGTCAGGAGGGGCAGCTGGAACCTGCAGGAAGCAGCTGAAGCTGCCTCCCACAGAGGGGATTTCTTCGTGAGTCCTCAGCTTCCCCCTTAAAGCCTTCCATCTGAGGGAAGCAGGCCCAACCAGATGACCTGGCACGGTCGCTCTTACTTACAATTGAGAACGGGCTTCCAGGACATCTGCGGAACGCCTGCCCGGGACCACCTACATCCCTGCTCGGATGACTGGCTGGGCGCTGTGGCCTGGCTCAAATGACCCATAAAACTGACCGCCACAGCCAGCTACGATTATTCTCTAAATGAACCCCTGAGAAATTCCGGAGTTGCAATGATCTGTTCCCTCGGTTGTCCCACGTTCCTCTCTACGTCAACATAGACAGGTGAGCTCCCCCTGTTAGAGGTGTTGAGGGCTCTGTCCCTCTCTTATCTCTTCATTCTTGGGTCACATTGCCAAATAAAACGTCATTTTATACGGTTGTAGCAATAGCAGTTTGCAGGAATCGAGAAGATCAACTTTACTCAGGAAGGTAAGTCAAAAACAAAGATCTTTGTTGTTTAAAAAAAAAAAAAAGTAGATACCTTTATTACACATTTTAACCAAGAGGGCTTGTACCTACCAGATTCAGACTTACTGGCTCAGAGGTCTGCCTAAAGGGAGCCATCTCTACTGACCCAGATAAGAACAGCCGTATCCATAACCTTAGAAAAGCTGCATAATAAATAGTTTTATCACCCTGTCATTATTATTTTTCAGTGGTATTTCTTTTTTCACTCTTACAGTTGAATCAAATCCCATCACCATGCAAAGTAAAGGTAAAGAAGCTCACAGAAATCAAGTTGAGGGGACTCATTTTTATAGAATTGCATACAAATGAAACAATACATAAATTTTACTTCTTTTTTTAAAAGATTTTATGTATTTATTTTTAGTGAGGGGCAGGGAGGGAAAAAGGGAGGGAAACATCAATGTGTGCTTGTCTCTTGTGCGCCCCCAACTGGGGACTTGGCCCACGAACCAGTCATGTGCCCTGACTGGGAATCGAACTGGTGACCCTTTGGTTCACAGGCAGGTACTCAATCCACTGAGCCACACCAGTCAGGGCCATAAGTTTTATTTCAAAGCCTGTATGCTTTCCAAGATGTTATTTTCCCACCAGTGAATGATAAAACTTGTCTAAAATACTAAGTCACCAATGGTAGCTGGATTCTATTATCCTGTTGTGTTTGCTTATGATTTACCAAAACCAGCCACTGGGTGGTTTGTATGACAATGAGTAATATTGTAAAGTGTTAGTACACCAGGAATGCCATACTCTGGACATTTCCATACATTGGTTCATTCAGTCCACCCCCAAAAGTTTGTAAGTTATACATCACTATTTCCAATTTACAGTGATCCCTCACTTATCGCGGGTATTACGTTCTAGACAGCCCCTGCCCCCCGCGGCGAAAGGTGAAAATCTGCGAAGTAGGAACCTTACATTTATTTTAGTATTTACTGTACAGCACCGCAAAATCCCATGATATAGCGAAAAATCCACAATAAATAATTAAACATAATATTTTTAAAAATCCCGCGATACAGTGAGGCCCCAATAAGTGAACCGTGAAATAGAGAGGGACTGCTGTAACTTAAGAAACTTAACTTCAGAAGGGTTAATTAAGTCACAAAAGGAAAAAACAGCAAATACTGTGTTGAGAGTCCAACACAAGATTGAAATCTAGGTTTATATGCCTCTAGACCTCATGTGTTTTCAACCAAATGTTAAAAATAGGGAGGGAGAGAGAAAGGGAGGGAGAGAAAGAAAGAGAGAAAATGGGTCACCTAATAAGCTAATCGGTTGGCAAATTTTTCCTCTCTTCCTTTTCTTTCCTTCTAGACTGCAGAATTACTGTGGGCTTTCAGCATAATTAAAAATGAAAGCTGAAGCCTTTCTGTTCAGCCACAGGCCTGAAGAGACTTTTATAAAAGCTCATTTTGAATTCCTACCTTCCCCCACCAAAACAGTTCCAATTTGGCCCTAACAAGTTTATTAAAAAATATGGTTTAAGTGACAATATTTTCGGAACCATATTGAAGAACATTTGATGGGAAAGAAATAAAAAACGTGCCTCTCTTTCTATAGAGCTCTTGACTTTCATGTTTTTTAATATCAAGGTACTCCAAATAGAGCAGGTGCACTGTATATTGATGAAACAGGAAAATGTTGCAAAAGGTTATCTACTTCTTTTCAGACATAATATATGAAACAAAATGATGTTTTCTTTTTCCTTTTTTAAAAACCTTTTCAGAAGGACCCGAAGCCTAATGTATGCAGCCTGCTCCGTGTTGCATTGTTCCCTTATCAATTTGCTGTTGACACTTTGTTCAGAAAACCTATTAGAAAGAGGAAGGAGGGGGGGCTGCTGGTGGGTGGCAGTACCCCAGGGCAGGCCTAGGACACACAGTACCTGTCGAGATTTATTCTCTTAGGAGACAGCACTGTTTTCCTTCAAAAGAATAAAATAGCTCTGTTTGCTCTTGTAAGTGGGGGGCAGAGAGGGCGGGAAGAGGCGGCCCCACACTGGGTAACAGGAGGGAGGGGACTTAGCATGCAGTGGTGGGGTAGGGGCTGGGCAGGAGGGGGAGGCCTACAGGAGGGTGGGAAGACAGAGCGCGCTCCGTGGTTCTGTCCAGCCAGACTGTTGAGTGCATTCAGTATCTCAGAATTTGTCTAAAAATCGTATTAACCTGGTTAGCGCAAATATTAAAGTCAATTCACTTTCCTTCTCAGAAGGCAACCATGTAAAGGTTTCTAGAAACCAAAAAAAAAAAAAAACACATTTATTCTGTTTCATTTCAAAACGTCAGAATGGTCAGGTGATCAAAGCAAGAGTATAGGAGGGCCAATGAACCTGAGTGCTTTCAAGGACAGAGAGAGGCTGCAGCTCTACTAACCAAGTTAGGAGTTTGCCTAAAGAGAACTGGTAGAATAATGTCTAAGGTTTTGAGGTCAAAATAGGAAGTATTCATGGAACGATGTCAACCAAAGCTGAGAGGTGCGCCTTTGGGTTCTTCCCAAATGCGCAGTCATTGCAGAGTCTCGTGGACATTCACAAGTGACTTGAATTTTAGGATCACCAGGTATATATCATCCAGACTAACAGCAGGCCACAAAAAGGTGCCTTAATGTAGTAGATAATTTTAAGATTAATATTTGGCTTTGGGATTTTTTGTAATTCATTAGATATGAGTGTAACCAGTATCTAAAAATGCATTGTAAACACGATAATGAAGTTAGAAGATATTCAATGAAAATGACTTGTTTCCCTCCTTCTATCCATAGCAATTTCTTCCATTCTTGGAATACTGTTCATATTAAGCAAAACACCCACCATGTGTGAGTGCGTGTGTGTGTGTGTGTGTGTGTGTGTGTTATATACATAACTTTCACTCATTGGGGTATGTGCCACTGTATATGGTCCTCTGATAATGTAGTGTATCGATATGTTTTAAATATGTACATGACACACACACACACACCCCTTCCATGAATCTGAAAATAACCTACCCAAGCAGATCCCTCCATTCAAAATGTTCCTGAAATGAGAAACTGGTTAGTTCTGATGGATTTCCATGCCGTGTGGCCCAGACTTCTTGAAAGGAACACTGCGCAGAGCTTATTTAAAATGCAAACAAATTAAATTACTTATATGAAAGATGTCTTTGCTCTTAAATTTGAAAACAACATTGTGGGGAAAATAATCAGGCTGCAGACAACTAAGAATTGACTGTAATTTACTAAATCATTAACGACAAGTGAATTCAAGATTAAAAGTGACCAAGGCGGGAAAAATTAAAACTAAATGTAACTTGATAACAATCCTGCTGAAACCATAGTATTTTATCAGGAACAGTATTGAGGAGTTGCCATTCTTCAAATATCAAATATAGCAGCTAAAGATTTAAGGCAACATAGAATAAAAACCCATCTGGGATAAAATAGTCTAGAACTGTATAAACATTTTTTAATGGATTTTTCACTACCACTCACTATTGCTTTTGTATGATTGGGTTGGCCAAAAGTCTGTTTAGTTTTTCCATAAAGCAAAAGACACATTTTTCATTTTCACCAATAACTTCATTGATTTGGATATTTTCACTGCGTTGGCTAGCTCCCACGGGACTGATGTTGATGGTTCTCAGCTCATGTCTCGATTTGATCGCTCTTAGCTTCAACGGGTCTACCTGACCGTGGAGCATTGTCCAGAGAGAAATCTCCAGCACGAAACTTCACAACCCACTGCGGCCATATTCAGTCGGTCACAGCACCTTCTCCATACCCGGCACCAATCTTCTCTCGCGTTTCAGTTAGGTTTTTTCTCTCTTGAAATAATAAAGTATAATAAGACAAAAATGTGTGTTTTCTTCCATCTTCAATATTAAAATAGCTGCACAAAAATTCACCAATTTTGGTAAGTTTTTTTTTTTTTTTTTTTTTTTGGTGCACCATTCCCGGAAGTACTGCAATACTGGGTCGATGTGCAGAGTGGGTGGAGCAAGCCCCTATTCCATCTCCCAGCTCAAAAAACTCATTTAATACAATGTCCTTGGATAGAGGATGTATCAGATATTAAACTGATAAGAACAGATACTACACTTGATCTTACCGAGAAGCAATAAGTCGTTATTGTTTTTAATGCACGCTGATATGCCAGCTTTCACAACACAATCTACATCATTGTTTCAAATGACGTTCAGACAGCTGAGTTTTCCGCAGTGGCAGTACTGTAGCCAATGAGGTTTATCTGGGGCACGCTCATTGCTGATTGAAGTTAAAGACAACTAAGCACTAAATGACTGTTTTGGCCAACCCAGTAGAGTGGATATCACCTTCACATACGACGATGCAACTCAAGTAAAATGTATAGAACATGTGCAGGCGTGGCTTAGAGAAATAAAAACAGCAAATGATCTTGTTACGGCTACATAGGCGAGATTGAACACTCTCAAGCGGTGTATAAAGTTAAGCAAAGGATTTTTAATATTGGCCAGGAGTTGGGCAGACCCTGAGCAGGTCTCTAACATGCTCCAACCTACAATGGAGTCTAAACGCTGGGTTTTTATACTGGTGCAGTCTCTTTGTTTCTTCTTTGGCGGGAAACAGCCTTAGGAAGAGGGGGCTGCGCAGGACTGCAGGAATGTCTTGGCAGTAACAGGAACAGAAATTCGCAAGGCTAAAGGTTATCTTCGACGGCAGCATAGCTCTTCAGCCAGGGACGAACTCCCTGTGAGGCAATTTATTTTCAAAGGGCTAGACATTCTGCAAAGCACAACCTTCACAAATGTTATAAACCAGACACAAGCAAGCAAATGGGAGGTGATAGAGGCTGAAGTCCTTTTAGCTTGTAAATCACTAATTGCTATAACACTCCTTCTTACATTCCTTTTTCCAAGGCCTTTTAGCAAGTCCTTGCTACTTCTTACAAAGAACATTTAAAGCCCTTACATACTTACATATTGAAACTTTTTACAGGGAATATTTGGTGCCCCTACATAATCCCCCCTCTAGTCCCTGGACTAAACCTATTAGGTACGTCTAGGGACTATAAGTAGGGTTTTTAAACCCTGGTTTTCAGGAGGGGCTTAGTAGCAAGGATAAGGAGTTGGGTATTTATAATGCTAGCTTTCAGGAGCTGCAAGGAAGAAATTAAGTTTTCAGAAACAAATGATAATGAGTATACAACATCCCAAAACTAAAAGGGACACAGCAAAAGCAGTTTTGAGAGGAAAGTCCATAGCAATACAGGCCTACCCAAAGAGGATAGAAGAACTCCACACAAAAATTTAACCCCACAGCTACAAAAACTAGAAAAACAATAATAAACAAAGCCCAGAGCAAGCAGAAGGAAGGAAATTATTAAGGTTAGAGCAGAATTAAATGACACTGAGACTAAACAAACAACTTAAAAGATTAACAAAAGCAGGGGCTGGTTCTAGGCTTATAAAGAAAAAAAGAATCCAAATAAACAAAATTAGAAACAAAAGAGGAGATATTATGACCGATAACACAGAAATACAAAAAATTGTAAGAAATTACTATAAACAACTATATGGCAAGAAACTTGACAACCTAGATGAAATGGACAAATTTCTAGAAACATATAATTTTCCAAAACAGAATTAAGAAGTAGAAAGTCTTAACAGACCAATAACAAAGAAGGAAATTGAAACAGTAATCAAAAATTTCCCGGCATACAAAAGCCCTGGACCGGATGGCTTTACAGGCGAATTTTACAAAATATTTAGGGAAGAACTAACTTCTACCCTTCTCAAACTATTCCAAAAATTCAAGAAAAGGGAAAAATTCCAAACTTTTTCTATGAAGCCATTATTACCTTAATTTCAAAACCAGGTCAAGACATAACAAAGAAAGAAAACTACAGGCCAATATCGCTAATGAACATAGATGCTAAAATTCTGAACAAAATATTGGCAAACAGGATCCAGCAATACATCAAAAAGATTATACACTACGATCAAGTGGGATTCATCCCAGGGACACAAGGATGGTTTAATATTCGCAAATCAATAAATATAATACATCACCTAAACAAAATGAATGACGAAAATTACATGATCATATTAATAGATGCAGAAAAAGCATTTGATAAAGTACAACACCCATTTATGATGAAAACCCTTAGCAAAATGGGAATAGAGGGAGCATACCTAACATAATTAAGGCTATATATGAGAAACCTGAAGCCAACATTCTACTCAATGGACAAAAACTGAAAACATTCCTTCTGAGATTAGGAACAAGATAAGGATGTCTACTTTTTTTCCTTTTTTTTTTAAAACAGTGTTGGAAGTTCTAACTACAGCAATTAGACAGGAAGAAATTAAAGACATTCAAATTGGTAAGGAAGACAAAACTGTTACCACTTGCAGAAGACACGATAGTATACATAGAAAACCTTACAGACTTTACGAAAAAACTACTTGACCTAATAAATGAATTTGACAAAACAGCAGGGCACAAAGTTAATATTCAGAAATTAAAAGCGTTTCTATATACCAACAAAACATTAGAGATAGAAACCAGAAAAAAATTCCATTTACTATAGCAACAAGAAAAACAACAGTATTCAGGGATAAACTTAACCAGAGGCAAAAGACCTGCACTCGGAAAGCTACACAACCCTGAAGAAAGAAATTAAGAAAGACACAAATAAATGGAAGCATACGCCACATCCACGGATGGGAAGAATTAACATTTCCAAAATGTCCACATTATTTAAAGCAATTCATAGATTCAATGCAATTTCTATTAAAATACCAGCAACATATCTCACAAACCTAAAGCAAACACAATTTAATTTAGCAGACATTTGTTAAGCACTTGCTATGTGCCACGCATTGTAGATTCAATGATTAATAAGAAGAGCAAATGGAATGTTAGCAAGATGATGGAAAACAAATTTCCAGACCCTTATGGAAACATTAAATTAACAACTAGGAACTGACTAAAATAAGTTTTTACAGCTTTGAAAACTAGTCAAAGATTAATAGCAATTAAGGAAATGACCAACAAAGAAAGCACTACATTCAAAATGATAGAAAATTTTATGGCACTGTACTTATTTTTGCCTTACCCTTTTTTTTCAATGTAGTGCAGTATACTTGGGAGGAATTAGCCTAATTCCCAGTTTTTTTTCTTTTCTTATAAGGAATGTCTGAAGCCCCTGTATAATTCCCCTCCTTAGACTTAAGACCCTTTATAATCTTATAAAGGACAATGGGCGAAGGTCTCGTGCTCTTCTAGCTGCTTCAAGCTGAACATGGTCGTCGTCCTACCTACCCTTGGGTCTAGGAATTTCTAATAAGAGTGGGGGTGGAGGGGAGTGCGGCCCTCCCTTATGGGGAAGGATTTTGCAGAGTCCAGGTCAGTTGGCTGTCCCCGGGCAGCGGCATTCTTGGTTTCCAAGGGCTGGCACTGTTGGACAAATTGACATCCTTGTCATATTCTGGAGGCAACAGATTTGGCAACAGGGTTAAAAGGCATAATTTAACCCACAACCACTAGATGACAAAAGACAGAGATTAATTTTTCAATGTCCCACATTAGGAAAAGAAATGGCTTCTTTGGAGGAAGGTGTGCAGGGCATGTCACACCTGTCCAAAATTCCTTTTCTCGCTATACTTATCTAGGGCTGAGGGAAATATTTTAGGTTTTTCCCCCCTCTCAGACCTTTAGGCCCTTTTTGTCCAAGTCATTAGGATAGAAAAGAGAAATAAGTTTTTAAAGTGAAGCTCACAGACTACCCCATACTTTACCAACCCAACCACTTAGTTCAGCCAAACCGTCGAGTCTTAGGAGGAGGCACTGCAGATGGGCTTCTTAAGTGAGGCCTATAAATACAATTACTCAGGTAATGAGACCATAAGCTTATGCCCTATGAAAACAGAAAGAACACACATGTTAATTCACACAACACAATTCACAAACCAGTCTCCAAATCGGAGAGACTGTCTTATTGGGAAGACATCCAGTTGCAAGGCACTTGACATTCTTCTTGCCTGTAAATTAAGCATCCTTGATAATGTCACTGACCTGGTTTAACTTTTAAGTGAAGACAAACTTTATAGACAGTTAGCTGCACTGAGCATTGCGATTTTCCTTGAGTCACGATTTTTCTCCTTAAGATTACCCTCCTTGTTATTAAAGGAACTGCATTAAATACAGTTTTAATTTAGCCTGTTCATTTGCATAAACACAACAAGAGCAGTGATTGACCACATATGATTTTTAAGTCTACTTTGCTGGAACTTATACAAGGAACCTTCATGCTGACTATTAGTCTGCCCACTAGGGCACAGAAGCTGAGCCACACACCTGCCATTCAGCCTTGCCTGTAAACACCTGCTTTTCCCAAGTCCTTTGGATTTTTCATTGTGCCTTGAGGTTCCTTCTAGCCATTTTTCAGGAAAGCAACCTTCGTTCCTTCCCTGGAAAGACTGCCATGAACCGCACAACCAACCAAGGTGTCAGGCCTTTTTTCTCATGGGCTTTTCTTAGCTTCAAAAGTTAAATCCAGTTCCTTAGGGCTTCCTGGTAACAACCAGAGCCTAAGCATGCCTCTTTCAGGCATATTATTCCAGTCAAAGTCTTGGTTAACAATACCTTTATTAACAACTGGTCTTTTTAGTTTTATGCAAAGAAACCTAATGTCATTACTTACTTCTTTAAATTGCCAAATTCTGGAGGGATCAGGTAGGGAGAAAAATATACAGTGTGAAGGAAAATCCTTGTCCTTCTAATATTTACTAAAACTGCATTTCCATGCCTTATACTTTCTTTTGTTCACTTTCCTACATGTGAAGTTTTCTTTTTTTTTTTTCTTTTTAACTCTCTCTGGGAAACCTCAATTTTCCTTTCAGATTATATGGCTAATACTAATACAGAGAATTCTAGACCTTTTCTACGTCCCCAATGGCTAATGTCAATTCCAACACTGGGAATTCCAAATGACCTTTCATAGGTCCCAAGGCTAAATGCCAATACAGAGGTACAGTAACCATACAATTAGACCACAAGTAGTTGAGGTTTCCTTTCCCCAGGTTTAAAAACTTTCACAACCTTTTTATACATTTTTATGACTTTCCACAGACCTTCTGCAACATTCACAAACTTTCCATATATTTACCCATTCAGATTTAACCATAATCCATTTCCAATTCTTGTTCTTTTCCACACTGTAAAGGACTCTACTCAAACTCAGTATTTAGCAGCTAAAATTTCCCTAGATTTGTAGATATTCTGCAGTTTTCTGAAGCTTCCTGCTTCTTCTTCTTCTTCTTTTCTAACATACACTTTTGAGCTTTCCTGAGAAGTTTTTCAATTGTTTTATTTGGCCTATTACTATTCTATTTAGGATTTTATTGGGAACCTTTTGTTTGGCCAGGACAATTCCCTGACCAGGAGGATGCTTGCATTTTTTTATATTCTTATAGCAGCCCACCTGATTATTCCTCTTTCTTTCCTATTGAAGAGGATGTCTAGAATGGACATTAGTTTTATTCATGTGTAACAACACTTTTCCTTAAGATACAGGCACATTCCCCCTGCTGAAGCAGTGAGGAGATTGAAGGCTCTTTAGTTACAGCTTTAGAGGTGTTGCTGATTGGCACCCAAGCAGCTTGCACCAGTTTGAAGAGCGGCCTGAGTTTTAAAAGTGTCACTTTTTTTTTTCCTCCATGTTGGAGAGACAGACATTCTGCTGTTTCTGTAACCTGTAGCAAGGGGATTAGACGGCTGCTTCGCTAGCAAATTTAACATTGTCCCTCCTTGCAGCTCCAGCAGGGAGTATTCAGATGCAAACTGAATTGCTAGAAGTTACCTGGGGTGGAAAGAAATGCTGCAAGCAAGTTCTCTGGGGAAATTTTTAAGGAGCCTCATCCCTCTGGCCAGGGCTACAAGGCAGCGGGAGACAGCACAGAGGGTCCTAGGCTTATTTTTTTTTTTTTTTTTTTTTTTTTTGGGACACTGCCCATATTGATAGCCTTGGTTTTCATGTTCCCCACCCCCTTCTCCTGCGCCTGCAGCTGTTTGAGAGATAGCAATTTGATCTGGGAACCAGGGGCCTTCCCAGATTACAGAATATGTGAAACTAACCCACGTTTGTTTGGCCTTCACTAGCCATCTGCAAGATAATACCTTTTTTTTTTTCCTTCTTCTTAAAAAAAACACTTTTCCCTTAGAAGTGCAGAGCAGGAGCCACTCTTTCAAGGCACAGCTCCCTCCTGCCTTGCTACTTCCCCCAATAACCCTCTCCTTTCTGCTTGTTGCATTTTTGCTTCCTGAGAGACACCATTTTACACTTATAATATTTAGATTTAAAGTACTCCCAAGGGGGGGGTGCTATCCGACCCCAAAAGCAGGCCACTCTGACCTACAGAATGTTTCCAGAGTGCCAGAGTTTATAAAGGGATTTTTGTCCCCGGAACTTGGGGAAATTCTGGAGCACACAGTCAAGAACTGTGGGTGCAGGTTTAGACTGGCGTCCCCTTATGTTGGCTAAGGTGACTGCTACAAACATGCACTTAATTTGGATTACAATTAGGAGCTGGAACACAAGGCACAGGAGCAATTCCCCCCTCACGGCGCAGACAAACACGGGCTGGGAGCTCCCAAAGGAAGCCAAACAAATGCCCGCTTGGCCTCTCCTCCTGCGAGGCTAGAGCCCACTCAGACTCCATAGACCGAAGTTTGTGGAGGCACACAAAAAGGAGGAAATAACTTTTTTTTTACTTAAACCTTAACATTCACTCATACATTCACTCAGAGGTTAAACAATCCCACCCAAACCCCGCCTAGGCTTCTGAGATTAGATGAACAGCATCGGCTACAGGCAGCAGAACCCCAAAACCAAAAGAGCTCTATACAATCCAAATGAAGCTAGCCAAGCCGGCTTCAACAAATTCCCTGTTCGGGAATATGTACCTCTGCGTCCAGAGGACAAAAGAGACCAAGTCTCAGTGGCAGTGGCCCAAGTCCGCTGCCCAAATGGGTTGCCACTCACCTGTCGCCGAGGCTGTCCTCTGTCCTTTGCTTACTCTAGACTGGGCCGTCAGGGCTTCTAGCAGCTCCCGAGTGTCTCCTGAAGGTGCAGGGAATTGCTCCCAATCAGAGCTTGCGGCCGCTGTCCTGCCACACGTCAGCTAGACACACGGGACCGCACGAAGCCCCGGGGGCTCACCGAAGGCGGCACCGCTTTACAGAGGCATCTCGCTGGGGCCTCCAAAATGTTACGGCTACATAGGCGAGATTGAACACTCTCAAGCGGTGTATAAAGTTAAGCAAAGGATTTTTAATATTGGCCAGGAGTTGGGCAGACCCTGAGCAGGTCTCTAACATGCTCCAACCTACAATGGAGTCTAAACGCTGGGTTTTTATACTGGTGCAGTCTCTTTGTTTCTTCTTTGGCGGGAAACAGCCTTAGGAAGAGGGGGCTGCGCAGGACTGCAGGAATGTCTTGGCAGTAACAGGAACAGAAATTCGCAAGGCTAAAGGTTATCTTCGACGGCAGCATAGCTCTTCAGCCAGGGACGAACTCCCTGTGAGGCAATTTATTTTCAAAGGGCTAGACATTCTGCAAAGCACAACCTTCACAAATGTTATAAACCAGACACAAGCAAGCAAATGGGAGGTGATAGAGGCTGAAGTCCTTTTAGCTTGTAAATCACTAATTGCTATAACACTCCTTCTTACATTCCTTTTTCCAAGGCCTTTTAGCAAGTCCTTGCTACTTCTTACAAAGAACATTTAAAGCCCTTACATACTTACATATTGAAACTTTTTACAGGGAATATTTGGTGCCCCTACAATCTGAGGAGGACAAATATAACTGAGGTTATATATGGAGGAGAAAGGCCTATAAAAATGAGTCCTTGAGAAAATAATGGTGCGTTGCCTTGGAAATTTCACTTTTAATGAGAAAATAGAAAAACAATGAAATCGGGCTTCACGGATATGAGAAAGGATTGAGTGGAGATTTTAGCTAAAGCAACTCCTTCACGTAGGGTAGATGAAATGCCTAGAAGTTTTGGAATGGAAAAGAAACTCAGCTTGCTGAATCCCGGTCTGGTGGCTGAAATTACATCACATGAAGATGTCTTGAGGGCTGTCTCTCAAGATACCTGACATCACCTCAATGAGTTTCCTGCGATTCGAAGTCACGGTCTTCTGATAGAACTTGATCTATGAGCACACTGTGGTTTGATCTCAAATATAATCAGAGTCAGCAAGATGGAGATCTGCAATCAAAATGCCACTATATTATTTTAAAATGAGAAGAGCGTTTGCTGACAGGACAGGATGGTCTGGCTGGCACATTCTCAGGCAGACAAGGTATACGGAGAGCCAAGTTACAAACCAGGATGCCGTTGTATCGATTTGTCATGAAAAACTGTTAATGCTGGAGAGACTGAAGAATTCTGTTCTCCACCCTGCCAGACCTTTCCCTGTAGGGTCAGCATCCTGGGAGCCAAATTAGCCTCGGATGCCTGCTTTTGGAGCATGAAGTCAGAGCACTGGGAGCAGATGATGATTTGAGAGTTAGGGTCTATTCCCTAAATGGGCCATGGACCTCCCTTGTTAGGCTGTACTTGCAGACAAAGTTTCCTCTCCTCTGGCCTCCCCATTGAGCGATCTTCCCAGCTTCCCTCTGACCCAGACCTGGATTATTCCGCTCTGTTAGCATAATCAACCAGACTACATTGGGGTCTTGCTGGCCCGGGAGCCATTTAGTCTCTTTGTGGTCATTTTGTTCCAAAGCTTTGGGTAAGTGTTGATATTTTAGTTGAACCTGCAGAGGAGAATCTTATTTTTAAATTACGTCAGCGAAGCCCCCAGGACCCCCAACATGGACAGCCTAACACAACTGAGACAATTGCTCAGAGTTCTTTCCAAGCCTATGTTTTGATGGGGAAAATGGTTCTCACCCTATTTTATTGCACACAGATAACTGGATTTCCTTTTCAAAAAACAGGAAAGACAAAGAAAATGAAAACCACATAGACTTAGTAGATGAGGCCTACACATCACTAAATCTTTAATGTTTTGGGTTTGTTTGTTTTTTTCAGTGCTGAGAGGGGGGAAAATGATACATGTTTGCATTCATTCCCACGGAGCCTGAATTTTGGTTCCCCATGGGGACCAAAGGGAATATGCAGATGTAATACTTTGCTTCTTAGTAACTTTTAGAGATATTGTCATCATTTTCTTTGTATTAGAGCTTCCACTTTTGAGTTGACGGAGAAGAGGAAGAAATATTGGCTCAGCCAAAAATAACAGTCTTATGACACGGGAAACCATTTACTTCCTGGAATCTTTCGTGATAACAAATACTACCAAGATGAAACATTTCTCGGATACATGGACCTTGTCCTTTCTCTGTGCTATTGTTAAAATTACTAAATGCAAGCCATGTGTATTTTGCATGGAATGCCACTGGAAAGCTGTTATACAATATTTTAAAAAAATAGATAGCAGAAGAAATAGACATGACTGAGAGTAATACAATTAATTTATAGCCAGATATATTAAGTTTAAGATTGACAGCAGATTTGCCCCCGGGAAGGAAAAGGAGAGAACAGAATGGACCTTATTTTAAAGAACTCCGGAAGCCTGCCGGGATGTTGCCTAATGAGGTGATGTAATACAAAACATCACTTGCTACATTTGCATAATGCCTTTTTTCCCCCACGAGATTGCTTTGAAAGAATAACAAAGAAACGGAAATGAGGTGGAAAACAGAAGAACAAAACACAAATATTGTCTCAGCGTTTGCAAATAATAAAAATAGCTTCCTTCCCTCTGATTCGTTAGTACTCCTGAGAGCCCACCTGGATGCTTTCAGAATGTAAAATGATACTTAAGTTAATGAATGCATTGGAATTTAGATTTCTTTATAACTGTGCCGCTCGCATAAATAACACTCACGTCTGTTTCCGACTCACGTGAAGCCACGGTGCTGTGAGTGACAGCGGGTTCCGCAGGACCAGACAGACTCCCATGAGCAGCTTTAATTTATGCACAGACTGTTAGGGTGAATGAGCCAGCCCTTACCGAGACTGTTCAAACAGGTCTCTCTTTTGGCTTTTATTCCCTTCATTTTGCACCAATTTCTCCCCTTTTGGTGGCGACTGTTCTTGGCCTGTAGGTAGGAACCTGGTTTCCGACCAGCTCTGCTTCTGCAAAGAGGAGCAAGATGGGCGCTCTAACTGTTAGATGGCTCTGACAGTGCCAGGGCCCGTGACCTCTCTCTCCTGTCGCTGCTCTCTTCTGGGTTCCGCGTGTGCTCGTCCCCTCGCTTTAAAACCCTGTCTCCAGAGACGGAGAAGACTCTGCTGCCAGACGAGTTACAGCCGTGGCTCAGTGAAATCTTGGTACGAGGAGGTTTTCGTTCCTGCACTACCTTGTCTGTACAGTTTTGCATTTAAGAAATCTTCACATTTAATTGGGAAGTTGCTCGTTGATTCCTTCATTTTTTTCACGCAGTCTCTGAACCAGTGTTTACTGAGCATCTACTCTCTTTAAGGTACTAAATCAATTTCCATTAGAGGTTAAACATGACTAAGGCCTGGGCCCTTAAGGCAGTGATGCCCTAGTAAAGATGTTTGTAACAGCTCCCTCAAGAGAGTAGGAAGGCGGATGGCTGAGGCTCTGAAATCACCTCATTGTACCTGACATTGGCCCTAAAAAAATCCTTTGTTGAGGTCAGGGTTAGGGTGAGAGGTGAGAGGAAGGGGTGAGACACGTGGAGCCGTACACTCTTCCCCGCGGCCCCCAACAAACACACGCAGTAAAGGCAAGTGCCTATCCCCAGGCTCCGGTCTTCAGGGCGACGCTGTTCTGGCTGCGCTGGCCATGAACCTGGTATAAGCCCATGTCCTGGTGATGTCTGCATCTCTCCCAGGCCCCGTTCCTGTCCCGGTCCCTGCCCGCCTCTCCCAGCCACATCCTATAGACATCATCCTCCGGCGAATGGAGCCCCTAACGTCCATCGTTCCGGGGTTTCCTCTCCCTCTGTCTCAGGAACCCACGTGTTTTTATTGCGTATTTGATGTCATTTTTCTTTCTGTAACTTCTCTCTTCTGACATTCTTGCGTTTTAACTTTAGGCCCTATGGGCTTATTTCTGGAAACCGTTGTGGCCCGAGAGGTGTTCCGTGAAGCTCAGCAAAGGTCAGCTCCCCTGTCTGACCTAGTCCTCGCTGGCTCGGGCGACCTCGCCGACATCTTTAGGAGTAGAATTTAGCGGGGTGTGTGCTCCTGCTGAGCGCTGGGAAAACGACTTCTGCTTTGACCTTTCCAGCCCAGCTGTTTTCTCTGATGAGCGCTGCTTGATATGAGCACCCTCTGTTCTCTGGCCTATACGGTGACATCACAGTACCCTATGGAAAGGTTTGACTTACATCCTGGTCACCAAAGTCCTTTGTCCTTCACATTCGTGTCACTCATTTAAGTACCAAAACCTTCTCCTTACATGGTCTGCCATCCTACCCTCTCAGGAGATGCACCTGAGTCCTGGCGCTCTCGTAGACTTGCAAGAAATGCCAGCTCTTTCTTAGAGAATCCAATGACAGTTTTCAGCTCATCTCCTAATAATGCCCAGATGGTATATATGTTAATTACAATAAATACACAGAGCCCCCAAACCTGATTTCTTGCAGGTAAATGCAGTATCAGACATTTTTACCAGTTAAGAGCCTCCGCTCCTCAAAGACCCTTTGTCTTTTACCAACTGTGCTCCTGGTTCTGTATCTCCATCCCAGCCTGGAGGACAACATCCCAGCCTCGTCAGGACTCACCGAGCCCGCCGGCGGGATGGCAGACTCCCTGCACCTGCTCTCAAATCGAGGGGTTGACTAACCGTGCATGGAGCTCTGGGCAATAGTTAGAGTAGGAAATAAAATTAGGTGCAGAGGTTAGGCAGGAAATTCAGATAAAACGACTTGGGAAATGTAGCTAAGCAAGATATAATTACCTAACTCGTAATTAGCCCAGAACATCAGGCCCACCATCCCTAAAGGCTTCTTTTCTTTGCAGAGCGATATGTGATACCATCAGGAAACAGATGGGACTTGTATGAGCGTGCGCGTGAGGAATGGACTGTTCTTACCTCAAGAAGCGCCTGCTCAGAATTTGGTTGTAGGATTTCCTACTGACACTAACTCGTTGGCTTCATAGTTCATTATTTCTATGTCTTCCATTCCTTTGGGCCAGTGCAATTTTTTTTATGTTGTAGAAAATTTCAGTAACATTTCTATAAGCCTCTTGGCCTCTGCCATCTTACCACCTAAGACTACCTAGCAAATCGACACAGCCAAGGAAAGCCAACAAACTGGATCAATTTAAATGTGACTGCAACAATTTTTGGTATGTTTTTATTTTAGTCTTTAAAAAGTCTGTGATCTCTCTGAGTTTGTAGAAAAGAGAAGATTGTTCAGGTTGGGAGTTTTGCCCTATTGAGTACTCCTGCTCCAAAAGCCTTTGCAAGTGGCTCTTTAAGTAGCCCTGTTATTGCAAATGTTATTTTTTTAAAAATACAGCTAAGCTACATAAAGTCCCCTTGGTTCCAGGACTGTATTGTGGAGAGGGCGTGACCTGATAGGAGAAGGATTTCTGGCTTCTGTCAACATAATAGGGTTCATGTGATGGGACGTCTAGTAGTTCACTCATTCCCTTGGTCTATAATTTATAGCATCTCAGGGTGTTCAGAGCAACCTGGCCAAGAACTTGCTGCCTGAAGGAGATTGGTTTCGATTGTGTTTCCCTCGTGGAGTGGTACCTGGAATTATTAGGTTGTATACTGTTTGTAATTTTAACCACAAAAGCAGTTTAGCTTTAAAAGCCCTTTATTTCTAAATATAGGTGTGTTTACTTACCCATTCATCCAACCTGCCACTCATTAATTCTTTGTACCAGTATTTCTTCAATCTTGACTCTATGTAAGTGACCTTGCTAAATCCTATGGAGAATAAAAATAAAGTCCAGTTTTCTGTGTCCTAAAATATGTTTAATCACTAAGACATTAGCAGTATTAAACTAATACAAACTTTCCATTTTATTTAGGAGGTAGGACTGCATAATATATATTAATATATAATTTATAGAGATATAATTTTGGAAGTAGTAAACATGATTTCCCGTAATCACTTCTTTAATGGGAACATCTAATATGCCTTAATGCTTGTAACAACTTGGAAGGTATCTGTTCGTAAACCAACCAAGTAGGGTGATTACTCATTTTTGGAATACAGGAACTGAAGTGTTAGATTAGGTCTTCCTAGACTCTTTTATGGTTTAAGATACCTAGTCTGTGGAATTTTGTTATGGAAGTCCTAGAAAATGAACACACCATCTTTCATTCTAGGGATCCATGTACTGTCTTCAAAAAAAACAAGAATAAGAGTCATCATCTGACTTCAAAGCATACAATCTTAGTGCCCAGTTACTAGACCTCTTCCGAGGGGGGCAGCTACTTTGACAGTACTGTGGATAAATAATACCTTATTATTGTTAGAGTTCCTTACCATATACAAAGAAGGAAAATAATGCTTATACAACAGTAACTTTTTGCTAGGCAACTTGATGTTCTCTGTATTTTTGTTCAGCTGTTATGGGTCCAAGAACGGTAGGAGGTAGAGATTGGCAGTCATACTACACGGATGAGAAAATGGGGTCCTGGTGGGTTTGGACACCTTACTAGTGCCCCAAAGATGCCAACTGGCAGAGCCAACGTGCAAATCCACATCCAGACACTGAAGCCCACACCTGGGGACTCCCCACTGGTCATTTCTCAGTCGCCGAGTTCTAAGGCATACCGAAAATGTTTGCTTTTAAGGGAATATCAATGTGTTAGTTGTCACCTAGCTTTAATGGGTCTGCTGGTGACATTGGAAATATAAAGGCAGATTGTCTTTTCTGTGATGACAGCAAAAAATTAACATTTTCATTTTCCCCTCTCTGAGATATGGAGCCAGCAGTTAATGTGGAAGGGACAGAAGCGTGTCTGTGAGGGCTTCCCGTGCTCGTATTAGTGTTTAAACGTCAGAGAACAGGGAGTCCACGACTAGCAGGTTAAGTCGCTCGGCTTGCCTCCCAGAAGGGAGATGATCACTTCCAAAATAATCAGTTATCATGAGCCAATTTTTAGCAGTGAAAGGATATAGGTTTAGTACATTTTATCATCTTATGTTTATATTTTATGTAAAGAACCATTTCAGTAAGAATATTATGTCCTTGTCATATTCCCTGAGAACAAAAATCACCTGTTTATAAGTCGATAGCCATAGGGCCTCACGGTTTTACACGAGTTCCTCACACTCTTTCTTTAATGCTTATGTCAAAGGTTCCCTGAAATCAACACAATGATTGGTTTTCATTTGATGCAACACAAACATACCTCCAGTTTTATTTCTCTGGGGAAAAAAAAAAAAAAACCTTTTCATACTTGGGGAATATTTTCTTAAGGTATAACAGTGTTAATCTAGTTGGACAAAAATTTATTCATCCATCTTACTCATTTCTTCGTATAGTGATTTTTTTCACCACATTCTAATATTTACAATTGTCAAATAATGGTACACGTTTTCAATCGAGTCAGTTTTATTTTTCATTTTATAATTTCAAATTGCCACCCTCATTGTTACTTTCAATTACCTTGTTATTTTCTTAGTGTAGATTTTAGGAAGTTTTATTTCATTTTCTAATATAAGTACAGCGATCCCTCACTTATTGCGAGTATTACGTTCTAGACCCCCCGCGATAGGTGAAAATCCGTGAAGTAGGGACCTTACATTTATTTTAGTATTTACTGTACAGGTCTGCAAAATCCTGCGTTATAGCAAAAAAATCCACGATAAATAATTAAATATAATGTTTTTTAAAATCCCGCTATTCAGTGAGGCCACGATAAGTGAACTGTGATATAGAAAGGGAGTGCTGTGTTGCCATTTCCATGACTCTCATTATAAAGCCCTATTTATTTTTAAGTGAGTGTCACCAAGTAAGAGCCTTGCATTTCTCTTAAATACATGTCTGGCCAAGGAATAAGTACTAAGTGGTTGGAGGGCGTCTGCCAGCTTGGAGAAGATGTTCTGTTGAGATACTTATCTGTGGTAGCAGTGATAGGACAGAAAGAGGATTTTGTTTTTAAAAAATTGTCTTTTGGGGGGAGGGGAGGGCAGGAAGCAGGGTGCCTGGCTACCGTGAAGAGAAAGGTATTTGCTTTCACCCCAGAACACCGTTTTGCCTGCTTCTTAACCTGCCGTGAGAGTGGGTCTGCACCTTCTTACGTAACGTGAAAAATCTGTCTCAAGAATGACAGTCTTGCTGCCTTTGCACCCGTTTGGTTTTTCTGCCACAACTATAAGATTCCTCCTCAGAATCCAGCTCGGCCTTGTTTCTCCTTCTAGATGAAGGCTCGACCACAAAATGGAGACTTCCGACTTGTTACTCTTGTCCTCTCCACCGGGAGGGCCTGGCTTCGGCTCTTTGGTTACCAAGAAATGGCGTTGGATCTGTGCTCTTCACAGGGTGGCTTCCCATCATGCTGAGAATGAAAACCAACATCTTTATCTTGACTTTCCAGGGCCTTTCAGGGCATGGCTCCTGCCTTATCTCTGGTGTCCCTCGTCTGCTGTTCTTTGTGTTGCTGACAAAGCTAGGAGCCACGAAACGGAGGTTCGGATCTGGTCCCGTGCGGCTCTAACCCCAGAGCTCTTAGTCAGTGCCCTGCAGGTTCCTCATGCTCTCCCACACGGTGTATGTGCCAGGTGGCCCACAAGTCGCTCTCCTGGCCCTGGCCCCAACCTCAAACCAACCATCTCCTTGAAGTCAAATGTTGCGAGAGTGTACTATCCACAGAGGTAATGTGTGAAAATTCACAGGCACAAAGCTTCATTGCCTTTCACAACATACATACACCCAGGGAGCCAGACTCACACCAAGGACTAAAATATCACTGTGCCCCAGGAGACCTGGCACCCCGTCCAGAGCCCACTTCCCCAGCGGTAACCACTGTCCTGACTTCCGTAACTGCAGGTGCGCTGTTCTGTTTTTGAACGTGATGGGCACGTTTTGTGTGTCTAGCTTTCCTTCCCCCCGTATCACATGTGGAAGATGCTTCTGTTGTGGAGGTAAGTAGAGTTCATGCTCCTTCCTGTGGCTATGAGTACATTGTAGCTGGGTTTCTGTTTTACTGCGCATGGACATCGGGGTTGTGTCCGGTTTAGAGATGACCCAGGGAGTACTGCCACAGACATCTTGTGTGTATCTTCTGATGAATATAGAAATATATAGATAAAGATACAGATATGTGAGAGAGAGATCTAGAGTCTAGATTTTGACATAGGGCTGCAGGACTTTCTAAGTAATTCTACCAGCAAAATATGAGAGTTCCCCTTCCGTTATACCCGTGCCTGTATTTCTAAGTGTGTCTTTATCGTTTTAGCCATTTTTCTGGATATGTAATGATACCAGCCAGCTCTTTCTAAAAATCATTATTTTTTCTAAAAATAGCTTATTTAAGTTAACTGTAGAAAAGAATAAAACTCATATAAACAAAGGAAAGACATTAATGAAGGTTAGCAAAGCAAACAGAGCTGAGATATTAAAAATCACCTGCAGTTCACCATCCAGAGATAACGGCTAATAACACTGCCAGGGTTACTCTGTTAGACTTTTTCTGTGTTTGTGCTTTGTAATACAGAATATACAGTTATACCTAACTTGGTGTTACTGAACTTAACAAAACGCAGTGAAAAACTTTCAGTACAAATAAATACATTTCTGCAGCATGCATTTCAATGTCTAAATACCATTTTATCAAAAACCTTTATCGTAATGTTGAAGTTAACATCCCTTGACCATAGCTTTACATCGGTCCCTCATTTATTAATTTTCTTAAAATAAAATCCAGACGTGGAATTGCCGTCAAAGGCAGCTTCCCTCGTTCAGGCTTCTGAAGGGTCTTGTCCAGGAACGCTGCACACCAGCCTCACCGGCTGCCGCCTCCTCCGTCTCTGCCTGTGCTGGGTGTGAGAACCCTGACAGAGGTCAGTGTGACCCTCATGCATCGGCGGGCTTTACTGTTAGCAGAGCAATGACTGCAATTCAGCTTGCGCTCAGCTTCCCAGCTCGTCTCCCTGGAGTGTCTCTGGGGCCTGGGCTCACCCCGTCCGTGTCTTTGGGCTCCTTTTGCTTCTTGTTGGCATCGCTTTGACCATGTCTGGGACCCATCTGTTGGGCCCGTCCGTTCTTCTTTCACGCCAGTCCTGCAAGACTTCCTTAGAGCCACAGACTAGACCGTGTCGTCCCCTAAGTACCGCCTTTCCTAACTCACGGCATCAGTTCGGGAAGTGGCGGGGAGCTGCGATTCTCCCCGGATCCCGTCTTTCCGAGGCGGCACTCGTGTTTTCTTATCTGTTTCTTACCTGCTTCTGCTGAGACTGGCTTCTGACTGAAGTGAACGTGGCAATCCGCGGAATACACGGATGACGTGTTACTGAGTACGGAAAGACAGGAAACAGCCGTCTGTAGTTATGAATTTTCTGGGATGTTTTTCCCCTCTGAGTTCTTGGGTCCTCGGGGCCCAAACCCCTCCTCTCTCCTGAATACACGACAACAGCCATAAAGAAGAAGCCGGAGGCCCCCGTCCCAAAGCACAGGGTGTGTGACTGCCCCGGCCTCGGGACGATGGCAGAAAGGAGACCCGGAGGGGGAGCGCACGGAGCCCCGGCCCGGCCTCCTGACCTTGGCTGTCGCGCTCAGAGCCACAGCTGAGAAGCAAGTCCGTCCGCTCCAACCACGGACTCGAGCTGCGTTTTTCTAGTTCCATCCCAGGAAAGCGAGTGTCCAGGGATGCTCACCTGAGAAGACTCACCGCGTGGGTTACCGTGCGCCTTCTAACACGCATTCTGCGTTCCTAAACGTAGGATGCAGTAGAGATTGCGTCCCAGATTGTTCTCCCAGGACAGTCCTGTGAGCGTGTGGAACACTAGCCGCTGCGACGCAGAAGTCAAGTCTGCCACCCTCAGGGCCGGTGCCCACCCCCGGAATTAGACCAAGTCCCCGCGGAACGGAGGGACCGGCCGATGCGGATGGGGCGCCCCAGAGTCCAGGGAACAGCGAGGCTGTGCCGGGAGACGGGCGTTACCGGTTACAGACCGTCTGTTCGCCTTCCTCTCACTAACTGCTGCAGGTTTTATAAGGGGGGGCTGTGTCCTCCCAGGGAGGGACGCCCCCTGGGACTCTGTCTCCCTTTTGCAGAGAATCTCTAGCAAATCAGGTATCAGTCTGAGGGCAGTAAATGCTGGTTTCCACACCCAAGGGATGTTTTTCTTTGAAGATGCACTTTAAAACGTCAGGGTTAAATCACTGAAGGGTCTCCAAAGCGTTAAGTTGGGCTTAATTCCTAGAAAAGGTGATAGAAACGGAAATTATATGTCAAATCTGATTTTTTTTTTCCTGTAGGGAAACTTGCATTATAGGGAGATACAGTCCCTGTTCCCGATACCCCAAAGTTAATAGGAATCAGTGTAAATGATTTACTAGTCAAATATAAGGAACACACAAGACCCTGTTTAACGTTCTAAATTTGAATTATTTAAATAGGATGGCCAACTGTCACAGAAAATGAGATTGATATGATTCACTATCAGAGGCTTATGTATAAAACTCTGGTCTTACCATTTCTAGTTGTCCCCTCCCGCCCTCCGTTTTAAGGTGGGTATGTGGCAAAGCAAAAGCATAGCAGGGAATAACTTTTCGGAGGTTCGTGGAATTCAGGAAGTGCTTCTTGAGAAAATTTGGACTGATTTCTCAGCAGACACTTCTGGAGAGATTTAAAGCTAGTAAGTGACTTTGAGAAAGTTACCCATGGAGCTGCCTTTTAGTATTTTTTTAATATATATTTTCCTGGTAAAATATAGGTATGAGATATATCTCATTTTTAGATGCTCTTTAGGCTTCAAAACAGGGTGCTCTTTCCTCAGCCTTGGGACATCTAAAGCAGACCCTGCCGTTAGGCAAGGCACCACCCTGACTTACAATTCACAAGACCGCTCTTACCTGCATTGATTTTTTTGTAAATTATTTTTTAATCCTTTACAGGGATGCTGCTTCTGTTTCAAAAAATCTCATAGCTTTGGTTTGAATGCAGCTGGATTCAAAGCTACCCAAAGCCAAGTTTGATCCTGAGTCCGCAAAAAGCAAGTCTTTTCATTCCGGCATACATTCTGCACTGGGCCTTATGATAATGGACAGAAACCGTCACTAGAGGCAGCATTTTATTTTTCCTGATCAGTCATATTTATGAAAACGTAATAGGGAGAAGATTCCGATTCCAGACTAGAATCAGTGGATTTCATTCTCCTGCGCATTTGCTGATAGCCAGCAAGGTTAGCAAACAAAGCGCGTGGCGTAAATCTTTGCAATTACTTTTATTCTGTAAATTCCACGTGGGGATGGCTTGCACGGCTGAACGACAGCTCGGCTGCGCTGTTACAGTTCTGCTGTTGAGGTGGTCTTCCTAGAAGGAAGGAGCCAACGTCGTGGGAGGCCAGGAGCTAACGGAAGGCCGTTAGCACGTGGCTCAGTCTAACTGGTAGCAATTGCTGTACATCATCTTATTTAATCTTTGTAACATCCTTACTTCCATTTTTTCAGCCAAGAAAAAAAAAGGGTCTGAGAAGGGGAGAAGGTATCCATGGAGAGGGCAAATCCACGGTCCGAATGATGCTGGAATGCCTCTAAAGCTCACCCTCCGTCCTATAGCAGGCCACCTCTTACTAGCCAAGAACAAATAATCTCATCATTCCACTACTCCTCTGAGAAACTCCTGATGCATCTGCCCCCCTCCCTCGGCTGCCCGCCTTGCGGAGGTCCTGATGAATCTAAATGAACAAGGAAAGTAGAGACAGACTGATGGATGGAGCAGGATAACCACTCAAGGAGTGGGTCAGGAGGTGGAGGAATCAAGCAAAAAGGAAAAAGGATTCATGGCCATGGACCACCGTGTGGTGATGGCAGGAGGCCCGGGGGTAGAAGGGGACAATTAAATAAAGAATAAAAAATAATTAATTAATCAATTAATTAATTAATTACATGCCTGCCGACAATGACTGCAGCCCTAGAGAGGCGTGAGCCGTGGACCCAGAGCCAGTGGGAAGCGTGACCAAGCCTGGAGACAGGGACAGTCACTTTGCGAGACAGGGACAGTCACTTTGCCGAGACAGACCCGCTGAAATGAGGCCATGTGTTCCGCTCATAGTGCGAGTTTAAATGAGCCACTGAAAAAAGCCAGAGAAGTTGGAAGAGATGGGAATCAAAGGAGACCTGCATTTCATTACATCTGTCAAGTAACAAACAATTTTCAATACATGTTAAGTGATATAAAAATCAGTCAAAGCTTTTAAACTATCCAAGCCTAAGACCATAAAAGAATAGACATGCCAAAATGTATCTGAATCCTAGTAAATGTAAGCAGTGTGTCGTTAATAGCACTGGCTGTTCGGGAGAAGCTTAGTAAACAAGAGATACATTGTAGCTAGGAGTATTTACTGTTATTATTGTTTTTTAATTCTGAAGGAAATTTCAAACAGGGGAATACGTAAGCAGAGAGGAAGTGAATGATTCATCTGAATAACTGGCCTAGCGTGAGATGCTAAAGTTCCCTCCCCTTGTGGGCAAATAATACGGAAGAAAGGATTTGGGTGGAATGATGTAGATGCTGTCTGAATGGAGAAAACCTGTTTCTTGAAAACACAGCCAGTACCCTCTGACTACTAAACAGAAGACTTCACAGTTTCATCTCTCCTGGGAGACTTGTCCTTGTGTTGTTTGGGAGAAAATGGCAGTTTAAGATTTACAAACCACTTCATTTGCAAACGGCTATCACAGTCCTTTCTGCCTGTGAAGACGTGTAAAGCTGCAGGCAAAGGAAGACATGGTAGTAGAGTGTTTCCATACAAAGAAAGCTCTTGTTTTATTACTGGAAAATGAGCAGTATAACAATACCATGCTATTTATAGAGTTCACCGTGTAAGTAGTTTTCAACGTACTTTGCTGAGTTTTTGAGATATCAGATAGCAGACTCTATGAGAAAATATATTTTACATAGTCGTTTAAATGCAGTAGTGTTCAAGTGATTATCTTCGTCGTGAGAGCCAAAGAAATTTACCCTGGTAGTCGGAGCCTGTACATAAAATGTACTCCTTATCACAATGTAAAATATAGGTTGTCACCTTTTTCTCTCCTATATAGATTTGAGATTCTCCGATTGATAGTTGAAAAAGTCCTTATAGCATTTAATTTGTTCTTTAAAGGTTTTCTTGGTTTCAGTGTGTCTTCCTAAAATTATGAACACAGCTGTTTTTGCTTCTTTTCTATCAGCTGTTTGTCTTTGGTCTTTCACCTTAAGAAATCATTCCCAGTTGTGTAGGTATATTAGTTACATAGGCTACCGCAACCATTACCACAATTTTGATGGCTTCAAACAGGAATTTATCATTTCAGTTCCAGAGGGCAAGAGTTCAAAATGAAGCTGTCAGCAGGCCAAGTTTCCTTCCCGCAAAGGCTCTGGGAGAGCATCCTTTCTGCCCCTTCCAGCTTCTGACGGCTCCGCGTGTTCTCCTTGGCTTGTGGCCGCATCCCTCAGTCTCTGCCTGCATCTTTACACGGCCTTCTCCTCTGTGTCTCCGTGTGTCTCAGATCTCTTTTCTCTTATAAGAACATCAGTCATTGGATTTACAGCCTATCTTAAACCCAGAATGGTTTTATTTTGAGATTCTTTAAGTTACTTCCATCTGCAGAGATCCTATCTCCAAAGAAGGTCACATTCACAGGAATCAGGGGTGAGGACTTGGGCATGTCTTTTTGAGGGATACAACAGAGTCCATAACAAGGGATTAAGAACAGATTTTCAAATTAGGCAAAACTGGGTTAGAAGCTCAGTTCTGCCACTTGCCTGGAGAAAGGGCCATGTTCCTAATTCCTCAGATTTCGGTTTCCTCCTCCGTACCACATGGGCCATGGTATTGGCTTCCTACAGGTTGTGTGCAATACTCGATACTGTGTTGTGAGATGGTGTGTCTGAAGCAGTTAGCTCCCTGCCTTGCTAATCTGAATGGTAGTTGCTGCTGTTTTGAGTGATACTGGGTCTCTAGTGAGTTATTCTGTTCATTGGCTTCATACAGCAGAAATTACGGAAGAGAAAGTGACACGAATCACATCTGTATCGGAACTCAGGAATACGATGACTGGCTCTGTTCAAACAGAAGGACGGGTCCTTGTGGAATCATTGTAAGGATGAAATGGAGATCGTGTATACGAAGTGCGTAGCACTAGTTTTAGTGTTAGCTACAATTATCTGCAACTGCCTAGAACTTCCTTGGTTTACAGGGACCCTGGGAACACAGGTGCCTTTTTAAACCTCAGCATCCTTTAGGACATGTAATGCAATTAATAAATTCATAGGTATAATTTCGTGCCTATCCAGATAAGCCATATGTGTTCCAAACATTGATAACCAATCATAGTTTCATTCACCAAATGATGGTGCCTAACTTGCCCTGAATCCTGTTATTTTTTTTTACGAGTAACTTCCCAGGATGGCTGCAGGAGCTCATAAAAACTCAACTCTCCACCTGGCCAGGTGACTCCGTGGGTTGGAGCACCATCCCATACACCAGAAGGCTGCAGGTTCGATCCCCAGTTGGCACACTTATAGGAGGCAACTGATTGATGTTTCTCACATCAATGTCTGTCTGTCTCTCCCCCCCCCCCCACCCACCTGTTCTTCTTGCTGTAAAATCAATAAACACGTCCTTGGGTGAAGATTTTTTTTAAAACTCAGCCCTCCAGAAGTCCTTATTGCCTTCCAGCCACCTTATACCTTATGCCTCATAACCGAACTGGGGTCTCCGCCAACTTTGAAAATGGTCTAAAGATGTAGCTTCTTCAGAAAATCTTTTTGGATTGCTCTCCGCACATACTAACGGTGCCAGGATTATTTCACAAATAATTGAACGCTCTCCTTCCCTACTGGTTATCCTCTTCGTTCCTGTGTTTTCATGGCATCAGTCAGAAGAGGTGAGAGATCAGGGTTGATCTTTGCTATAGTCATCATGTCTTTGAAATCCTCAGCTTTGTTCACCGTGTCTTGAGAGACTACAGACTGAAGGCTTCCGCCTGGCAGGTGAAGGCTCTGGCCCCCTTACTCAGGGCAGGATCCAGCCAGATAGGGCGCTCAGGGCACTGGGAAGCACATGCCTGCAGGCAGCATGGGGAACATTTTCTCCCTTCTCATATACCCATTAGCATTTGCATTTTAATTTGAATGGCTTTAGAACCATGAAAGCATATTTAGGTAAACGTGCTAATGAGATCTTTGTAAACAACTGCATGGTGTTTTTGTTTCTGAAATTTAAAGAGCAGTTAAAAGCACATATTCGTTACTGCTGATGAGTGGGGGTGGGGGTGCAGTCAATTCTCAAAGCACCGGTGAACCCCAGAGGAGGACTAAGAGAGAGCTGTGCTTAATGGTCTCACAGGGGAAACTCAAACAAGTTTGAAACTTTTCTTCAGAAAATCATAAGGCCAAGGGATGCTACACCTCCAGCTCGCCATAATTAAATAGAAATCTTTGAAAATTACATTTCAAACCTCTTCTCAACTCGTGTACCTACCTTAGAGGAATTTTCAAACGCGCTTCATGGTGTGTCTGTTTTTAATGAGAGCATGTCATTCCTCCTCTGGTGACTTACCCGTTTTTATCAGTTTCCCTGCGAAGAGCAGAGTGATGTATGAGCGGGATAAGTTGAGCTGACAGTCTACAGTGTGATCCATTATCTGAAAGATTTAGGGAAAGAGCTCTCCGAAAAACATAATTAAGGAAACAAATGTTTTCAGAAATATAATAAAGATTTTTTATGGTTTCAGTTCAGGAACATCCATTTCTATAAAACCGTACGCTGAGGAAATGGCCTGCCAACCATCTAAATAACACTTGTATTTTGATTTTTCCTGGCTTCGCTTTCCCCGCAGAGAAACTATTAAACAAATCATAAACAGAGAATAAAGGGGAGGAAAGTGCCCGAAGTTGGCTTAGAAGCGCCTTCCTAGAAGCCATTAATTAAGGAATAGATTAAAGGACTAGATTAAAAGTGGACTCAGAAAAAATGGACTGTGTTTTCCCCAAACATGGCTGTATTGTGAAGGTGTGTCTCTTTTCTCACGGATTGTCTGAAGGCCTGGCCTCTGCCCGTTAGGCCCCTGCCTCTGGTCTGGTGGGCCTCTTAAGTAGCCTTAGTAGGCCCTATTCTGGGAACGACACAATTCCCTGCCCCTACCCTCACCACCTCACCCCGCCCCTGCCTTTGTACCTTGCTTTGGAATAATATTATTTCTTTAACATTTAGCTTCGTTAATTTGAGAAGCCTTTCCTTTCCAGGCCAGGATCATAATTTGAAGACACGGGGCTCATTAAAACTGAACCCAGAATCTCCAACCAGGATCTGAGTTAAATCAACTAAGAGCGAAAAGGCGCTCTTAGCTGTGCCAGTTCAAACCGGTCAGCTCTGCCTGTCCTCGTTGGTATTTATTTTTTAATTCCAAATTTCGTGCGTTCTTTCCCGCCTAAAGCCATGATCTGTAAGCTGTGCCCTGACGCAGACCCCGCCTCAGTTGCTCCATGCGGTTACCACCATTGCAATGGGTGATACGGATACCATGCTAGACTTGTACAGACACAAGCAGAAACCTGCGTGGCAAGTTCAGGGGACCATGTGCTGTGCGTTTGTCAGGATGTGAGGTACAAAGGAAAGCTGTCCTATCCTCAAGTTTGGGGCCCTGCATAGCTCCACTTATCCTGTGCTATTCCCTAGAAGTAGGTGGGCTCTTTGCATGTTGGTGTTATAGCTGGAGTGTTTCTATAGGGCATGGCTACAATATCATGGGAATGGCTTCTGTGTTAGAGTGACGTGTGGGGGTGACATCTAGAATGAACACTGGCCAAGTGCTAAAGCAACTCCCTGGGACCCCCCCCCCCACTGCTGCTGAGATATGGAGACACTTGGGGAGGTATTTTGGGGGAGAGCCTTGTACAGTTGTATAGTACATATGAGGACTAGATTCAGACATCTTAAGCAATAACCGTGCACTGATTTTACCAAAGTATTTCTATATTTAGCAACTGTTAGGGCCAAACCAGGGCATATTCACTAAATATCAGCCATAGACATGGAAATGAGAGTAGACAGCTAAAGAAATCACTCTGAGAAGTGGAGCCATTGCAATGTTATTGCCATTGCATACGCTGTCTCTCCACATTATGTATATAAAATATATGATATATAATATATACAAAATATAACAACATAAAAGAATATTAGAAGTATTCTTACACCCAGTTAAGAGGTTTGTTTTTTTAATCAAATAAGTATACTGAGAAACCTGGAGTACAATTAAACTATTTATATATTATGTTGTATATTTTATACATTATATTATATATCATATGGCTATATATGGAGAGAGAGGAAAATGACAACATTGAAATATCATATTAGTATATTATATCCTTGTTTGGAATTGCTTTTAAAGTCCACTTCTCCACCACACAAGAAGGTCAAGGTCAGGTTTTCATAATCATACCTCACCTGCATGAAGGGCAAGTTTTATGTGTCTGTGATGAAAGACTGAAGGGCATTTTCTTTTCTATAATCAGTCATTTATAATTTTTTCACTTGGTTATTTTTATAGAAATAGATTGGATTTGGAAGCTCACTATAAGCATTGTGAAATGGTCAAGACTTAGGAAGCTCTTCTTAAATCTCTGAATTGCTTAGAGCTTGCAGGCGTGGTGAAGTCCTGCCTTCTTTCAGCACCTACATGAATATTATCCTTCAGCTCCATTCTACAAAAAATCTCGGTGGGCTGCATTTGTGCTTTGGGGAACGAGGCCCCAAGTATGAACCCGAAGAACCTAAAGGCATGCAGGAACCTCTTGGTGTCTGGTACCCCCAATTCCAGATGGGGTTTAGAGCAGGAGGAATTATACTTTTCTTCCCAGACAGCCTCCTTTGATAACTCTCCAGGGCAGTGGACTATTTTGAGTGGTTCACCCCATTTCTGATATGTAGATGTCACTTAATAAGTGTTCTCGGAGTTGATATAATTTTCTCCATGAACATGATCACCTGCTGATCTAAAGAAAACTATTTTCTCAACAGAAAGGTTTTCTTACATCTGTTTGTGGGGGAGAAAGATGGGGTATTGGAGAGATTCTCTGACAGTAATGGAAAGGGGCGGTTGGAGAAAAGCAGGAAATAGTAAAACAGCTTATTGAAGGCAAAGTTTATTAGAAACTATAAAAATTTAATGTAACGTAGGTCAGGGTCTTGTAAGTGGAGAAAGACCTGTAATTGGAATAAGAAGATGGAATTTCTTTACTCTTGTAGCCATTACTCTGATATATAAACTCCTAAAAAAAATGTATATAAAAGTGATTTAATAAAGGATTACAGTGAAGAATTTTATGCAATTAAGCTGCAGTTAATTTCCATATGCACTTAAGACTAATAAACTGCTAATTAGAATATGCAAATAATGGTTTCTGAAGCCTTAGAAATATTTTCTAGCCCCGTACCCATAAATCTCCTTCAGTAATTATTTTGTTATGTAATTGGGGAATAACAGATTGATGAGCCAATCTAATTATGTGAAATTTACATGTGTACAGTATTCTATGATAAAGTTCATGAAACTAATGTTAAAATAGGGAAAAGTAGTTAAACATTCATTACAGTTATTAATTGCAAATTTAACTTTGTTTGAAAGTACTTCGTGCCATACAAATGATAAGCCACAGCGAGTAATAATGTGCAGTGCACACGAGGTACATAACTGTCAGGTGAGATTGCTTCCACCAGCTGTGTTCACAGGTACGGGGACTCTTATGCTCACGTCCCATTCACATCATAGCCAAGCACAGAGTTCAGTAATAGTGCTGATCATTCGGAGACCTACCCAACACCTCATTGCTTCATTGTGCAAAGTGAGGAAAAGTATTTGCGTTTCTTAAATTACCAGGTTTATAATAGATTCCTGTGTTGTGACAAGTATCATGTGAGAGCATATTAGAATTATTCTTGTGCCCACTTGAGGTTGGTTTGTTTGTTTTTAGTAGCGTGAGCATCCCCAATAATGCTGGGGGATAAAAAAAAAAACTTTAAAACTAACGCAGTTAAAGAACTTCTAAAGGGTTTACAGCAGCCCCTCTCTATATCACGGTTCACTTATTGCGGCCTCACTGTATTGTGGGATTTTTTAAAATATTATATTTACTTATTTATCATGGATTTTTTGCTATATCATGGGATTTTGCGGTACTGTATATGTATATTGTTAAAGTTATGTAAATTGAAGAGTGTAGAATAAATGTAAGGTGCCTACTTTGTGGGAGGGTCTAGAACAGCGGTTCTCAACCTGTGGGTCGTGACCCCTTCGGGGGTTGAACAACCCTTTCACAGGGGTCACCTAAGACCATCGGAAAACATGTATATAATTACATATTGTTTTTGTGATTAATCACTATGCGTTAATTCTGTTCAATTTGTAACAATGAAAATACATCCTGCATATCAGATATTTACATTACGATTCATAACAGTAGCAAAATTACAGCTATGAAGTAGCAATGAAAATAATTTTATGGTTGTGATCACCACAACAGGAGGAGCTGTATTAAAGGGTCACAGCCTTAGGACGGTTGAGAGCCACTGGTTTAGAATGTAATACCTGCAATAAGTAAGGGAGCACTGTACACACAATCATACACACAATGAAGGAATTAGGATGGACTCTCATGATCATATTTGCTTCTCTGGCAGAATCACAAGCGGAATAAGAATTAGAACCCTACTGAAAAGTAACTTAGCTGAATGGCCAGAACAGCAGAAGCATTTTGGATACTCTCTTCCATATAATATCTAACCTATAAGAACATAAATTACCTTTACACAGTTCACCTCTATTCTATGAATGATAAATGTCATTAATCTCCATTGAAACAGGTAAAATTATGAAACTTGGAGACATGCAGACAGTGATTCGTACTTAACAGGGAGAAAATGGGAACTGAAGGCTTTGCAGTCTAGTCCTGTACTCTTTAAATAGGGTTCGTTGCCTGGACTAAGATTCAGCGAAGAAATGCCTAGCAAGAGCGGTGATGGGCAACCCACAGCACACGGCATGGAGGTGTAGGATCCCCGAGTCGCCATATTGGACTGTTCTCCGGCTTCCCTTACTTCCATCAACCGTTTATTAAACTTCATTGACAGTCATTTTCTTCTTCTGCGTGTCTGGGCACACTGGTGTCACCAGCGACACGGTTACCCCGTTGCCATCCCGTCTCTTCCCAGGATTCTCAGAGCGGCTCAAGCGAATGACTGAGAATGTGAGACACATTAAGGGTGCCAGAGTAACGAATCGGGGGCACGCCTAGCGATAGAAAAAGGGAACAACCCCCGGCTTCTATCCACGCAGCGAAGCCTTTGCTGAGCAATGAATCAGCACGGAACCCACTGCTGTCCCGCCCTGGCCCTGCCCAGAACGATGAGGGAGATTCTTTTCTTTCTTATTTTTTTTTCACAACTCCCCAAATCCGTGACGCACGGTAGGCGCTCAGTTCGTGTTGATGAATGACTACTAACATTTCAGCAGAGGGAGATACAAATTTTAAAGGCATAAATGAATTAAACGTGTATTTTTTCATCCTTTGATAGTTTCTCTGGGGATGATGACCAAAAAAAAAAGATCATGAAGATTTGAAACCCTTGAGAAAACTTCAGAATTGGCTTTTGTTGTGCATATATTTATTATTCTGTAATTCCAACTGTGAGAAGAGCAGTAACAAGACCATCCTAGTCCAACTACTAGCCCTTTAAGGAAGAAGGGACAGATAAAACTTTTCAGCAGATTAGGCTGCTTTCTCCAAGACTAACCCAATTTGCCATTTCAGACCAAAACGTTACATGCGTTGCTGTTAACCCCTAACGCACCCCTGTCAGCATGTATGTGTTCCATGTGGTCAAGTGTTAACCTCCGTTCTTGCGCCGCGGAGAGGCTGTCAGAATGCTTCCCCACCAGGGAGCTGACATACATGGAAAAACATCCTGCCTTCTCTTAAAGTTACTGACGTTCCCAAGAGGAACCTTAAATCTTCAAAGTATTATTTGCAGAGAGAAGCACTATTTTGAGTTTCAGATCCCTAGAAAAGGCAAGGAGGCAAATTTGATGCAACGAGCAGTGTAAGTATAAGCAAAATTTTTACATGGATGTATCTATCCACTTATCAACTACGCCCTGAAGTACCGCCCGATGTCTTAATGGACAAACAGACAGGAACCCAGTAGGCCATTGTTACCTGGAAGTATGCTGTCGATCACTTGTGCACGCCCTCCTAGAAAGATCACTGACGGCTCTGCATTACCGTCTGCACGGTCCCGTATGCTCCGGAAGGTTGTAATGTTAACGACTTCATGCTCCCCTCTAAGTTCTAGGAAATCGGTAACGGAACTATGTATGACATGTTACCTAGCCCTCCATTAACGTCAGTGTTTGATCATTTATGACAACCGTGTTGGAGGAGAGTTTTCCCTAGTTGTTCCTAAAAAAAGAAAAAAATAGAGATTAGTTGGCTATTAATGGGAGCTACTGGAGGAATTTACAACTTAACAAGTTAAAACTTAAAGCAAAGTTTTGAATGGGCACCATGATGCTCATTACGGATTCTGGGTTTTTGTTTATGGGTAGATTGTTTCCTTTTTATGTAGCTTTTAAAAACAATCAGAAGTATGAACTGGATGGGAGACATATTTGAAATATGATTTATTTTATAGTGTGACATATGGCGATCGAAAATATCATTTTTTCACATCCTATTTCACCTGTCATTGCTATCTCAAAAATCTATTTCCTCTTGCATAAAACTGCAGTGTTTAAAGCTATAAAAACAAACACAGCAGTGAAGAAATTTTCCCCTGAGTCTGTGTGTCATATGCTTTAAACAGAATACCAAAAATCGGCATTCCCGAATGTGTTGGTCGTGACTGTGGTTTTGTGTTGTTTGTTTGGTTTGGTTTTACCACCTGCATAAGGGAAACTGATTTGAGGAACAGTCTCCAAATTCTAACATCTCGATGAAAAATCATTTCTGTCCTGCAGAGTGATGAACATTGCCATGCAAGAGAATCAGAATGGACTTGACTTCCTTTGCAAATATAATGCAAAAGGGTGGAGACATTTAGACGTGTGTTCTCATTCTGTGACTTTCTGGGTGCTCATTCATAATCATAAGTAAGACACATGTGTCAGGCCCAGACAGCAGCAGTCTTTCTGCATTCTTCCAGGCATCCCACACTCAGTGCTGACTGAGTGAGTCCTCAGTATCAGGCCCATTCTCCGCGTACCAGATACAGCAACGGACGAATCAAGTGAAATCCTCACCTTACGAGGCTCCAGGGGAGACAAGCAACGAACAGATGGGGAAGTGAACAAACCCGTGCGCACCTGCGTGCCTGCATGAGTCACATCGCGTGACAGGTGGTAATATTGCTATAGAGGAAAACAAGGCAGGTATGAGGAAGTGAGTGCAGGCTTAAGCTTAGCGTGTTGAAATGTTAATAAATCTCTGAAGGAGATGGAAGTACAAAATATAAAAACATCTGGTGGAAGCTTGCTCCTCAGGGTAAATATGGAAGCAAGTTATGTGTTCATCATTGACTATTGGATAAAAAGAACATGATATCATGGCATATTACTCAGTCCTAAAAAAAGAGTGAAATCTTACTGTTTGCTCCAGCGTGGATGGAATTAGAAGGTATTGTGCTCAGTGAAATAAGAAAAACAAATACTGCGTGATCTCACTTACAGAGAATCTAAGACACAGTAGAAACTAATAAACAAAACAGGAACAGACTCCTAGATACTGAGAACCGCCGATGATGGCCGGAGCTGCTGGGACTGTACTGTGTCGCAGAGAAGAGGACTCCCTGTCACGGGAATTCTGGAAATGGCTCTAGGTTCTAGCAGTTGCTTCAGCCCAGATGCAGCAATTGATAGAACTGTTGCAAGTTATGAGTCACCTAACTTAGCAAAATGAATGCCCACCCCTGAATTCTCTACTCTGAACACACCAATATTTTGAGGTGTCGGTGATTTTCGTAAACAGCAAAATGCCAACAAATGGCCATAAAAAATGCACAGTGGTGGGCATAGCGTAAGAAACAATTTAGCCCCTTGTTTAACCAGATTTTCTATCATGAACTACATAATTCCAATTGTCTGGATTTTCTTCCACCTTTAGGGAAAAACAAGAATTTTAATAAAATGTAATGTCATTCTGTAAGTGTTGTTGGATATTTACATTTTATTCTTTACACAACAGAGTAGTAGAGAGAAGCGCAATTGGTTTGATCTGCCTCTAATATAATTAAGAAGAGAACATATTGTCTTTTTTATTATTTCATGTATTTTTCTCCTTACGCAGTGGTTCTCTTTCTTTGTGCTTCTCTATGGTGATCCATTAAAATCCCCATTTGTCATTGTATTATTGTAGTGACCCAACAAACCATCTAACCAGTTCTTCTTTATGCTGAGCATCTCTTTGTGCTCTCTGAACGATTCTGAGGGTGTGACAATCTGGAGGGAGGTCACGTAGAAAATGACTCTGCGGAAACCTCGTGCTCTCAGAATCCACGTAATCATTAAAGTTAAGGGAGATGTTTGAAGAAAGTACGTTTTCTGAAGGAGCCAGACTTTGAATCACGGGACAATCATAGCAAGAATGGAGAAGAGAGCGTGAGGCAAGACTGGACTCGGCCACGCTAACCTGGCCCCCTGCTGTGTCTGCCACAGTTCTCCCTTAGGCCTGGAGGTGATCAGACGCCCCCGGTGAGGGACGCAGCCACCGTGACGCAGCACGGGAACCAACGCATGGGCGCCGGTGAGTGCGAAGGGCTCCCACCAAACTCACATCTTGCTTCCCTTCCTCTCCTCCTCCCTCACTGCCTCCAGAGGGTGCTTCAAGGAGGACTCACATAGCATTTATTTTCACATAATAACCAGAAATGGGATTGCTGGATCCTGTGGCAGTTCTAGTTTTAACTGGTTGAGGAAGCTCCTACTGTTTTTCTTAGCAGCTGCTCTGTTTTGCATTCCAACCCGTAATATTCAAGGATTCCAGTTTCTCCACCTCCTCGCCAGCACTCACCTCTTTTTCGGATAATAGCCCTCCTGACAGGTGTGAGAAGGTATTTGCACTCCCATGTCCATTGCAGCATTATCCAGAATCCCCAAGATCTAGAAACAACCTAAATGTCAATCCACAGAAGAGCAGATGAAGAAAATGGGGTATATACATGCAATGGAATATTGGCCTTAAATTGAAGTAAATCCTGCCGTGTGCATCCATATGGATGAACCTTGAGGACGTTCGCTGAGTCCAAGTGCCCGCTGCCGAGAGGCAAAGACTGAATGATCCCACTTACAGGCATGATCCTACTGCCACGCGGTACCTGCCGTAGCCAAACTCACGGAGGCAGAGTCCAGGGGCAAGTCCGTGACGCACGTTATCACAGGGATGCTAGTCAATGGGATTAGAAAGGAGAAATAATGACAAAACATTAAAGCCTTAAGGGAAGAGTCATCATTAACAACAGATGTAACAAATCTTTCCAAGCAGGAAACAGAACCCAGACTATAAGCAAAAGATGGACCAATTGAAATCAGGGAAGAGCCTGTTAATTTTGACTACATGTGAACATTAACATATTTGAGAGGAAAAGGGCTAACGCCCTTAAAAATTGCTTTTAATCTAATTTTAAAAACTGTAGCTGAGTAGAGAAAGAAGCAAGTAAATGGACGGTTATTCATTGTGCCTTAAGAAAGCCATCAGGGGCCAAAGCTTGTGCCTTCTCCCCACTAAGGCCACTTTTTAAAATAAACTTTTTCTTAGAGTAGATTTAGGATTACAAATTACCAAGGTAGCTTGCCCTCCTATTTTTCAGGGTTACTTTTATTAAGGTAACATTCTCATAGCAAAACACCCATTCTGTAGTGAACGAGTCAGGGGCCTTCAGGACATTTAGAACATCTGTGATGTTGTACAGCGTCTGTCCCTGTCTACCTTCAAAGCATCTGCGTCACCCCAAAAGGAACCCCTAACCCGCTGAGCAGTTACTCAGCCCCTCCTCCAGGCCCTGGTACCCACCAGTCTGCATTCCGTCTCTGTGGACCTGCCTGTTCGGAATATCTCCTGAAAGTCGTACAATATAGAACTTTCCGTGTCTCGCTTCTTGCACTCAGTGTAATGTTTTGGAGGCTCCACCCACTACTTCCTCATGGCGTTTCGAGTTCTGACACAAGCAGATGGGAGCATTTTATTTTCCGGCTTCATTCAGACTCCTTGCTCCCCATCCTGTGTGACTAAGGGTCTGAGTCACCGCCAGTCCTGGGGGATGGGCGATGAAGTTTCTCCCTTCACGGGGTTGTCCCTTTCAATTTCCTACTTGTACCTAAAAAGTCGGTGTCGATGTATTGGAAAGGCAATTAGATCAGTAAAAATATGATGGCAAAATCTATCATGTGTTAGAGCGATTTAGAAAACGACCGAGGGACAATTGTGAATCACTCACATCTAGCAGGTGCGACCAGGGCCAGCACTGCGTGTCTGCGTGATGGTGGCCATGGGTTGTATGTGCTAAATGTTGAGAATTCCCATAGAGGCCCACAGCCTGTCACCCTCACGGTCACGACTGTTTTTATTTAGTCACCTGAGCTGAATACCTGTACACTCCAGATTCATTCATCATTCCAGACCCTGGAATGAGGGTCACCATTCCCCACTCTTATTCTCAGAGGGCAGGAAAATTAAGAGCCACCAGATGTACCTCTAAGAGATGAAAGAACGGAGCCGTGGTCTTGGTGCGAAACTGAGGGAACCTCGGCAGGAAGACAGGAAAGCAGATGGAACATGACTGAAACCTGGCAGCTCACGGGGGGAGAGGGGGTTCCCAGGGGACCCCGTGGCTCCCAGAGCTCTGCACCACGGAAAGCTCCAGCCCCTGAATGAGGCGGGGAAGGAGGAGCAGGGCGAGGCCAGTGTGCTGTGCATCGTTTCATAGGTTTTCCCGTTGCGATTACTCACCCTCGGGCCAACATGTTCCTCTGAGAAGCCTCGGGTGGGAAAATCATTTCACTTTTTAAAACATCTCCAAATTGCTGCAAGGTTCCTCTTGTACCTTCTGCAGCTCCCCTGAGTCACACACGAGCCCCTCGGAGGCACGTTTTGCCGGGGAGGGCTCCCAGGATGTCGGGCTGTGCCCACCGCGCTGAGGTCGTCCTTTCTTTGCCTTCACAGAGAGATGACTCTTGTGTAAAGTATAAACCAGGTTTGTTTGCAAGGAGAATGCCCTCTTGCGTGGCATGTTTCTGGGTGAAGAAAAATCCATCACATGCTGCCTTTAGTTAATGGTAAGGGAGCAGAGTGGGCCTGATCTGCTATAACATTAACGTATCATGTGACTTAGGGATGTGGGAATTCAGCCCATAAAAAGCCATCAAAAGGAGTTATCAGCTAAAGGTACTGCAATTTTTTAGCAATTCCCTGGGTAACTTGCCACAGAGGCATTTCCTTATATTTCATATCCAGACATGACATTATGGGATCTGGGTAGAAATTTGTCTTCTATGGGTTTTGTTTTTTTATTAATTTCCATTAATCTACCCTGATCTTGGTTTCCTGTTTGAGACTACTGTAAGTCTTTTTAACAGAATTGGGGATTATATACCAATCTTACCTTTTATAATAATTACGGATCTACAGAATATTCATTAATAAGAGTGATAAGATCTCAACTTTGAGTGATAAGATCTCAACTGTTGAGTTGATACATTCAGCTCAACACCAAACATTTTTTTCAGGTCACGAGACCCAACTTTTCTCAAACTTCAATAATATTTAAAATCATTTGGCACTAAAGTTAAAATACATACTCAGAGCCCAGCAGTTGCGGTGTGCTTTCATTACTGCATTTGCACATCTAAATCAAAATTGACAGTATAATAAATTTTTTTTTCATTTCTATGTATATCTGAGTTTTTTGTCATATTTTCCCCTGAACTAACAGATACGAAAGCAGTGTGAGAATTCTAATACTGTGTGGAGAGCTAAGTCAGAGACATAGAATACCTGGGTTTTCAGCCCAGCGCTCTCTACCAGTGCGAACATGAGATTGTTATCACACGTATCTATGCCCCGTTTTCTCATCTGAACTGGGATAGTAGTCTTTAAGCAGGAAACCGTCAGCTCACCTTGGGAAATTTTTTTCTTTTTTAAAAATAAGTACACTTGTGCACCCCTTCCGGCTTCCTTCCAGTGCTGTTGTGACTCCGTGGACTTGGGGTGGGTCATTTCCAGTTAAATTCCTCTGGGGGAGGTGGTATCTTCCTCTGACCAAGCCCCGCAAGCTATTCCCGCGCTCACCACCGCCCAGGTGCGGCACTGGTGGCATCAGTAGCATCATCATCAACTGCATTATCAGGGTTTGCATCCACTTCTAGCAACGAGAGCCTTGATCCCACGGAACTTCCTGATAAGACATGAGTCTGTCCTTCTCAACCTGTCATGACAGCAAATCACCTTCTGAACCAAAAATCTTGATGTGTCATGTAAGGTATGGTCCACCATGTATTTCAACAAGAATCCAGAGTACTTGATAATAGAATGGTGCTCCTTTGACTTCTCCCCTGGCGGGAAGTGGGGACTGAATGGGGACTGAATGGGGACTTGGTAACCACTGCATTCATGGGCAACCTCCCTACCCAGAGCCCAGAGGGCTGACAGGTCAGACCAGGCTGAAGACCACGAGCAGAGTTGTCTCAGGTTTGCAGAGCGGGGGTTAACTGGTGGTCTGGGAGGAGACACTTCATCTCTCTTGTAGTTGCCTCTGAGTCGGTAGCCAGGACTGGCGCCATGGACACATGACGTGTGCTGTCACACAGAGACCCCAGCCCAGAAAGGCCCCCACGTTGTTTTAATACTCTGCTGTCACTGTCTTGAAAGTCTTCATTTTTGGACCAGGGTCCTGCGTCTTCGTTTTGCACTGGTCCCTGCACGTTATGTAGGCAGCCCTGCCAGTAGGATAGAGCCTAGTGCTTCCCGTCCTTTTTGGTGCTTTGAAGCTTACTTCTTGGATAGCTAGTTCAGTCGTTGACAAGAAGCATCTCCTTTCCTGGCCGCCATCCACCCTGCAGCCATGTAGCAAGCTCATCCTCACTACCGTCTTGTCCCGGAGAGTGGCCCTTGTTCCCAACTGTCTGCACACCAGCGTCATCACCAACCATCCTCTCTGTCAAGGAAGGAAGATTTGCTTTCCAAGGGCCCACATCACAGTAATGACAACACTCCAAAAACTGACAACCAAGACCAGTGACTGCCAAATAGTCCTCACGTCCTGGTCTCCCCAGCAGAAGTAAATTTCAGGATGATCATTTCCTTACTAATCCAGTTCTATCAGGAAAAGGGGGAAAGTGAAGAGCCTTCAGAATTTTATTTCTTCTTTAAGCTTTTAAGGGCCAACTCTAGGGCCCTGGGCATTTGCTGGAAGGCACAGTTAGATGTGGTAGTAAATAGTGCTTGAGGACTACAGATCACTAAAAGTCCAGAAATGATTAGATTTATATTTTGGCTGTTTTTAGAGTCAGAACACAAATCTATGTAAATATTTTTTCATGTTCAGAGAAGTTCATTGTTGGTTTGTGTTTGGAGATTGGAGTAGATTGCATGAGGCCCAAGCTAAGAGTTCAGTGTACCCCACTGTGTGATGTAATCTGTGAGGGGACCCCGCAGCCTTGCAGGCCAGCTTGTGGAAAGCGAGTGCTACTTTGAGATCTGTCTTTGGCTAAAGTAGTTCATGTGCTTAAATGTAAAAAGGGAATCAAGAGACATGGATATGCAGCAGGGGTGGTGTTAGTATTCCAAATAGGTTTTATGAAATTCTCCACGCTCCCCATACATTTCGATCGGAGCTTCTCAGCAGCAGCTGCGTGGAAGAGAAGCAGATCAGCTGGTGGACAGCAGCGTCAAGAGATGGGAGCATGTCCCTTGTGCGGGTTACCTGCCACTACTCCTGCTGCCCAGAGCTACTCCTGCCTTCGGGCGGCACAGAAAGAGCATCGCAGAACCAGCCTCCAAGGCCCCCTCAGCGGACACAGAGCTGCAGCCCCCAGACCCCCCCTCACTCGCTCTCAGCTGGTGCCTCCAGCTGGTGCTGCCTCCATCGGGGTCCTCCTCAGCTTCAGAGCCGAGGCCACGCTCTTCTCCGGGTGGCCTCAGGCAGTGACAGCAGATACCAGGGCAGGTACCGGGGCGGAGCCATCTGCGGCCGCTGCAGGATTCTTCCATCACGCCCTCTTCACCCCCGCGCTGTCCCCTGAGCTGGGGAAGAGCTCACCAACACCGGGTCAGTCGGACCAGGGGTCTGTGGGCTCCACAGGCCCGGCCCGGCATCTGACTCTCTGCCTTCCTGGGGCTACGCTCCACACATTTTCCGTGTGATTCCTTCTCAGCCTCTGCTTCCCAGGGACCCCACCCTGCGCAACATCCTTATAGTAAATGCAAAGATGAACTCTAAGGATTCTTCTTTTATTATGATGCCGATAAGTAAAGTCCAAGTCAATTTCAAAGTCTGAGGAGGGCAGCAACGTAACAACTGAGAACATATCGCTCAGCTCGGAGGCGCTCTACAAGAAACTCTGTCACGGTTTTCTGTGAACACCGTTCCTCGGTGCCGTGAGCACCCTTGAGTTCAAGGTTAGAGTCCCTGGGAAATAGATGATGTCCAGAGACAAGCCCCACTAGGTACGTAGGACAACTCTTTGACTTGAGCTCTCCTTGCCACCTTAAACTTGGCATGTTTGTAGATTCATCTGTAACAGCTACATATTCTTTCTTGTTTTAGCACCTTCACAAATCACTGGAAAGGGCAAAAAGCCCAGTGGTATAGAATCAAACATTTGTCAGCCTTTTTTTTTTTCTTTAGCCCCTTACATTCAACTAATCACTGAGTTCTGTTTCCGTTTTCTTTGAAATTTCTTAGCATCTTCTGATCTTTCTTTTTGCCTGACTCCATGGCAGAGATGGGCGAGTGGCACCCCAATGTTTTTTTCCTGTACTTTCTTTTCACTTAATTAGGATAAGGTACATGTGGCTCCTGCCTGTTCAAGTTTTTGTAAACTATATTTGCAGCTCTTCCTTGGTTCGACGGTGCTGGTGGAACTAGATCCCCTAGGACTATCTGCACTGACCATGGAGCGCTCCCTTGGGTAGTGTTTGCTGTGCATTTTAAAGTCTTTAGCATAACGCACCAATCACATCTAATTTATCCGCTCCTTCCTCCCGACACCACTCCTGCAGCCCAACTACACAAACCAGAATCGCAGGTACTGGTCAGCGAAAGGTTTGTGCTCTCTGTGCTATTTTTTCCCTGGCTTTCTACTTGAAGGTCACTCCCACTGCCCTTCAAAGCTCAACAGAAGCATCACTTCCTGTGTGAACGCTTCCCCATTTCCTGGTTTGACCCTTCGCCTCTGTGTATTTCCATCACACCTCTACCATGTTTACATCATGGCATCTGCCTACATTCGTTGTTCCCTAGACATCACTCCCCCCAAACTAAATTGTGAACACCTTGAGAACTGTGATCCTGTATGACTTGACTTCACATCGGAATGAGCCCAAAGCTGCTGAATGCATTCAGTTCATTTTCCATTCTGACATCTTCATGCTCTCTCCTCCAGGGCCCGACAGTGGCTGTCAGAACAGATGGCTGGTAGGAACTGGCCTGAAGGGCGCTGGAAAGCGGGTTTCACTGTGACTGTGGACATGCTTCTTATCCCGGGGGCTCCATTTCTGAAATGGAAATTAACTTGATGCTCCTCCGGAGTGATGTTCAGATTAATGTTACACCATTTGCAAAGGCCTCCGGGACGCTCGGATGAAGGGCATTTGATACCAACCTCATTGTCACTTGAAGCTCTTTGTAGGGTTCATCTGTCTGCTCCTCAGCAAGACATCTGACATTCTTTTAACACAGCACATTCCAGAATTAATTAACAGACTTCTGAAAGGCTTGGGGCCACACCTACTGTAGCATCAATGTGTTCTGCATGTTGATCTTGACATCTTTGTTTTGAATAATTATGAGATATTCAAATGATAATCTAACATATAATTTAGACTCCCTAGTCCCAGTAAGGATTCTGAGTAGAATTTCACAGCGATAGATAATGAATATATTCTCCAGGGCCCTAGACCAAATTTGAAAAGAAACCCAAGTTCCTGAGCTTTATCACGTACCCACAATGACATCCTTCCAAGTAAAGACTGCTAGCAAAAGCCAGAGAAGAGAGGGCTGAGGCATTCACGCGCGCAGCTTCAGAACTGGACCCTCCTATAGTCACAGTAACGCGTCCAGGGAGGGATGGACGCTCTGTCTTCGATGACTTCACCGGAGACCCAAAAGGCATTTGAATTTGGGAGCAGAGCTTTTCTGTGGGAGTTTCAAACGTTCATGACTCATGAGGTCAGGAACGCCTTGAGCATGTGGCACGCCAGACGGATGCGGTCCCCATGGTCCTAAAAGAAAACAGCCACCGGAACAGCCATTCCTACGTATGATGTCTCATGCCCCGGGGCCGTAGAAATAAACTGCCACAGGAAGCTGTGTTTCCTCTTGCTAAATAGCCAAAGATGCCATTTTTAACAGAGGATACTTGTTATTACGACAATCAGCTAAGATGTCGTTCAACCAGCAAGTCGAGGTCCACCACATAAATAACCCACTGATTCCCTTTTCCTGATGAGCCAGAACACCATGTCTTTCCTTCTCCTACAGGGGACAGGGCTTCCAGAATAATCATCGAAAATCCTGCTTTTTATGATAACTCCCACTCAAGAACTTATTATAGGATAACTCCACTTAAGAACTTACTGTAATTTTGTTAGGAAAAGATCTTCATCCTGTTAAGGGTTCTAGTTAAAATTTAAGACCCTCTGCGATCGGGCTCCGTCGTCTTTATCAGATCAATTTCTCATTACTCTCAATGCCAGCTGTCCTGCAGTCAGGTGAGGCTCCACGTTCCTGCCCAGTTTCTTCCTTCAGGAAGAAATGTCCTCTCAGTTCTCCGTGATGAGCCAGGTCCTGCCCGTTCTGTTCATGTTTGACACGGAGGCCCGACAAAAGCCTAGTCTTCCTTCTTCCCGCGTCAATCGATGATCTATTTAAATGGAATGTACATCTTTCCCTAAACCCCATAATTCAGTAACAAATTATAGGCTAGGACCTGTGATTCTCTTATTTACGTGTGTCAGTCTCATTGCTAACATTAAGGTGAAATTTGCGTAAGGTGAGATTCACCCATTGTAACTGTGCATTTCTCTAAGTTTCGGCAAATGCATAAAGTTGGGTTAGCACCACTACAATGAAGCAACAGAACGGTCCCACGGCACCAAGTATCCCCACTGTGACCTTTGGCAGTCGGCCCCCTCCTGCCTGTAGGCTGGTCACCACTGATCTGTTTCCTGTCTCTCTGGTTTCGCCTGTCTGGAACCATACGGGGTGCGGACTTTGTGTCTAGGTTCCTTGACTTAGCACAGTGCGTTTGCGCTGTATTTCTGTTGCGTGCGTCAGTAGTTCATTCCTGGCGACTTCTGAACAGTACTCGTTGTGTGGACAGACTCAGGACGTCTGCACATTTACCAGTCAGAGAACATTGGGATAATTTCCAAGGTGGGGCCGTAAAGCCCCTCTTAACACTTTCATACAGACTTTTTATTTGCACATTGTTTTCATTTCACTTGGATAAATGCCTAGAAGTGGATCTGAGTGGTAAGTGAATGTTTACCTTTGTAAGAAACTTCTAAACTGCTTTTCGTAGTGGCTGTAGCATTTGATACTCATAATAACCCTTCGAGGGTGAGGGGGTACCCTTTGCCTCAATTGATAATGAAAAGGGCAGACATTATTATTGACTTGTCAATAGTCAATTTCTTCTCTTTCCCCTAAGAGTTTTTGTATTTGCTTATTTAATTTCTGGAGCTTGTTTTGTACTAGCGCGTATTTATTTTACTTTGACCCCAGAAGGACGAGTATATTAGCCATGAAATAATTGCCTCTGGTACTTTTCATGTGTAGATGAAAAACTAAAAAGCTTCTTAGAACATGACTGAGCCCAGCTTTCACATTCAGTTGAATGAGCACACACCACACAGGCAACTGATAAAACTTTGGCTGTTTTTACAAATGGAAATGCTCTTAGAAGAGGTTATTAGCTTCCCAATGACTTGGTGGTGCAATGCATGGTGATGTTGAAAAATATGTATTCTGCATGATGCCCACCAACTCGGTAACCTCAAGTTTCTGGTTTCCTTGTAAGAGTCAGAACACTAGTGTTTAAAAAGACAGTGAGATTCTTCCAAGAGAAAATACATTTCAGTCTTCAGAGAGTTAAATAATAGACGTGGCAAGTTCCAAAGACAGGATTTGAGATCCTTTTCGGTGAGGCCTGTTTGGCTGGCTCTTTGTGTATCTGAACGGTGTCCGCTGATTCTGCTGCTGTGATGCCAAGGACAAGAGCGATGAGGTTGTACACAGAACTCATCTGCACCGACCCCTGTTGGTTCCTGTACAGAGTAATTACTACAGGAAACCACACAGCCATTTCCACATGCAAATGCGAAGGTTTGGTTTCCCAGCAGAACTTCTGGAGCCTAACGGAACCGCGTCATAATATAATTATACACGTATGTGCTTGTAAACACATGTAAGCTTCCAATCAGCCATGATCATGTTCCGGATATATTTCCAGAGCTTTAGTATCGCAATTGCAGTGAAACATACACATTTTTAATAACCTTCCCTAAAGGATTTTTAATGAGAAAGCTGTGGGAAAATTCCTTAACGTGGAGCTTCTCTTAGATGAGAAATAAGGAGTAATGGGCATAAGGAGATCTAATATTCTGAGGTTGTCTCAAAGGGAAAGTTTTACTAAAAGATATTTAAAGAGGTTATTATTTCATATTTGCAAGCAAAATGTGTGTTCTTGTCCTGGCTGGCATGGCTCTGTGGGTTGGGGTGTTGTCTGGTAACCAAACGGCTGCGGGTTGGGTTCCCGGTCACGCGTGCCTAGGTTGCAGGTTCGGTCCCCAGTCCAGGTGCATACGATCCCTGGTCCGGGCGCATATGGGAGACAACCTCTGGATGCTTCTTGCTTCTTTCTCGTATCACTGTCTCTCTCTCTCTCTAAGAGCAATGAAAAAAAAAAAAAGTCCTTGAATGAGAATAAAAAAATAAATAAAGTAGAAAGTGTGTTCTTGCTTCCTTCCTTCAACTTTCCACTGTCCACAAGAATTTCAGCGAGCCGGTTTGCGGCAGAGATCCTGGGCGCCCAGGCTCCAGCCAAGACTCAGCGCCAGCCGGAGGGCAGGGTGGGAAGGGGGCCTCTCCTGAGCCTGCTTCTCTCTGGCAGACCTGGCTCCTGAGAACAGCCAGGGCTTTAGCCAATCAGTGGCAAGGCCTGCCATGAGATGGGCGGGACATATCTGAATCCGGCTGGTATTTTTATTAGTTATAATTTTACATGACAGTTTGGCAGACTCGGGGTGAAGCCGCTGGCAACCACACGCTGACCTCTTGCTGGTCGTGAGCCTGACAGCCCAGGAGCGACAGCAGCAGCTGGATGGCAGCGTCTCGCACTGAGTGACGTTTTTGTTTGCCTGAGACTGTCACTTGAAAACCATGAAGCGTCTCACAGGGAGTATGAAAGTTCCGCTAAATTGGGAACAGAGTCTAAGCTTTTTCATCTCTGGATAGTATGAAAAACCAGGGGGGACACGTAGGCACATTTTAATTTCCCGACGTCCCTCTCGCAGCCACCCCCACTGGGGCTAGGCCGCTCTGGTTCCGAACTTACATCTCCTCCTGTCATCGAAACACCCACGTGCCAGGTTTTTCTCACCAGACAAGGTTCCATTTCCCGGTGTCCTTGTCACCGCTGCGTAATTGGAAACCCCTGCCTCTGTGTTCACCCACACTGAAGCTAATGTGTTCCCACCTTCTCACACACCCACCTTGTACGTTTTAATTGGGAGACACACCCCTGTTTGCATTACGTTCGTCACCGGAGCTGAACTCACGCTCTCTTTTTCCTTCATTTCTTTCCCTTACGCTCGGTATCTATTATAGCTCTTCCCTGAGATTCATGTATTTTACGACTTCCCATTTCCCAAATAGCCAATGTCACGTATGTTCCTTCCAGTCTCAGCAGGCCCGATGCTCATGGTCCTCAATTTCATTCTAAGAATAGGAAAATAATAGAAAAAAAGCCTTTATGATGTATATACATATATACTATATAAACATGTTGACTAGACCTTACATCTGAGGGAGAAGTTGTTCTAAAAGTAACTTCCCGAAAGCCAACAGGAGGCTCTGAGGAAGGTTAATGTCATGTGCATGGTATTTCGATTTCCTTTCTTCCTGTTGTGTTGAGGATCACCAAACAAGCTAATCACCCTGGAGTGTGGGATCATGTTAAACAAAAGGAGGACATTTGATTCATGGATGCACTCAGTTGCAAAGCTCCCCAGCCCCAGCAGAATCCTGATGCCTGGCCTGCAGCCTGAGGGCTGGTCCTGGCTTGGTCACGTGGTGATGATAGCAAATCTCCGCCGTTGCAAAATCTGCTGAGTTTATTAATTAGCACACCACCCAGTACTCACTCAGGGCTTTCTCTCCCCGCTGGGCGCTCTGTTAGAAGCCGTCTGGTAAACAAAATAGATCTAAGAGACCGTATCCTAACTTAAACACCTAAACAGATCCCCGGGAGTTTGCTGGGCAGTCATGCCTAGCCTCCCACTGGGTTGGCACTGAGATCCGCACTTGTGGGTTTGGATTCTGTTCTTTATTTTGTTTTTGTTTTGTCTGTGTGTTTTCTTTTTCGTTCTGTTGAGTTCAGGTTTTTGTTTGGCTTGCCTAGAGATGTCCACTTGAATAGTCATGTTATAGCATTTTTGTTTTGTTTTGTTTTTCCTTTGTTTTTCATTGTAGACTCAGGTGACAAAATCAGAATACATGTGTTTGGGGTTTATAGTTTTCAATCATTTAACCCTGCTAACGTTACTCTCCAGTGAAAAGAAAATCCCTGAGGTGTGTTAATCTCAGTAGAGTCGACTTCAGGAAAAGGGTACAGTCAGCAGGTTACCTCTGCATAGCGCTTTGTCCCCGTGTGTGCTGTGATGTGACCTCCTGGCCAACGTTGGTCCCCATGGAGACAGGGCTTGGAAGAGCATTAATCTCTTCTGTTTCATCAAAATTTACCTTGCTTTGTGCCGTGTCTTCAGGCAATTTTTAATACCTAAAAATTTATCAATTTCTCTTCAATTGCATGCCCTCCTGTTCTTTTGCCCCAGTAGATCCTGTGGAAAATATTTGTAGGAAGTCAAGCATGAAACTCAGATAATAGTTAAAATAAAGGCTGGGTACTGTCCCGTTAAGCTGGCTGCGTGTTCAGACGGACAATGATTCCAACTGCAGCAATCTGCACATTTCCGTGATTTCTGAGGGCTCATCCAGCTCTGGAGTGTGCGGATTTATAAACTCACACAACTGTCTACTGGAGCTTGAGTTTATTACTAAACTTCAAAAAATATACCAGACATCCTAGTCCTGGATGGGACACACCCTTGCAGTCTACAGGTCTGTTCAATTACAGACCAAAGGAAAATGAAAACACAGGTGGGTGAGCATTTTCATAGGTTTTCTACCAAGTCCGATGGCCAGTTGGAATTGGTGCCGGTTTTACATCAGTGAGCCCTCTCCCCACAGACAGGGTGGAAGAGATGTAGACCAGTCCCTTCTCTCTGACTCGGGATTTCATGCAGACCACACTTCAGGTTTTACTTGCCTGGAAATGTGTTCCAGTTTCTAAGACAATGGTTACTCTTACATTAATTACATCTTAAATGCGCCAAAATACGTGGTGTGGCAGCCCTTGAAATGTCCTCAGCAAAACATTGCATCTGTCATTGCAGAGGGTAGTTGACTTTTGAGATGCATGTTGACTGCATGGATTCTTAAACCCCTTTTTATAAGTATGCTATTTCTGAAATTTGGCCATGTGACAGGGCCTCGTGTATTAGGCACTTTGCTCACTGTCTTCATCCAACTATACCAACAGGTATTAGGGAGAAGGGCTGTTTTCTTCTTTGGTTGTCTGTTTTGCATTTTGTCCATTTCAATAACCTGCCTTTCAGATTCATAAACCTTCTGTGTCAACATCACATGAGTCTGTGATGGTTAATTTTATGCATCAACTTGACTGGGCCACATTGTGCCCAGATGAAACATTACTTCTGGGTGTGTCTCTGAGTATGTTTTCAGTTGAGATTAGCTTTTAAATGTGTAAAGCAGATCACCCTCCCCAGTGTGTGTGTGTGTGTGTTGTGTGTGTGTTGAGGGGGGGCATCTAATCCATTGAGGGCCTGAAATCAGGATGGATATGTCTCCTTCCTGCCTGTCTGCTAAGTTGGGACGTGGGTCTTTATAGTTCATACATATATGAACTATGTTAATATGAAAATATATATATATCTCCAATTGGTTCTGTTTCTCTGGAGAACCCTGACTGATACAGAGACCTATTCCAACCCTCTGCCTTTCAGTACTCCAGCCCTCTGAGGACACAATTAGGAGCTTTCTCAAATAATGTTATCACTTAAACCATTGAAGTCTGCAGAAGCTCATAACATTACTTATAAATACACACTATATCCTGGTTCGGACTCCTTGTCATTCCATTCAGTCGCCCCTCTGGCTACTGTGTAGCTGCGTCCCAGGTCACCGGGGCTCTGTGGGCCTCAGTTTCCTCAAATGTCCAAACCAAGGCGAGCTAGAAGCACCATAAGACCCTGCACAAGTCCAAAGTTCTGCTGCCCTTTGAATACCGCGGTGGATATTCTGCTTTTTCTGCTCTAACTCACTTCATACTGACTGACTGATGTTGATTTTTATCTCAAAAAATAAGATTGTTAGCTCTGGAGGGACCTCCCCGATTATCAGCCCCAACACCTTCCTTTTTGCAGATAAGGAAACTTAGGGGTTGAGAGATGAAATTACTGCTCAGACTTCCCAGCATCCATCAGCGGCTGACGCTCGATATCAACTTGCCCGCTGACATAATTCTCTCTCCTCTACGCCATGAAATTTTTGTCTTGTATTTTTATTTAAACCACTGACATGTTAAAGTAAACCCAATCAATGAGATGCAGCTCCTGGCCACAGACGTTTCAGAATACGAAAGCCAGAAACCAGGCACGGGGCGCGGAAGAGCAGCGTGTGGGACGGCACCCAGACAGCCACATTAGCGCCAATCCCCTGTACCAGGGACAGAAATGAAATAAAGACAAGCCTAAAGAGATTCCGAGGCTTGGGGCAGGGAAGAAATTTAATAAAAATGGAAATAAGACCTGGCGAAGGAAAGCGAGGCTGTTGTTGACATCCAGGGCCATTAACTTCCACTTTATTGGGACCTCCTTAAAGAGGGGGGTGTGATCTCTTCATGGGCGGAAATCTTTTTTTTTCCCCCAGAAAGACAGACTTTATGTTTTTCTTTGAAACTGTAGTTTCAAAACTCTTACTTATAATATCCATGAGAAAGGAACAATCTACATCTGTCGCTGTTGCTAATAGCAACCATCTTTCCCGCCCTGCCAGCCTCCGGTGTCACAGAAGCGTTTTGGTCTCTCTTTCCCTTACGTCACTCAGCCTTGCATCCTTAGTTCTTTTCTTCCTACATTGTCATGTATGTACAACTTCCAGGAACGCTTTTGAGCTCTCTCTCGGGTCTGTGTGGTGCGTTTTTTCTCATTTCATCCACTGCTTGGCCTCTGCCTTCATTTCTTCACAGCCGTCCCGGTGCGTTTGAAGACTTTCAAAAGCCTTACTGGTAGAAAATAATGGGGCTGCGACATTTTCCATCCACACCCCCCATTCTACAAACCACCTAGTTTAGAGCACTCGGGAATTTGTTTAAAAGAAGGCCTACCAAAACTCAAGCTGCAAATGAATGCTGAATTGCATTAAATGCCTGTAGGCACATACCCATGTGGGGTTTATAAAGTCAGCCTAGCTCTAGCTCTACTACAGCCTTTCTCCAGGGTTTCGGAAGAACCCTGGGCATCAATCAAATGGATACAATGGCAGGAGACGACCCAGGAAGTTCAGGCAGGTGGTATCACCATCTGGTAATGAGAAGGACAAGGTCCCTAAGGCTCGTAGTTGCAGATTCTGGTTTCCAACCTCTAGCCTGGTTCTACCCCCTTGTCATTCCGTGGCAAAGCAGTCCACCCCTGGCCTCTCTAAGCAACAGCTACATTCAAACCCTGCTGAGGTGTTGACCTTGGTTAACTCCTCTCTCCAGAGAGCTTGATCCTTGGAAGTTGCCACGGGAAACCACTATGGTCCTTAAGATAGATAGATAGATAGATAGATAGATAGATAGATAGATAGATAGATAGATAGATAGATCAGAAGGTTATTTAATCCCTAATCCTTCTGGATAGATATAGTGAATGTAATTTCTACTGCTCACATTGTAATTCGCAAGCTAATATTCACAAGGAGAGTCTTCACTGACCTCTGAAGGAAAAGACAGCTTCAAGACAGTATTGCAGGGAGAAAGGCGGATAAACAGAAGACTGTCAGACTAGATGCCGCTGTGGTCAAGGTGCGGAAGAGGCTGACTGTCAGAACCAAACACCATTAGGCGGCCCAGAGGTAAAGGCCGAGTGCGCTTCTTAGGATCCAGGTTAGCCTCGTACCGCCAACGCAAGCAGCGCGTGTAATCCGGGCTAATTCTGGCAAAGGGTTGCCAGTCCCGCTTACCTTCCTTCTTCTCAGAGGCGCAGATAAGAAATGGATGAACGTGACCTTGGGCTGCAATCCGTGCAGAGACTGGTAGTTTTAACATTCTCCCCCTCCAGCAAAGGGAGGACACTCCACCATTCCCTTGTTTTCTGCTCCAGAGCCAAAATCGAGAGGTGAGCCTGTTACCAAATACTCAGTTTTTGAGCAGTCATCATCTTCCATGGTTTAAAAAAGGATCTTTTGGAGTCTTTAAATGCATTCTTTAGCATGATTTCCGCGCTACGCTATATAATGATGGCAGTAAAATCTAAACCAAAGAAACCATTAAAATCTGATCATTTATTTGCAGGAGTTAATGCTATTCTCCTCTAAGGAATCAACGGTCGAAAGCATAGGGGTGTTAAGTGCAGTTCTTGCAATAATCCTGTCCTCTTAAGTCTTCAGAGATTATTTATGATCAAAGTGGCTGCCTGCCCTTTTATATTCAAGTCTGTCTCTGGCGGGGAGCAAAGGAAAACATTGGTAAGAAGCTCCGTGGGAGATAAGAGGCTTCTTCTCTCTCTTCTCTCTGGAGGCCAACTTCATCTGTGGCTCTGGCTCAGGAGATGGAACAAGGAAGGAAGAAAAAGCCGGTTCCTCACCAGAATGTCACACGTGAACACTCTCCATTGCCCTCCAGATAGGAGTCACCCAAATGGGCAGGGCACATACTTTGAATTTTTTTTTTTTATTTTATCCTCACCTGAGGACATTTTTTCATTGCTTTTTTAGAGAGTGAGAGGGAGAATCGAGGTGGAGGGGATATCAATGTGAGAGAAAAACATTGATTGGTCGGTCCCCATAGGCTCCCCAACTAAGGATCAAACCCACAACCCAGGTACACGTCCTGGCCGGGAATCGAACCCGCAGCCTTCTGGTGTCGGGAACAACACTTCGACCAACTGTGCCACACTGCCCAAAGCTGAAGGTCACAGGTTTCCAATGAACGAGTGGCCTGAAGCTGTAGACCCAACACAGGACTAGAGATGAACGTTCCTATGTTCCCATCCTCTTTCTGCCAAAAACCAATTTTAGGAACTTGAGAAAAGCATCCCCCTCCTCTAGGCCTCTTGCCCCTCTCTGTCAGATGGGGAACTCAGAGCATGTGGCTTTAAGTCTTTTCTCATTGGTGCGTGTATGAAAGGAAGAAAACTGCATTGTTCCTAACTGGTGAAAACTTACCGTGTCGTTCCTCCCAGGGACGCTTCCCTTGGAAGGAGCAGACGGCAGAAGAGGGGTCGTGCCTGAGTGCCTCTGTACCTGCCTGATCCACAGCGGTCTGAGCGTAATGCACGTCCGTGGGCACTGGGTCTTTCACCTCCGTCGTCCTCACAGCTAGACCACCGACACTTTGTAGGTGTGAGTGAAGAGGGGAGTTACTGGTCTGTGTTTGTGCAATAGCACCCACGGGCCGCTCAGTGACGAGGGGGCGACCGCCCGCCGCCGGAAGCATGACTCTCCATACCAGAGTCTGGTGAAAAGAAAAAGGTTTATTTAAAGGTTGTACAGGTTTAGATTATTGGTGGATTTCTGCCATTAAGTCTTATTTTCTTTAAAACACCCACAAACACATAGTTCTGCCTCCCCCTGCCAAACCAGGCTGGTTCTAGAAAAGTCAGAGATACAGTCTTCCTCCTTCCCAGACACAGCTCAGCTTTTCCAGCAGCTCCCAGTCACTCGAGCCTGATGGGGAGGTTTTGCCTGTGCTGTGGTGCCCTCCAGCTCTTAATGCAGAACCGCGTGAAGTTCCCAGCCTCCGTGTAAACGGCATGGGGTTCTCCCTTTCCTTTCAAAGCCGCATGGAGTTCTCTGCCCTCCTTGCAGACCACATGGATCTCCTCTCCTCCTCTCTCTAAAATGGTTGCCACCTCCTTTTAAACCCCTGACTGCATCCTGTGACGCAGTGGGCACGGTACCCAATTCTGACCATTTACAGAACCTTGCGCAGGCTCTGTATGCTCTTTCTTCACCATTCCATGGTCAAAACCCCTCCCATCTCCTTGGGGCCTTGGAAGAACCAAAGCCATTTGCATAGCTGAGACACCATTTACTAGCCATGGTCATGCACAGGCATCTTAAACGCTGTTCCCTTTTCCCCATCCCCCGTCCTGCAGGCCCTGGGGATTTTGGGGACCCCCACTCTGGAACAATGGGGTTGAACAACTCAGAGAACCACTTCCCGACAGGACACAGACCAGACTTGCACATACACGCGGAGGCCAGGCCCCACCTCCTCCACTCACAAGACTCACCCCGCCCTGGCCCTGTTCATTCCGGTCGTTAATCTCCTGACCTAGTGCGTTTGCCGCCAGATGACTTTTACCTGATTCTTCCAATTCATCACATTTAATGTCGTCATTAGCTCTGCCTTCTGTTCGTGAGGAGGGGAGTGTATTAGCCGAGAGGTGCGTGGGACAGGGCTGTGCTCGGCACTCACATGCTGCATCTGACTTGCTGCAACAGCGTTCTCGGAAGCAGTGAGGTAGGAATGATGGTGCGTATTTTACAAGCAAAGAAGCAGATCGTAGAGTTGAAGGAAATTGCCACGGTTCTCAGAACGAAGCAGCAGCCCAGCCTGGAAACAAGACAGTCCATCTCCAAAGCCATGTTCTTCCCGCGGCCCGGGCTTTTCCTTCCCCGGCCAACTAACTCAGCATTATTGCTGAGCTCGCACGATGGCGGGAGGGGGACATCTGGAGTGACTTCCTCTCATACTGGTGACGGATGGCATCGGCCCCGTGGGCACAGCCTCTCACTGACCAGCCCTGGGCTCAGTGGCGCATGTGTTGTTACGTGGTCTGCTGTAACTCACGGTGCACGTGACCCCACAGATCCCAGCCCCTGTGCAGAGCTCCAGGCTAATGCAGAGGCTCTGTCCCTGTCCTTTGTCCCGCTAGGGCCGTATTCTCCTTGATCCAGGGAGCGAACTTCAATCCATGCCTTTTCAGGTGATAATGGCTCATGCTTTCTAAAAAGATATATCTGTGCATATAAGTAATCAATTCTTTCTGTTTGTTTGTTTTTTTCATTGTGTTATTTGCGCGTAACAGCTTTTGACAGTGATAATGGTAAATGGAGAGCTCTAATTCTTTTCTCAGGTGAAGCCAAATATAAAAGTAGCCAGGTAGTGATCACTAACTAACCTAGCAAGGAAATGTGATTTGTAAATCATTCTGGAAAAACAAGATCGGGTACCTGAATTCTTAAAGTTTTGAAAAAAGAAAAGGTGAGTCACGTCCTCTGTGTGGTTACAAATGCAGGTAGACACAGGTCACTTAGTTCCCATAAATCCCATAAATATTAACTGGGGATCCTAGGGGCCCTGATGTGACACTGTCACACACCTGTCAGGTTTCTTCCATCATGACATTAGTGAGGCTGGGGACACGGCTTTGCTCGTGTTCCCAGGCAGCCCCTTTATTGCATGATTGGTAAGGGCAAAGGGAGGGAGGATGGGGAACTCGGTGGCAATGCATGTTCTAATACCTCATCAGTTTTCTTCTGCGAGCTTTATTACAGTGAGACTTCTGGAGAAGGGAACTGGTTGGACTTACTCACGTGGGAGCTTTTAAAGAAAGAAAGCAGGCTCTCTCAGGTTTCTGTTACAACCTCTTCAATGGGCCTGGAGCTAAGGAAAAATGAAACATCCTGCTCTGATCACTGACTGTGTTGTGGATTTTGTGCCAAGAATTTAGGGAATTGACAGAGAATGGAAGGGGAGGGGACATGTTAAAGAGAAAAATAGTACCAAAAAGAACAGATCAAATTTAATATAAACAAAGATGAAAGAAAATAGGAAAATGTGTTTAAGAGCAATAATTTAATCTCACCTCAAGTATGTGGATCTTTAGTGAGCACCTACTGTGTGTCTAGCCTTCAACTAGATGCTGGAAATTCAAAGAGGATGAATACATCATCATGACCTCTGGTGTCCAGGGCTCCCCTACGCGAGTGGGAGAAAACTACCTGCATATATGTTAATAGGTAGGGACATAGGTGGTGATCAAATGACTGGGTGGTCCCACGACAGAGCTGGACAGGGAATGAGGGCCGTCTAAGAGGCTTCCCAGCCTGGGGCCAGAAGAAGGCGTCTTCCAGAGGAGCTACAATGTGAAATGAGTCTTCCTGTGATAAACAGAGTTAGGGGAAAGGAGTTTACTTTGAGTTTACCTGGAGGAAAAAAAATAGTAGAGGGGACAGAAACCCAGTGACTGTGTTTAAGGAAAGGATGAAAGGATCAGACTTGTGTTTGGGTAAATGACTTTGGAATGATTATTGTCACTCTTGAGTGTGAGTGTGTGTGTGCTGTGACTGTCCGGACCCTGTTGTCACTGTGAGTGTGAGTGCGTGCGCGCTGTGACTGTCAGGCTCTATTGTCCCTCTTCTCTTTTGAGCTTGTCAATATATATTTTGAGAAGAAAAGTGCTCATGTGTTTAATTAGTATTTCTAGGTCTGAAGGGAGCTGGGAGGATGGTGTTAGCTCAGTCCTCCATGGTGACCAAGGCCAGCCGTCCCCTCACGCAGTGGGATGGCCAGCTCTGCCACACCATGCAGGGTGCCGGGGCCCAAAGCTGGGGAAGGGGGTTGGGAACTCCCCCTCCACAAGGCATCCAGAGAGGGCTGGCCTCAAGTTTGTTTTAGCCCTGCTGCCCACCTGCAGGCCAGAGAAACACACGGAATATGTCAGCTCCCATGGGAGATACTGCCTTGCAGGTGAAAGAGGTTCTGATTCTATTCTGGTCATACAGGAGAGTTTTTAGAACGACTGTATGACTGTGATGTATGCCACACGTGTTCGTTAAATTTCAACCTCAAATGTGATTTTTAATATTGTCATTTGGAATGCTCCAGAAAACAGGAAACGTAACAGAATGTTTACGTGGAGGGAAACATTTGTGCGGAAGCGTGCCGCCCCCGTCATAGCCCACTCCTGCCCCTACCCCACAGACCCAGCGAGGCCTGCTGCCGGGAGTAGTTACATAGGCTTATCAGAGACCTGGAAGAGGGCATATAAAGTGAATTCTGTGAGCTTTTCTAGGTGAAGATTGAATTGCCGAACTGATAAGGATAGGCCTCAGGCAGTCCAAGGTAGGTGGTTTGTTTGTTGTTTTTATTTTTCCCTCCAGCTTTATTGAAATACAATGGCCACATAACATTGTGCGAGTCTGTATCCAAGGTGAGGGTCTCGTACACATGTGTACTGTAAGATATTGACCACAGTAAGGCTAGTTAAGACATCCTTCACCTCACATAATCACCATTGTGTTGGTGGCGATATGGTGAGAATATCAAAGCTCTGTTTTAAGGTAACTTCTATGTATGCAATACAATATTGTTTATTACAATCATCATGCTGTACAGTTAGGTCCCTCCACTCTGGTCTTGTAACTGGAAGTGTATACCCTTCGACCACCATTTCTGCCTTTCCTCCCGCCTCAGCCTCTGACAGCCACCACGGTGCTCTGTCCCTGTGAGTGGGTGTTCTGAGGTTCCGCACCTAAGAGCAGTATTTGTCTTTCTCTGTCTGACTGATGTCACTTAGCCTATGCCTTCAAGGTTCATCCATGTTGTTGCAAACGGTAGTTTCTTTCTTTGTCATGGCTGAATAATAGTGCCTTGTGTGTGTGTGTGTGTGTGCAGGTGCCACATCCATATAATCCCACATCTTGAACCCTTCAGTCCGTGATGGACACTTAGGTTGTCTCCATACCTTAGCCAGCATGCATGATGCTGCAGTGAACGCAGGAGAGCAGCAGGTGTCTCTTCAAGACAGTGACTTTGTCACCTCTGGATAGATGCCCAGGAGTGGGATTGCCAGATCATATGTTAGTTCTGTCTTTAGCTTTTTGTGAAATCTCCATACTGTTTTCCATAGTGACTTTACCAAGATGGGCTTTATGAATAGGAAGCAACTTGTCGTTCATGGTGTAGACAAGAGAAGTGTATGAATTTAGGGGAAAACATCATGAGAAATCCCCTGAAATTATTTTTGGATGTAGTGAAATGTCAACCATATTATTAAATAATGAAACTCCTGTTTTATTAAATAAGGTTCTCCAAAACTGGAGATGAGATTTATGTGTAGGAGATTCATTAAGGGGTGAAAGATAAGGAAATAAGGAAGGAGGAGAGGGAAGAGTGGAAGCCAAGCAAAGAGAAGATCTTGGGCAAAAGTACTTTACGTCAATGGGTAGACCTCAGCCAATCCTACAAGGGGCTTCTGAAGCAGAAGCCAGAGCTGTCCCAGTCAGAGACAAGGGAGCCTGGCTGTCATCCTCCTGCACCCAATGGCCATTGGTGACCAGGCTGTGGGGCAGGTGGCAGCCCCAGGCACTTCTGACTCCTGGACACTGCCAGGAGGGGACAACATGCCAAAGGGTAGGATAGATGATGGCCCTGAGAGCGGCCCACATTGCTCTAGACCAAATGTTGGTGTCCCCACGAAATCCAGCTGTTGAAACCTAATCTCCAATGCGCATTAGGAGACAGGGCCTTTGAGAGGTCCTTATGTCATGTGGGTGGAGCCCTCATGAATAAGATCAGTGCCCTTTAGATTTTGTGAAGAATTCATGGACAAACAAGAGGCCCAAGCGAGGTCCCTCACCCGTTCCCCAACGGGAGGACACAGCCAGAAGGTAGCCATGTGGGGACAAGGAAGTGGGCTCTCACCAGACACTAAATCTTGATCTTGGGTTTCCAGCTTCCAGGACTGAGAAATAAATGTCTGTTGTCTCTGTCCCAGCAGCGCAGACTGACTAAGGCACACGAGCTGGGACTTCCAGACCAGGGCAGAGGGAATGCCAAGGGATCCGTGTCAGTGCACCATTGACCGTGGTATGTGTTGCCTAATACGGTGGGCCTAGAGCTAGTCTTCATGTCCAGACAAGACATCCAGGTGGCATTTAGACACTGGCTTCACATACTCGCCTGACCACAAAGGCCAATATTATCAAGAACATGATGGCAAATAAAATAGGTTCTGTGTGGAACAGTTTGCAACTGGGTCAGAATTTAACCTATGACCCCCTTTTGCTTCAGTGAAATGTTGAAAGAATGTTAAATTGAGAGTTATCTTCTATCCTGACATGAGGAACAAATTATTTTCCATAATATAGAAATAAACTTGCGACATCTGCTAAAGCCAGACGTTAACCAGAAATTAATATACAGTCTTTTTATCATGAAACTCTTAACCCATGGTTTATACCTGCTTCTGTATTAAGTCATATTCATAGCTTTAAAATGAAATTAGAGAGAGAGCATAATAACAAAGGAAAGTTTGATGATCAAACGTTCGACTCTTTTCAAGTCATATGCAGTATGGTAATAAAGTTGCACCCCAAAAATCAGCCAGATTATTAAAACTAACTCAGTTAATCTCTCCATCCTTTTGTGCTCATCACAGCACTTTGTTTAAATCTCTCTATAATGTGTATCCCATTCTGTTCCCTAGTATTGTCTTGAAAGCAAAACAGTGAGTTTCACCTCTAGATGATCATTTATCACTGTTCCAGCTCATAGTAGGTGTTAGAAAACATTCAAATGAGAAAATTAGCCTATAGTTCCCTTTCACTGAAACAGCTTGTCGTTTATTTTAATAGCCAAGTACATTGGCTCTTTGCATAATGATGCGCCGGGGACGCTCCTCGCTGCTGGTCACTCCTGGCTTCCTCCCGCTCGCTCATCGGGAAGCCAGCAGCCACGTTTCAGCAGGACACGAAGCGCCAGTGCGCACGGTTTGCGTCTGTACCAAGGAAGCGTGGCTTTCTTGCCTCCCCTCGCCAATGTTCTTCTCTTGAACGTAACTGTCAATTCCCAGAACATAATCCAATTTGGAAACCAGACTTTGAATCACACTTTCCTTGAGTTGAGCAGGATTCTGGGTATCGACATGAATCCAGAAGTCATAGAACTTTTCTTCCCACGCGACCTCTGAAAATAAATTTTAAACTAGTCCTTGGCTATAACTTTGCTCCTTCTTAGAAATGGAGAGAGCATATTTATATAAAACAAATGTATAGCTTTTCAAAGGTAAAGTGAGAGAGAGAAAAGAGCTGTCTAATAGGCTTGAATACACTAATGAATTTCATGGATTTATTTCAGAGCAAATCATCCCAGGTATGGTCCCAGAATCCTCGAGAAGCTGAAAGTTGGGAGGAAAACGTGGACAGTATATGTTCCTACAAGCAGTCCATTTTCACCACACACTAAGAGTCTATGCTGCCTGTCAGATGTTCCCCCAATAAAATTTAGCATCAGGACATAGTAAAATATTGCCAACGTAATGTGCTCAAGATCTTACATATCTTTAAACATACACAAAGTCAAAGCTAATAGTAGAGCCAGTCACTGTGGTGTGAGAGAAACCTAAGGACCTGCCAGCCCCGAATAGCTTTTCTGCGACCTGGTCAGGACGAGACTTCCACTATGATAGTTACTCTTTTGCAAAACAGAAACAAAAACGCAAAAACACCTCCATCAGAACTCTCCTTCCGAAAAGTGTGTGTCAGCTGGCGGAGGGAAATCGGTGGAAATCAGTTCATTGGAGCATCCCTGAGTCGAACAGAGGCCCCCAAGGCAATGAATTACAGAACTCAAATTTGATCAGGTGGTCAGACTCGTAAAGACCTGAAGCTGATGGGAGGGATTAGGCGACCCTATGCGATTAGAGGCCCCCAAACAACTCTTTTCTCTCCCTAACTCACACCTTCTCTTCTTGTTAAAGGTAATGTCATTCTCGCAGCCACCGCAGCTAAGAACTAAGGGTCATTAGGATCCCCACTCCCTTACCACGCGCGCGCGCACAGTCCGGAAGTGCTGGTGATTTCTCCTCTGCTTTTTCCCTGCTGCTTTGCTTCAGACTTTCTCTTTCTCCCCTTCCGCCCCGGGCCATGTTCTCCTTGACCTTTCCCAGGCCCCCATGATCCTTTTCGGTGCCAACCATTTCTTCCATCCTGTGTTTGTCCACACCCCTGCCTCTTCCCCGCTGTCACCTCCTGCCTGCCGTGGAGGTGGCTGCTATTGATTAGGACCATTTAGTCTGAGAGATCTGGCCGGAACGTCCAGCTCTGCCTCTTCCTTTGGCAGAATTATGAGATGTGGCCACCTCTCGCTCTCTTCCTTTGTCAAAGGTGAGAGTATTAGTGCTCATTCAAAAAGAAGTTGTTGTGAAGACTAATAAGATAATGCCTGGGAGGGGATTAGCATAGAATCCGTTACGGAGTTGAGGATTGTCAGCTAACAGAGCAGCAGCATTAACCATTAGTGATTGGTGTCCCGGAAGCGAGAGCGTGTTGCAAGGGCTGCAGTGGGTGTGGGAAACTTTTAGGTAGATGAACAGTATTTACTAAAACAGATGGAATACCTCCCTTCTGCTCCTTTACAAACTAAAAACAATTTTAAGATCAATATAATAAGCAGAATTCCCTGATAAAATTATTAAATGCCTACTTCTTACAACTCAGCCCTGGCTGGTTTGGCTCAGTGGATTGAGCGTCGGCCTGCGAGCTAAGTGTCGCTGGTTCAATCTTCCAGTCAGGGCACATCAGAGAAGGAAAATTCTGACTCCAAAAAACCTCCGCTGCCTTGCGGCATACCTCTTCAGGGGAAAGGCTAAGGGAGTAAACCCCGACAGAAAATCCGGAGCCGGAGTCCCTAAGGCGGTTTGACGTTGTAGTCAACACCGGCAACTCCTGCGGCGCACCTGAAGCCAAGCTGTATTGACTCCGTCTTTCCCTTGACCCTTCAGCTGCGAAGAGAGGGGGGTCTGCTGCATGGGCAACAGCAGACCCTCCATATCACCCTGCCCAGGCTCTGTAGCTTCAGCTTCACTGGAGAGGACACTCCAGCGTCATCGCAAGATGGCGATTCAACACGGGAGGAGACAGATACCGTGTCACTCCCGAGTCGGACTGCACAGCCATTCTCGGTGGTGCAGATAGACTCTTAAGAAGCTACACCATCGTCTCTCGAGACGGACAGCTGCCGACGACAACTTTTTACACCTGACTTAACAACACACCACCTATTTTGGTATAAGAATCATAGTCCAAACATCAAGAAGTAATATCATTACCCTATTTATATACCAGATGCTCATTTTTTAAAAATATGTGGTGGCCTCCTTCTTGCGATGCTAAACCGAGCTAATTGCTGAGGATGTCAAAGGATAAGACACGTTCAGGTCCTTCCCTGAGAAAATTCACTCTCTAATGAGAAAATTGAAAAATGAACGATCCCTAGCAATGTACTCTGACAACGGCACCCCTCGCTCACGTCCTTTCGAGGAGCCATGTCCTTTATGAGTTCACATGAAAACATTTCTGAAAGGGAAAGAAGGAGCATAATGTTGGTAGTGTGATTCAAAGACCCCGAGCTGAGAGGCAGGACGTTTGGGTTCTAATCTTCTCCAGTGAAGCTGCGGTGGAAGCAAATCAACAAACTGAAGTCCCTGCCTCCCTGGGACTGGGCCAAATCATGCCTGTGATGCTCGGGAGGTGGCTGTGAGACACCAAGGAGCTCTACTAGGGACAGGCTCTGGGATGTGCATCGCTGGCTTCCAGCGAGACGCAGAACCGGACGTGCCTTTGCCACGTCTCAGAAGCAGCCTTCATCTCTCGGTCAGTGGTGCAGCATGCTTTCAGCGAAGACGCGTGTTAAAATGTGAGTTCTACTCTCAGTTCATTGATTAGATAGGATTTGGAATAGATCACAAAAGAAAACTTCAACCCACAAGCCATGGTCACCCATCCACAAATCCCAGTCAAGAACATTTTGAAATAGAAGGCTGAATTAGCCTTCGTTGAAATTCCACAGCGTGTGTTGCTTCATTCCAATTACAAGATGTCCGAACATTAAAATGTAAAGTGATTTCCATTCAGGCCCTAATTTCAAACAGCCAGAGTGTACTTCTTTGTAACTAATGGAGAGGCAGGACTATGGGGAAGTCAGGGCTACTTGATTTAAAAAAGAGAGAGAGGAAGCTTTTCCTTTTGACATCCTAACTAACACCAGTCATATTGACGCTCTTCTGCGTGGTGAGAGGACATCTTTGATGTAAAGCAGGTAAAGGAAATGCAGGGAGGAAATTCAGGCGTCCTCGTCAGCACAGCCATTGCTTCCACTGCAGCAGAATTATTAAAATAATCTTCCTTCTTCAAATGTAACTTTTTTACAGTTTTCAAGTGCAGGAAGCTTGAAAATTTGATAGCTGTACATAAGAATGCAATAATAGTCAAAAACTCCTCTTTCAGTGGGACATAATACGTATAAATTGTTTCATACAAAGAAAATCATAATAAAGAAATCAGCCCTGTTCTCTGGGGATAGAGAATAGAGGCACACAGGGTCCGATGGGCAAGTTTATGCGTCTGAATAATGGTGATGAGGCTCATAGCTTACCTTTCCATGGTGTTTCTGTGAGAAAATGACGAACTCCTTGCTAATACTTGCGCATAACAACAATTAAAACTTGGACACAGAACAGAAGGTGATCTGAATTTTTAAGAAAAATCCTCTGGTTCCCACACTATGTTTGCTCTACTGCAGGAAAGATCCCAAATTCACCAAGGATTAAACTGATACTGGACTTGAACACAGAATAGTCAAGCAGCAAAACTGACCGATTTTTATTTCCAGTGCCTCTTAGGTTCTAGGTTGTCCTTGTCAAACATCTGCGGAAGGAAGGAATGACTCATACAAATGGAGCACCGCTGGGTGAGCGAAGCTCCCCCTTCTGCTGGGAGGAGGGGGAGGTACTTACTGGTTGTAAGAAACGAAAACTCGCCTGCCTGCCGCTATCTGCCTTCTTCCTGTAGCGTGACACTAAACTCCTTCCCATCCCTCCACTTTCTCCGGGTTATCTCACGTCACGAAAGCACAGTGTTCCCTTGTTCTATGGAAGAAGAACCCACGATGTAATATTAGGATGTTTCTAAGCCCACTCTAATTTATTCTCTTTCCATTAGTAATGGCTTGGGTTTTTAGTCACTGACACATATACCGATATATATATATATATACTTATGCACATATACATATACATACATACACTTTTTTTTTCTAGTTCACCTGATAGATATTTGTAATTTTTTTCTGGTTCATCTTAGCTTCAAGCCCAAATTACTAGCTGATCATATTCAGAAGTATAACTAGGGCTGGGGAGAAAGAGTCCTTGCGTGTTCTACAACAGGAATCACTTTTGGCTTTTAGTTGTAAATATCCTGTTTCTTCCCAGATGAAATGGTTCAGATAGCTTCCCATGGATTCCATCCCGCAGTAATTCCCTGAGGAGCCTCTTTCTTGTCCGTGCCAGAAATGCAAAATCTTCCTCAGTTGCCCTGAGATGACTTTCCTTCTCAATTAGCACATCTGGGAATCTCCCCACATCCCATCATGTCCGCCTCGCTTCTCAGGCTGGGTCATCCTTCTGAAAACCTCATCAGTCCCTTCTCTTCACTCTTAGTTACATCAGGCTGACAATTCTTCAGGCTTCTTTCTCTTTCTTTGTTCCTTTCTGGACTTGAAACCATAAATCTTTTCAAGATTCCAAGTTTCCGTCAACGCTACCCCACAAATGCTCCGAAGTTCTTTCGTGAAATTGAATCTCCATACAAATTTATTTGTTTTGTGATTAACAGTTTAATTATTTTGTCACTTTTCTAATCAGTCTGCGGACAACTTGAAATCTGCCGTGGCTTGAAAGAGATTTCCTTGAAAGCAGTCCATTCCTGGGTGACCCTCCCTGTCCTTTCTGAGACAGTGTGTGTCTCTCACTGTGGGGCCCTGGACCGGCCAGCGCATGCCCAGGATGGGAGCAGAAGCCAGTCAGTCACATAGCAGGCACCCTGCTGAGTCCTTTCCATTCCAGAGCAAGAATCACAGTGAACGATTTGCATGGAAGAAGAGAACATTCTCATTAATTTTGCATATTGAATCAAGGCACCTGGGAAGGATGGAAATATAAATGTAAATGACCTTAACAGCAAGCTAAGAAAAAGAACTCCTCGGTGCGGTGCGTTGAACTCATTGATGTTTAATGGGGAGATGTTGTCCACTACAGCATTTTAAAAAAGGAAGTCATGGCAAGGTAAAAGGCCGCCTGAGAAGCTAACTGAATATGCGTTCGGATTCTGTTCTTTTTCCGAACAGGTGCATTCCCACCAGATGAATTAAGGGAGTGCTGCCCAGGAGAGTTCAAGGTAATTCTAAAACGCGGCCATCTGATTGGATCCTTTATTATACTCTCCGTGATGAGTGGCAGAATTACACTCAAGCTTGCTTAAAGAAAAAATAATAATCTAGGAGCTCACATACCTGAGAAGTTTCCGGACCAGACTAGCTTCAGGCATAGGTGCATCAAGGATTCACCAGTACCATCAGGAACACGCTTCTCTCTCCATCTCTCAGCCTCTACTTGTCTCTCAGCTTCCAGCTGCTTTTGTGTGGCACGCTCGTTGCTGGCACGGCTCCCTGGGACTCAGAGCCCATGCCCCAACGCTGCTCTCCACCCAGAGGGCTCCCGTGGGCCCACCTTGGGTCACCTGCCTCTCCCTGGACTGATCACGTGTCTCAGAGGTGGGACATTCTGTGCACACCAGACAGTCACACCTGATTAAAAGTTTCACAGAAACTTTGAGCAGGGGAATGGGGCTTCCTAAAAGGAAGAGGTGCTGGACGGATGGCAACTGAAAGGGAAGGACAAGGAGAACATTCCCTGAAGACCCTCGTGAGGGATCTGGAGTCCAGCTTCCAGTCGGGAAGGAGTTTTGAATAGACATGAATCAACTAAATGGTCTGTCGGAATGACAGGGGGTGAGGTTGAAGTGGAGACTTTCAGATTCTGCATATGTATCAGTGATAAGATGAAGGTGAATTTTGAAATAGACTTTTGTTTAGCCCAAAAATGTAACTGCTTGTAGAATATTTAGGGGGGAAGAACCATAAAGGAGAAAATAAACACGACTTCTAATAACCACTATTAACATGTTGGGCAGATCTCCCTTGCATTTTATACAAAGAGCACACGTTTGCCAATCAGAATTATTCAGTACTTACACTAAATTTTTGTTTAAAACATTAAGAGTGTTTGGCACCTGACTAAAGTAACCTACAAAGATTGCTAAACTCACCTCATGGATGTGCCATACTCTGTAATCGATGCTTATTTCTTATATTTACATTTTCCATTCTTACTTTCAGAGATGATATTGTAATAAAATGGCATGAAGATCTCAAAACCATCTAGCATAGCCTAAGATAATCACAGGCTGGAACTCAGATGCCTCTGTCATTTGTTTTCCTTCCCGTGGCTTACTGTGAAAATACTCCTAGAAATGCCTCCTCCTCAGGGCATGCCCTGGATTATCCACATCATGTCATTTAATCCTTGACTGCCTGGACTCTCGGGCAGGGCTCTTCCAATTCCTCACGGGAGGAAGGCCAGCCCTGAGAGGTCCCGCACACGCACTGGAGCTGGTAGGTGAAAGCCCCAGATCTGCGACTGTCCGCACGTTAGTCTGAGGAGAAGCACATCGTCCCCAGCTCCTGACACACTGACCTGTTGCTGCTTAATGAAGACCATGGTGGCCATGGCGGAGCACATGGGAAAATACGAAGTGACTTGTCTTACTTAATGAGTCTGCTGAACACCAGAAGATGATCTTCAAGAATATGTTACTTTGACCCGGAATAGATTTCCTGTTACCCTTTTTAACCCTAATTTCCTTTTTTTTTTTTTTTCACTAAAGGGAAGCAACACATTATTGACTCTCATAATAACAAAGGATATTTTCAGAATGTACAGTAATTTGTTCTACAAAAAGAAATCCTGCTTGGGAGTCCTCTTTTTTTTTTTTTTTGGTCTGATAAATAATCTTAGAGGTATTTCCGTGAACCATTCTTTTTCTTTGCAGATTTAGAGCAGTTGGGCGAAGGCTGAGGTGAAACACCCCCACGGTAACAAATGGGCAGGCTGAATTGTGAAAGGCAGTGTTTGGCCCCATTTCTGTTCCTTCCATGAACATGGAACCGTCATTCCCTAGGCTCCGAACCTGGCCAGCAGCGTGTGGCCCCGTGTGTGATGTGGACAGGAAGGGGCCTCTCATTATTGCGCCCCGCAGACAAGACATTCATCCGGAAGCGCTGGAAAGTGAGCGGGGGGAGCCCTGCGCTCCAAGGGTCCATCTGGGTTTTGAAAAGTAGATATTTGAAGTTGTGCCCGGCTGCTCTGTAATTAACTCAGTCACCGAGGTCGGTTTTCATGGCAATTCCAATTCCAGATGTGATCACGGCATAATGAACCATGCCCTTATAAATGGTACATCTCCCACGATCAAAGTCTCTGCCCGGATTTTCCTCCCGATTGAAAGAGTTTCAATACCACGTTATTGTGAACAGTGCTTTGCTCTACTGGTGCTTTTGTGTCTTGGAAAACAGTTGGCGGGCACAGTATGGAATACAGATGAAGGAAAACCTCCCTCCTGTCTTGATGAAAACAACCCCTGTACCCGCTGCTGGCCAGCCTTGATTCACACAGGCTGGCTTCTTTGTTTGGCTACTAAGAGAAACGTCGTATTTCCTGACTAAAAGTGATCATATTTTCTATGTGGTTATATATCCATCTTGAAAGGTCAGGATGCACTTGTCCAGATGCAGAATGCATTTTGTGCAGAGGTATCTTATTACCCTTCTGCGATTTGGACCTCGTCTTTAATTTATTTCTATTTGCACCTGCATTTAAAAGCTGATTACCCATCAGAGAAAGACGCTGGCATAATCAAGTTAGACAAGGGCAGGCTCCTTGGAGTCTTTCTTGGGTAGCTTCTCTAATTGACGGAAACTAAGTCTGAGACTCTTGCCTCTCCCTGGGCACAGGGCCTAATTCCCGGGCAGCCATATTGGTCTGTGGGAAGTACTCCCTCTTGGAGCCCCTCAGCCAGAATTCATCTCAGTGCTGAAGCGGTGACGGAACACCTGTGCAGACATCCCCCACGTCACAAATCAGGTGCCGACTGGGTCACACCGCAGCAGCCGCAGGGGGTGCAGTGAGAGCACCCGAAGAGCGCAGCTGGGACCAGAAGTGTTAGGTGCGTCGCCACGGCTGTGCCCTGAGGACGCTGAGAGTTTTAAAAACTAGGAAAATTAGATTTCTTTAAAAGAGAAAAGAAGTTGAAAAGCATTGGAAGTAATTTACAGACATCTTCGCCGTGGCGTTCATTCGGGGTTTTGCAAGAGGGGGGGATGATGTCAAAATTCTTTGGACCGAATTCAGGGACTTGAGAGCCTGAGCTTTGTATGATAAAAAGGCGCCCAGGTTAAGTCTGCACTGAGGGAGGCGTCAGGCGTCCAAACAGAAATGGCCTTAGGCAAATGTGAAGTCCCACGTAAGGTGGATTTGTAAATATAAATAAGACTTTAAGGACAGGTACTGGAAGTGTGAACACTTCTTTTTTCTCCCTTTTCAAACACATACAGCTGTCCCTCTCTATATCGCGATTCACTTATCGCGGCCTCAATGTATCGCGGGTTTTTTTTAAATATCATATATAATTATTTATCGCAGATTTTTCGCTCTATCGTGGGATTATGCGGTCCTGTACAGTAAATACTAAAATAAATGTAAGGTTCCTACTTCGTGGATTCTCACCTATCGCGGGGGGTCTCGAACGTAATACCCGCGGTAAGGGGGGGATCACTGTCTTTCCACCTGTGCCCGCTGAGAAGTCCCGGAAGCATCGGCCAGAGGCAGCAGTGAAGATCACGAAGCCCCGTGAGCACCTCTGCAGTTCAGAGGCTAATGATGCCGCCTCAAAGGGCCCCAGAAGGCAGCTGAAAGACGCTCCCACGGGCAAAAGATGATACAACTTGAACATCAAAAGGCATGATGGCTGAACCGGACTCAAACCAATTATGTATATGGTGGAATCATTTACATACGGGATGCTTGGGAAAAGGCAGGAGGAAGGGAAAGGGGGAAAAGGGGTTGGAAAAACAAGACAAAACGCACTGGCCCTGTGGGAAGCCGGTGGGGCCCCCACCCCTGTCTTACACTTGCTCTCCGGGAGGACACAGGCGTTCGTTCATCGCGCCCTTCGGTGGGACCTGCGCTGCAGACTCAGCAGTGGGCCCTGGAACGTGGCCGGCTTCTGCGAAACAGAAGGGATGATGGGAATGGCAAAGCCCTCATCTTCCAGCCCCTGGCGAGGTCATTGTTTAGGACATCGACGCGGGGTGAACCGTCCGTGTGGCTGGGATGGGGATTTTAGGGTGTCGGGGTCATGCTGACACCGCCTGTGCCCCACTCCTGCAGCTTCGTCTCCCCAGAGTGTACGCGACGTGACATAGAGGGCTGTCCCTGAAGTGCACCTGGCGGGGGAAAAAAAGCTCAAATATCATCAAACCTTTAAAGTCCATTTTAGAGGAAATACAGGGCCAGAGGGCCAAGCTGAGCCTCGAGAAGCAATCGGTCAAATGCCAGACGTCAAAGACGTAACAGGATAATTTTTCTGGTTCTTGCAACAAGTCAGTGGAAGAGAAAAGGGAAAACACAGTAGGGACGAATGCTCTTCCTGCTTTAAAGAGAAATGAGGTGTGACAGCAATTCCATATGATGTGGGGAACAGTTTTGGATCCTGATATGAGCCAACAAACTGCAAAAATCCATTGTTAGAGGGGAAGTTTGAGTAGGGACTAGGTATTAGGTGACAAGAAGGATTAATTCTACTAATTTTAGTAGGAGCAATAATGTGTTGTCTGAGAAAAATTTAATGTGTCCTGAAATATTTACAGACAAATGACTTGGTATTCAGATTTTGATGGCAAATATTGCAGCCAAGAAAAGGAAGGAAGGAAGGAAGGAAGGAAGGAAGGAAGGAAGGAAGGAAGGAAGGAAGGAAGGAGGGAGGGAAGGAAGGAGGAAAGGAAGGAAGGAAGGAGGGAGGGAAGGAAGGAAGGAAGGAAGGAAGGAAGGAAGGAAGGAAGGAAGGAAGGAAGGAAAGGGGCACGGAGAAAAGATGGAAATAAAACAAAAAGGCAAAATGATGGTTGTCGAGGCTTCGTGATGAATCCCTGTGGACTATATTTTCTACTTTTGGCATGCTGATACATTTTCATAATGAACCATTAACAATAAAAATAAAACATTGTTTAGGCACAAAAGACAGACAATAGAACGTAAAGCATTAACTTCAATTGCAATTATTTATCCACTTCTGCGTTCCCAGAAACCTTGATACAAACTTGAGGATTGTGAACTTGAACTAAATGTCTTCCATGCAGTAGATGGAATGAAAAAGGAGGCACCCCGGACACGTGGCCTCAGGCAGGGACGTTAACCCCGAGAGCCCGGATGGCCGTGGCTTGGGCTGATCTGAGTCCTGAGAATTGTCAGGCAGGCTTTTGTTTACTGGCCTGTGGGACAGTGATCTTCCTAAGCTTTCCCTCCAGGGTGAGTCAGGCAGGAGGCCGATTTGAAGAACAAAACACAAAAGGACATATTCTTGGTGATCTGTTACATTTCAGATGGTCTTGTTCTGTTTTGTTTTTGCATTTAAAAGGCTGCTTGTGTTCATTTAATGGCAAACAGGAGCATTGTAGACAAAACCGGGGTCCGCTCCTCGGTGTGGAGGAGTGTCCCCCAGCTGGTCCAGGGCTCTGCGGTTTCATTTTTGAAATCCTTCATGGTTTTGAGCAAGGAGCTTCGCGTTTTAATTCTGCTCTGGGCCCTGGTTACAGTGTATTATATACAACGTGTCAGTGCTGGCAGGGATTTAGTGGGCTTAAGTTTCTAAGTCATTCTCCTGAAGGAGACACCTCAGTCACTTCAGTCACTTTAAAGCACCTTTGTTTTCTTAACGTCCCAGGTCCTTTGAGGACAGCTGAGTAAACAGAGCCTCTGGCACTGTGTGATTACCGGGGACACTATTAACTTCATGAAAATGACACTCGAAAGCAAAATCCAATTTCAAAATATGATTGCTATCTAGATCAATAATGGTGTTTTGAAAGGCAATTTCAGATTCAGGTGTGCTTCCTGATAGTCCTGAAACATTGAGTTAATAAAAGGTAAAGATGGCTAAGTATATGCAATTCTTCTGGAAGTCTTTGTGATGTGAACAAATGCATGTCCTGAGGGTAGCTTTATTTTTTCCTGTAATAGAAGGATAGTTTCACTAAAGGAGGGATAGCAAGACTTCCAAGGTCACTACTTGGTATGTAGGTGGTTTAATACAATGTCATATCCGACTAAGAGCAATCAGGGGTCCCAATTCTGCAGAAATCGTCACTGAAGTCACCCAGAACGTCACTTGGCACCACGTGTCCCATATTTGTGCATGCCGAAGGTTAGGATGGCTGATGTTTTGTCACGGTGCCAAAGTTAATCACCGTCTAAGAACACCAAGGCAGAGCTGAGGCGAGTGAATTCATAACCATTAACAACAGATTTAAAAAGTAATCCTGAAGGGCAACTTTTAAGAAATATTGTTTTGAATAATTCATAATCCTTCTACTATTGAAGAGATGCTTCTAGAAGGGAATACTTTTTACAAGAAGGTACTATTATCACTGTAGGCACCAAAAATGAACTTAAACCTCAAACTGTGGCTTCTCGAACTGATAGAACATGTGTCTGTCAGTTTTTCTGTCTGTCTCTCTCTCTCTTCCCCTCTATTTCTCCTGCCCTACCCCATCTCCCTCTTCCTCTGCTTCTCCCCAAAGGATGTTATGATGGCTAGTACATATACATTTCTCTCTTCTTTTATAGATGTAGTGTTATTTATATGGACATCTCGCTCTTGGACAAATCGTTTTCTGGTTCCTAAATATTTACTGTTTCAAGTACTGATCTATTATATACCCCTAAAGATTGTTCCTGTTTGTCCTCTTGTTTGTATAGGAGAGTTTCGTAGAGATATATTGCTGCCTTTATAAGTAACGCATTTAATATTTTGAAGCGCGCACCCAGAGGCTGTGCCCAGAGTGTCTGCTTCTGCCAAGAGTGGCTTTGGACGGTCACTTTTCTCTAACCATTACCAAGGCTGCATATAGTCATATGTTGAAAATGCCAATCTGATGCACAAATTTTTTTAAATTTTTCTTTCTCTTTTTTAGCTTTATTAAGATAGAATTGGCAAATTCGAAGATATTTTCAGTGTACAAGATGGCGATTTGGTATGCATTGTGAAAGGCTCCCCCTCATCGAGTTCATTAACACGTTCCACACCTCACACAACCCCCTTGTTTCATGAGAACGCGTAAGTCCTGCTCTCTTAGCAAATTTAACTTCTGCCCGGCAGTGTCATCCACCTCCGTCACCATGTCGTACGTTAGAGCCTCAGATCTTAGTCATCTTCTAACTGGAAGTGTGTGTCCTTCCACCAAACTCTTCCTCGTCCCCTCCCCTTTTTGACTCTGTTTCTATGAGTCCACCTCTATTTTTTAAGACCCCGCGTGGATGTGATACCACGCACTATTTGCCCTTCTCACTGAGCACAAGCCCCTGAGGGTTCATCTGTGTTGTCACAAACAACAGGACTCTCCCCTTTTTTAAGGCTGCATCGCATTTCATTGTGTGCCTGCGTGCGTGCGCGCATGTGTGTGTGCGCACACGTGCGTGCATCCATGTCATTTTATTCATCCTTTCATTGTCAGCGGGTGTTGAGGTTGATTCCATACCTTGGTTATTTTGCACGATGCTGCAGTGAACACGGGGTGCAGACATCGCTTCTAGATAATAACTGTGTGTCCTTTGGGATTGCTGAATCATATGATAGTTCTAGTTTTTTAATTTTTGTTGAAATATTGGGGCTACATTGGTTAATAAAATTATATAGTTTTCAAGTGTACAGCTCTATCATACATCATCCGTGTATTGTATTGTGTGCTCACCACCCCAAGTCAGGCCTCCCTCCATCACCATTTATCCCCCCTTTCCCTCTGCTACCTCCCCCACCTCCTTCCCTCTGGTCATCACCACACCGTTGTCTGTGACTATGAGGTTTTTATTTTTTATTTTTTTGCTTACTCTCTTTACCCTCTTTCGTCCAGTGTCCCAACCCCGACTCCTCTGACAGCGGCCATTCTATTCTCTATCAATGAGTCTGTTTTTATTTTGTTTGTTAGTTTATCTTGTTCAGTAGAGTCCACATATGAGTGAGATCACATGGTACTTGTTTTTCTCTGACTGGCTTATTTCACTTAGCGTAATAACCCCCGGGTCCATCCATGCTGTCGCAGAAGGTAAGATTTCCTTCTTTTTCATGGCCAAGTAGTACTCCACTGCGTGAATGCACCACAGCTGTTTTTACCCCCTCATCTACTGCTTGATCATATGACAGTTCTATTTTTTATTTCTTGAGAACCCTCCTTGTGGTTTTCCATGGTGACAGCACCACTTACATTCCTACCAATAGTGTCTTACCTCTAAATGAAATAGGAAGAAACTGCTTTCACCGATTCCATTTTGGGGGGTAGCAGTTCTGTTCCAGGCACTGTCTTTTTCTTCTTTTGAAAAAAATCCTTTACTCAATTACCCCAACAAACCCATTGGTTATAGTTCTCTCCTGTTTTACTGATAATGAAGCTGAGATTGAAAAAGGACATCAACCCGCCCGAGGCCGTACATAGGTTATTGGTGATAAAGCCAAAACTGAAACTTGTATCTTATTCAAAAGACCAGCTCCTTACATTCATGGGGGCTCATAGTCAATGACCTTGCAAGGCCAGATGTAATAAATGCCTTTATTGTGGTGCAGAAGGGTTGTGAAAGAAGACATTTCTGCCCAAGCAGGCAGCATTTCAGAGAGAAGTGCACACCTGTGTTTGTGAAGAGGGTGCTGAGCAGTCCGACCTGTCCTGTGGGGTCTGCAGGCTGCTTTCCTGAGGGCAGGCGCTCATGTTGGCAGGTCCTCTGTTTCCTCCCTTCCTGAAGTCCATTCGGCTTTTGCCATATGATGGTTGTCTTTGACTTCATTTGAAACAAGTTTCTTAGATTGTATTGTGACAGCTGTCATATCAGCATGAGTTTAAAAAAAAACTTATCAGAATTGGTGAATTTTTGCATGGCCATTTTAATATTGAAGATGGAAGAATATATGCAACATTTTTAGCATATGATGCTTTATTATTTCAAGAAAGGTAGAAACACAACTGAAACACAAAAATGACTTGTTCAGTGTATGGAGAAGGTGCTGTGACTGATGGGATGTGTCAAAAATGGTTTGTGAAGTTTCATGCTGGAGATTTCTTGTGGGACCATGCTCCGGGGTTGGGGAGACCTGTTGAAGGGGATAGCGATCAAATCAAGACATTCATTGAGAACAATCAATGTCCTACCACATGGGAGACAGCCGACATACTCAAAGTATCCAAATCCATAAAGTCACTGATGAAAATGAAAAATGTGTCTTTTGTTTCACGTAACTAACTAAACGGACTTTGGCCAGCCCAATAATTGCATACCTGGGGGTTCCAACAGCTTCCCGTCATCTGCAGGCCCCAGACCTATGGATCAGGCTGGTAGGGCACCTGCTTCCACCTGAGAGCCAGATAGAAATAGGAACTGGATTCTAGATCCAAGTCTCCTTGGCAACATCTTCTCAGTGAATTCATCAGATGAAGCCAGAGAACCTGAAAGTCCCAGGACACTCAAATAGGTCTGTTAGACATGAAGGGCAGAAGGTGATTATCGAAATAGTTAGGTCGTCATGGCATGAAAATAAGTGATTAAGCCTCCTGGTTGGAGAATGTCAGAATCCATTTAGCTACTAGCTTTGAGAGCCATGGAGTAGTCTGTCACTCTCTATTCTGTTTTAATTTTTGCACATGGATTTGAGAAAGAGAACATTAGAGAGCATACCTCCCACCTGCTGCAAACTGCAAGTGACTTATAATTACAGCACCTGCTCTGGGCAGTCCATCGCCAACCCTCTATCCCAATACGTCTTTTCCAGGTCTGAGTCATTGCTTGCCTGACTCTGCCTGACAGGTGGCTTTATTTTTCTCTGCTTTCCCTTTCATTCCCCCACCCCCATTTTAAAAAGTACTTATTTCTGAATAAGTCATTTCCTTACATTATTCAGGGAAACAAATGTCCAAGCAGGAAGAAACCTGCCTTCTGATGTTGTTTAGAGTTCCAGACATCGATGGCTCATTTCAGTCCCACCTGGCACTTCAGGGCCCGTCCTAAGAAGGTTCATTTGAAGTCATTCAGGTTTTATTTGCCCCTTACTTTTGAGCTATCTCAGTATACACAGAACAGAAGACCAGTGATGGATTAGCACAAAATATGAATGCATCGTTACTCTAGTTTTTTTCTTTCAATGTTTGAAATTGAAATTTCTACTCTATTTTTCTCTGAATTAGCTCTTGTGTTTCTAGATGCACTTCACAATAGTCTTAAAACTTCAGACAAAAACCTGAGCAAGGGCTTGTGGGCAGCCGCTCCTCGTGGTTTAGGGAATTGTAGCCCCGGCCTGAGCATGACTGCCGCCAGCGTCCTGGCTGTGCTTGTCTTTAAAGTCTCAACATAAGGTTGTGTGTGGAACATAACCAAAGACCATTCAGAGGGTTGCCGTGGGAATTGGATTAAAGAATGCTTATTATGCTTTAGAACTTGCTCTGTTTTCTTTACCATTAATGTAACATAAACAATCTCTAGCAAGAAGTGTATGAAACCTTGCACCTGGTGCCGGTGTGGCATCAAGATGTTTTTTAGATCTTGGCACAGACTGGTCACTGTACCCCCTGCACTCATACACGTAATCTGTTATTGTCAGATGCCTAACAGCTGTTGAATTTATGAATTCTGACCTTGTATCTCTCGTGTGTGTCCTCCTCAATAAAAGGCGTGAAGGACGAAGGCTTGGCTACGGTTCTCCAGTAGAAAGGCCACCAGGTTCCTTCCCCCAGACATAATCCTGGGTAAAGTTTGTTCCGCTGTGGTCACAAAGCCTCTGCTGGACAGAGCAGCTTCCAACCGAGCCTAGGGTGTGTGCGGCACCTCCGCCTCAAAAAGGCTGAGCTCAGTCACATAAATATTGTAAACACTCAAAAGCCAACCTACTAACAATTTTTTATGAGAAAGACAGCAAGTTTCATAGATGCAGTAGGGTCATTGTCTTGTAGCTACCTACTCTCGGAGGGTATATTTAACACTTTATAAGAAAGTTCTATATTTTTAAATGTTACTCTGGAAAAATATTAGCATAAAATCATTAGGAAAGAGGGAAATGATCATTAAAGAACACAGAAAATTAATATACATATCTCTCATAGTCTCAGCATGCAATGAAGTAAAAGTGAAAAATGAATCAAACAGACAAGGTGTGAAATTCTTCATAAGATTTCAGGAACGTGTCATTTTTAAGGTTCACCGATCTGATTACAAAACTTGTTATAAAGGCAAAATGTGCTTGTAATGAGGACATTTAATTCTCCTGACATCAGTTGAAACTCTGTTTTTTGGAGAATTGAGACATCTGAGCTTTCCTTATCTCCCTGAAAATTTACCTCTTAGAAGATGATTGAAAATGTTCCTCTCTCTTCTTTAGTTCCAAGAAGCCCACAGGAGCCCTCATGCCGGGCAGTGAGAGGCCGTTCTTGCTGGTTTCTCTCCCCTGAGCCCCAGCTGAGGTTCTGAGGCAGGAAGTTCAAGGAAGAGCCAAGTATCCTGCCTAAGGCCAGTTCAGCTTGGCAGCGGGGGTGGGGAGAGGAGGCGTAGCACGGGTCTGAACTTGGTTTCAGTAGTTTAAATATTTCACTTCGAACATTATTTGCTTTAGGTTCCTCTGAAGGAAGCCTTTTTCTTTCCCCTAATATTTCCTTTCAGTAAAAGAAATTCTTAGCTTCCAAAGGATTCCACTTATCAAGGTGATAAAGTATTTTCATTACCTTATTCATTAAGCTTCCAGATAACAAACTATTCATAAAGCCTTGAAGGAAAGTGAAAAAAGAAAAACAAACAATATTTTTTTTACATTTATATCCGCTTATTCTTCCTAAGGACAGCCCAGTCTCTCTTCCTACACATAAACCTTTCTGTTAGCAGATTGTGCCTTTGCTCCGGATTAGCTCCCGGTTGCTACTAACAGACAGGAAATTATTTTTGGAAAATAAATTATGTTCAAAGTAAATAGAGTAATCCATTTAAAATCCCTTTAGTATCTGCAGCCTGTTTGTCTAGAGTAGCCAAATCCCATAAGACAGTTCCTCTGAGTATAGCCTTTTTTTTTTTTTTTTTAACATGAAAGAAAACTTAGACATTACGAATGAACTGGAATGACTGGCTGCCCGGGGTGCTTTGAAATAAGTACCTGCGCCCTAGCGTTGTGGAGGAAATGTTACACGGACTTCCTACCAAATCCATCTGCTGTCTGTAGAGATGCCCCTTATTCATTTAAGTGAATTTCCAGACCTGAGGTAACACAATGAGCCAGACTGTCAACTTGGACTCAGAGACGCAGAGATCTTACTAAGTAAGAAATCTTGCTCATCATTCGCGGGATACAGGTGAAGACAGAGAAGGTACGGAAACCTCTGAGACCACCCACTGACTCTCCGGGTCCTCGTGTGACACGTGAGAACGTGGTCCGGGTTGATGCTTGGGGTCTCTAAGCGATGCACGCCCTTCTGATACTTGCATATTATAGAGCTGACCTAACCCTTTCCAATGGGCCGTAGACCACAAACGCAGAAGTTCCTCATCTGTCTGCGCAGAAAAGCCTCAGCAGACTGGATGTAGCCTGCTGGAAGGATTCCACAGAAACATCATTATCTCTCTGCCCATAAATACCATCAGGAGGTCTGATTAGCATGTTTACAAGGAGTCTTCACTAAGCCATTTTTTTTTCTCTTCCCTGGGGCAGAAAAGATGGGTTACAAGCCAGCTACAAATCCTTTCCTTCCTGAGATCCATCCCTGGAGCAGGTGCTAGTATTATATTGAATTGTCTCAGGTATGAGCTGTGTGCCGCATGGAGATGTATCATTCATAACCCACTCACACAGCATACACGGACGCCTTCAGAATCGCTCCCTGACACTTCCTGTCACTACTGACAATGATAACATTTGGCCTTCACCAAAGAGAAGATAAAGGCAGAGGAACTTCCAAAGAGTTGTCCCCAGTCTTTGTGAGTGGTCCCTCTCACCATCCAAGGAATTAAAGATGCTTTTTCATTTAATCCTCAGCCTTGGGATTATTGCTGGGTCTTCTTCTAACCCCCCCCAGCCCCCCAACATCTCTGTGGTGAATCTTCAACACTCTCCTGCCCTTGGCCATTCGTAGCATAAGAAGCTACGTCGTTCAAGCATGGGAGACCACTGGAAACAGATTACACGCATTTAGGAGAATTGAAACTCTGTACCAGAGCCACAGAATCTTGTTCTGAACCAAGAGCACATCGTTTGGGCTGATTGTCACAGCTTCACCTGTTTCCTGTTGAGCCGGCAAGGTGGCGATCCCAGCCCTTCGTCCCTTAGGGTGACCACCACGTTTTATCCTGCACACCTCTTGGTTGAAGTCAAGCCAGCTGACCTCGGTGGCTCTGGTCCGTGTAACCACTGATTCAGCAAAGTGCTTTGGCCCCTGCTCTGTGCAGAGTATTGTCCCAGGTGCTGGGGCTACAGCGGGGAACCAGACAGCTTACCATCAAGGTACTGACCTCTTTAAAACGATCCCTGGGAGAGGCCAAGGAAGCAAGTCCAACAAAAATCATTCAAACGGTAATAAACCAGAGGATCTTTGAATTGGACTTTTAATGGCACTTATATTGTCAGAAGGTTTTTCAAGGAAGATAACTAACAAAAAAGGGGGTGCATTATGGATTCCAGCAGCTGGCATTATGCTGTGTGGCGCAGAGTGGCTTTCCCAGGCTCAGGAATGAATTGAGTCATCCGGTATCATTGAATATCATTGAATATCAATCAACTTCGAGGTGCTCTGAAAACGCCACCCGAAGAATGTTAATGCTTTGATTGTAAAATTATCTGAATGATAGAAAATGACAAATGTCTCCTAAAATGCACACTGAAAACTTTCTGAATCCATCCTGAAACCAGTGCGGTTTTTTCCCCTCTGTGTACCTTGATCTTCAGACAGTAGGTTCAAATTAAAGACCTTCTACCCGAGGCGTAGGGCACCTGTCCTGCTTCCTTCTACCCCTCACCTTTCTCTTTCCTGCCCCCCTCTCCCCAAGCCCAGACTTGAGGCGTCTCCTGTCCTTGGAGCCTGAGTTGTATGTAAAAAAGTCACTCAAACTCTGTTTTGAATACAAGTGTATTGAGGGTTCAGAAGTTTCCTTCAGAACAGAAAAGGGGTAAAGGATAGGTTTGTCTTCTAAGTCCTCAAGCTGCCTCTTTCTAGCTGGTCCCCTTTTTAAGTGCCTGCGTTCCTCCCCCGAACCCTGGGTTGTTAAGCCCCAGCCCTGTGGAAGATCCGGGCTAGGTGGTCAGGAAATTATTGACATATGGGAGGGTATAACCGGGCAGCGGAGCTGTAACTAATCACAGCACCACGAGGTTGTATCTCACCAGGCACTGGGTTCTGAAATCAGAGAGGGCAAAAGCTGTGCAGACTCAAAATTCGGCATTTTTTTAATTCACCCACGGAATATATGGTCGTACTCACAGGACACACTAGAAGCAATCTAATGAATCCAAGACAACTAGGTTTCCCTTCGGGACCGGACCTCACAGCAGATTCTTCTCTGAGCACCGACGGAAGTGGCTGCCTCGTGTGTACCGGTCATGATGTATGACCGATACGTGCTGTTAGACCCCGTCAAGATGCTCACACTGCGAGAGATGTAGAAAACCGTGAGAAAATAAGGCAAACACGGATCTGGGGCTTCCATCCGAGACTCATGAATACTTGGGCCATCCACACACGAAGTGAATGCTGAGCAGAATTGCCTGCTTTACTCACACCTCCCCCTGCCCCTCCACACACACCCCAATCTGGTCAACAGAACAACAGAAGCAAAGCGTCAAAAAGCAAAGATTGCGTGACAGCAACAGCGCCAAGGGTATATGCGATTTTAGTGAGATACAGTAATAGTGGGACAGGTGCCTGGGGATTCACTGTAGACCATGAATACCACGCATAAGAAGTCGGGCTATAGTTAGTAAGTTATGTAAAGCCACTGAAGATTTTTTAAATTTTTTATTTATTTTTTATCCTCACCAGAGGACATTTTTTTCATTGCTTTTTAGAGAGAGAGACGAAAGGGGTCAGAGACATAAAGGGAGAGTGAGAGAGAAAGAGAGAAACATCAGTGTGCATGAGGACCATCCACTGGTTGCTTTCTTGTACACACCCTGACCAGGGATCGAACCCACAACCTGGGTATGTGCCCTGACCAGGAATCGAACCTGTAACCTTTCCAGGGACTTCAGAACCAGTTGGACACTCACATCTAGTCCTTGCGAAGGACGTCTTACCAGGAGACAGAGCCTGATGAGCCTTATCAGAGGTAGCTTTTTAATCACCGTGTCTTCAACACCTAGAAGAGTTCCAGGCAATTGGATACACTCAGGAAGTACTTACTGAATTAACTATACTTGATTATATTGTGCTGATGATCAATATATAGCTATTGCAACACTGTGGGGGCAGGTGGGTGGGTGGAGAGGGGAAGGAAGGAACGTCAGCTTTGTTTTCCTAGCTAGGATGTCTCTTGAGCTCTTCTATCCTGAACAAGCATTTCCACTGAAGCTCTCCTGGGTTCACAGACAGTTATTTGTGGACACAGGGTCAGAGCCCGGGCAACGTGAAGCATCCCAGCAGCATTTTGTAAGCGCTATGAAGCGTGCAGGAGCCACACCTAGACAGCAGCCGGATGGAGCAGGGTCCCGAATAAGCCTGGCTGGGGGTACAGGGCCGGCCGCTGGGGCCGAACACTGTGGTGTGGGGAGAAATGAGAAGAGGGGAGGACGCAGTATTCTGCTCATTCGTCTCTCTCTTCCGCGACCAAGGAGGCAGCAGGGATTAGAAGAACATGCTAACAGCCGTGCTTTCTGGGGGCAGGGGGACGGAACATAGAATGGCTCTCCCGTCTGGGGAGGCCAGCGTGTCGGTAACTTGCGTTTCTCCAAGGACGTTTCATGTACGGTGAGTTCTGCAGAGTGGACAGGGGGATCCGAAAGGCGTTGGCCCGAAGGCCGCCCGCGTCACTGGTGGCCTGGTGCTTGGCTGTGGAGGCGGCTGGACACTTCACCCTCTGCTCTCACTGTGCAGCGTGGGGCAGCCGTGTGGGAAGCTCAGCCTCGTGTAGGAATAGTCTTGCGTCTCCGTCTACGAGCGCCAGCTGCACGGTCGGCCACAGAGGGTGTTAGCCAGGGTCTGTCCTCCCTGCTCCCTGTCCTGCCGCTCTGTCTCGTCCAGGTCCATGGCCTGCTGGCTTCTGGGGTCAGTCAGTGCTTACTCAAAAGCGGAGGATCCCAGCCGGCTTCCTGCATTCTTTTTTTAACCAGATAGGTTTCTTTTTAAAAAATTAGAGAATACAAGCCCTGACTGGGTAGCTCAGTTAGTTAGAGAGTCATCCTAACACATAGGCCAAGGTTGCAGGTTTGATCCCCGGTCAGGGCACGTACCAGAAGCAACCAGTGAGTGCACAAATACGTGGAACAACAAATCTCAATCTTTTACACACTCGCGTGCTCTCTCTCTCTCTCTCTCTCTCTCTCTCAAAAATAAATAATACAATTTTTTTTTGAAAATACAGATAAACCAAAAGAAAACTAAACCATAGTTGTATTACCAAGAGATAATCCCTGTTGACATTTCCATATTCACTTTTAAATTCTATTGATGTGTTCAGAGAGGTGTTGCAGTTTTATTGAGGTATAATTAACAAAATTAGATGTATAGAAGATGCACAACTCAATGATTTGATTATATATATATGCATTGTGACAGAATCCGCACAGTGCAGCTAAACAACCTACTGATCACCTCACATAGGTGCCATTTTCCCTCTTTCTCTCTCTCTTTTCATGACCTTCATGATCTTACCTCATCCTTGGACTTTTTCAGAAAGTCTGTCCTTGGCTTTTCCCCTTATTCGGGATGCTCGACCTCATGTTTTCAGAAGCAGAACCCTGACTTGCCATAGGGTCATGGTCATCGGCACGTGAGCCTCACCCTGCATCACAGTTCCAGCTGCCCGAGCCCAGCCTGGGACACTGCAGGGCTCCTGCCTCCTGGGGCAGGCACTTCCCAGCCGTCCAGGTGCCTCCCCAGCCCTTTGGGCTAGTCACCCCGTCGCTCCTGCTGAAAGTCTTAGCACGTCGGCGCTCATGTCTAATCTGCTTCCAATTCTTACAGGCGAGAGCGCACCCCAAACACCTAATATTAACGACTCTTTTAGGCATTTCTGATCCTTCCTGCTCTCCCTTCCCCATCATCACCTGGACTCCTGGATTGACAGGGAGAAAGGCAGGATAGAGCTCACTCTTATTTCCGAGCGATACAGGCCAAGGGCACCTGAATCAGAAATCTGAGTTGATCTTAGACATGAACACAGAAGTGTTTACGTAAATTCAAAAGGATGAGTGTAGGAAAATATTGATGAATCAATATAATATTGGTTTATCTTTCTAATACGCTGCAAAAACTCGAGAAGGGTCACTCGTTACATAGATACTGTGGATTCTAGGAACTAAATAAACTGTTGCTTGTACTGAGCAGAGCCCACGAGTAAATCAGAACACCTAGATGGTGTTTTATGACTAATCCTTAATTTTTTAAAAATTAGAGGTCATCCCGTCTCAGCTCAGTGGTGACTGAAAAGTCAAGAGGTTTAGTCAGAACAAATGTGTTCTGGTTGCTCAAAATGAGTCACGACATAGGGCTCAGGAATGATGAGTGTAAACATAAGGCCAGATTGTGTGGCTTTTTCCAACAGCTCACCTCTACCTGCTTCATAATGCTGCTGAAGCTGGTCCAATTTAATTATGTTTGTAAAGTCTCCTTTCGGACGCAGGTGAGTCAGATACCATGGTTTTACATTGTGTAAGGAAAGTTTTCTACATATCTAATTGTTATTCATTTTAGCCAGAGGGCTGAAAGCATTGTTCTTTTTGTGTCCTTTCTCAGCGTTTCCATGAAATAAAACATTTTTCGGATATTGCATTTATTCATCCCCAACAATTCAAAAGCATCGATTTATCTAGAGCTGGGCAAGATCAGTGAGTTCCGTAAGAAAGCGCTTCTCGCCTGTTCACTCGAGCGTGAGCAGAGTGTGCACACAGCTGACCTCCAGGACCCACGTGATGAGTGAGCAAATTAATGAACGTGAAGGATCGTGTTAATTAATTATGGGGCCAGAAGATACTTTCTGGCTGATAGGGTCAATTCTTTGTGTCTTTATCATAAAAGAACTTCAGAACTTGCAATAGAATTAGGAAACCCACTATGAGGAATTTAAAAGTCAAGTTCAAAGAAAGAAAGAAAACTTAAAGAAAGGCATATGGAAACATGCTCACCAGCACTAGCCGGCAGGACACTCTTTATTAAAACCATATCGATATACCACCATGCACCAAGAACACCAAATATTCACAAGGATGGAGAGCAAATGAAACTCTTCTAAGTTGACGTCTGGAATGTGAAATGTTATGAACACATTGGAAACAGCTTTCATGTTCTTATAAAGGGAGACATGTAATTAATATATGACCCCTCAATTCTACTTTTACGTATTTACCCAAGAGAAATGAAGACATATATCTACATAATGTCTCTTAATTAAAAGTACTCCCGAATTAGAAACAATCAAAACATTCAATCCAAATCAACAGGTAAATGGATAAACAGATTAAGACATGTCCGTACAATGGACTACTACTCAGCAAAAAAGAACGGGGGGTACATGGAACATGGATGGATGTCAACACTGTGAGTTAAAGAAGCCAAACTCAAAAGAGTCGATACTAAATAAGTTCATATATATGCAATTTTAGAGCAGGAACATCTAATCTATAGTGTCAGAAAAAAAATGAGTGGTTTTCCGGGGCCAGGAGTAGACGGGGAATTGACCACAGAGGAGCACAGGGCTCTTCTGAGGTGATGGAAGTGTATCCCCCTTGACTGAGGGGGCGGTTACACAGGTCTATGCACTTGTCAAAACCCATTGAACTATACCCTGAAAATGAATTCAATTCATTGTGCGTAAAGTACACTTCAATAAAGTTGACTACAAGTTAATCAAACAATTCAAAAATTGTTGTGTGTTATAATAAATACAGAGATCCGTTTAATATTTTATTAATTATGAGTAATGTTGTTAGCCCATGGAACCAATTCCTCACAAAACTTGTTAATAATGTTTTTATATTGCTGGTGATACTGCTCCTTCATACTGACTGATTAATACGTGTAGATTAAGTAGAAGAGGGGTGATAGGTTCACAAAATGTTATGCACAGTCTTCTACATTAATGATGTATTTAATGTCTTGGATGATGGTAACTGTAAGGCACACATTCTTTCAAAAGTCAAAATTATCACTTGGTAAAAAGCTGTGCTTCCAAACTTGAACTTGCGAAGTTACTTTGCGTTAAGCTGATTTTGTTATATTATCTCAGATGTAAAGCTAAATGTTATTTCTTCATCGCCTTAAAAAAAGAGAGTAGTTTAAGACACATAATTTGGACTTAATACATAGAGATTAAGTTATCAAATGAGTGGAAAAATAGGAGAATACTTTTTGTTTTCTGTGATTTTTCTGAACTTCTATCATAAAAATGTCTATTTTGCATATATCTCCCCATTGTCTTTAAAATAGCACTTCTTTAAAAATGATTAATTTGAGACCACTTTGGAATAGGCCAAAACAAGCAGCTGATGACTGATTTGATTGCTAATGGCCTGTGGTGTCACAGAAAATGAGTGAGTCTGTAGGAAACTCATCTTTAATGGCATAATGATACCTTTTGAAGGTGCAATTGCTGCTATAAAACCAGAATCAGTGGCTTATTGCAGTTATTTTCTCAAAAATATCATGAACCAAACAACAATAAATTTAGGAAGCTGGAAACTCTTAGAATGAACAAGAAGTTGTTGCCAGATTATAATACAGGTCACCATTGAAAAAAATGTTCACCTCCATTCCAAAGACAGTATTTTCTTTTCTTTCTGGTATGATGGGAGAAATGAGGGGCTTTTGTATTATTTTTTAAATGTAAATGCAAGTATTCACAGAGAAAACATTTTAATCTTTCTTAAACTTTATAAATGAGTACTTTTAGAAATGAAAGTGAACTTGTACTAGCAAAAAATAATAATCAGCACATGTGGTAGAAACTTTTTATGTGATTCTTCTAATAGATTTCATGACTGGCATCCATTAATGCTAACTGCGAAATAATATAATAGAATCAAATAATGTATTATCAGAAAAAGGAGGAATAAATATTCTAACAACTTATTTAGTTTCAAGAGTTTTAACTAAAGGTTATTTATAAAGAAGTCTCCCCTTCTGAACAATACATAAGAGAGGGTGTTCTAAGAATCATCTGAGGCCTAAACAGCAGCAGTGTCTAGAGTGATAACTCTCTCAATAGAACCCAATGCAAATATCATTTTCATTCTGTTTATTTTTGAATAGCATGCATATTTCATATGAAATGTAATGTTTGATTAAGCAAAGAAAAAGCCAATATTTGAAAAGCTGTTATTCACAATGGAACTAAAACAGGTACAGGGTAAAATTTTGATGAAGTAACATGGTAGGGAGGGACATTCTTAGCCATTGAAAGGAAGGAAATGGGAGTACACCTTTGGGTTTAAAGGTAAAGTGCCTCGTAATGATCACCATTCATGTTCCTCGGTGCAGAGGCCATGTATAAATAGTTTTGGAACCCCTAGGGTAGCCATAAAGAGCATTGTTTGGCTTGCGTTAACTTTTTTTTAAGTATATTTTATTGATTGTGTTGTTACAGTAGTCCCAATTTTTTCCCCCTTTGTCCCCTCTGCCCAATAACTCCCTTCCCTCCAGCAATCCCACTCCTCTTAGTTCATGTCCATGGGTCATGCATATAAGTTTTTGGCTTCACCCTTTCCTATATTATTCTTACCTTCCCCCTGTCTATTTTGTTCCTATCGATTATGCTTCTTAATCCCTGCGCCATTTCCCCATTTCTCCCTCTCTCCTCTCCCAGATGATAACCCTCCAAATGATCCCCATATCTATGATTCTGTTCCTGTTCTGGTTTGCTTAGTAGAATTTTGTGCTTATTTTTTAGATTCAGTTGTTGATAGTTGTGAGTTTGTTGTCATTTTAATGTTCATAGTTTTGATCTTCTTTTTCTTAAATAAGATCCTTTAACATTTCATATAATAATGGCTTGGTGATGATGAACTTTTAGCTTTTCCTTGTCTGGGAAGCACTTCATCTGCCCTTCCATTCTAAATGATAGCTTTGCTGGATAGCGTAATCTTGGTTGTAGGTTCTTGCTTTTCATCCCATTGAATACTGCTTGCCAGTCCCTTCTTGCCTGCAAAGTGTCTTTTGAGAAGTCAGCTGATAGTCTTATAGGCACCCCTTTGTAAGCAACTCTCTGCCTCTCTCTTGCTGCTTTTAAGATTCTCTCTTTATCTTTCACCTTTGGCATTTTAATCATGTGTCTTGGTGTGGTCCCCTTTGGGTCCAGCTTGCCCAGGACTCTCCGTCCTTCCTGGACTTGTATGTCTATTTCCTTCACAAAATTTGGGAAGTTTTCCTCCATTATTTTTTCACATAAGTTTTCAATTTCTTGCTATTCCTGTTCTCCTTCTGCCACCGCATGACTCAGATGTTGGCGTGTTTAAAGTTGTTCCAGAGGTTCCCAAGCCTCTCTTCATTTTTTTTCAATTCTTATTTCCTCATTCTGTACTGGTTGACTGTTTTTTTCTTCCTCATGTTCCAAATCATGTTCCAGTTTTCTTCCCTTCACCATTGGTTTTATGTGTATTTTCCTTCATTTCACTTAGCATAGCCTTCACTTCTTCTCTTATGTGTTTGCCGTACTCAAGCATATCTGTCAAGCCTGTGAGCATCTTTATCACCAGTGTTTTGAACTCTGCATCTGTTAGGTTGGCTATCTCCTCATCTGTTAGGTTGGCTATCTCCTCATCTGTTAGGTTGTCTATCTCCTCATCACTTAGTTCTCCCACCGGAACTTTGATTCGTTCCTCCTTTTGGGCCATACTTCTCTGTCTCCTCATCTTGACAGGCTCTTGTGTTTGTTTGCCTCTGTGTCTTAGGCAGAGCTGTCACTACTGTTATGTTGTAAGGGGCAGAGCCTTAGGAATTTGTCAGTGCAGGGCAACCCGTTTCACCTCATTGTGGCACTGTATATGGGGGAGGGGTCTGATAGGGAACAATGCTGTTTGCTCAGTACTCACCCCTTTTCCAGGCAGTTCTCCCACTTTGTATGGGACTGGCGCCCCTCTAGGTGCTGCCCTGGCCGTCGTTCCCAGAGTGGGTGAGTCTGTGGACGTTCTAGGACCGTGAGGGCCCTTTAAACAAGCGGACTCTGCTGAGAGACTGACAGTTTCTGCCTCAGCCCCAACCCCAACTGGTCTACAGTCAGAAGCAATGAGGCTTGATTTTCCCCAGTGCTGGGACATGAGCTATGTGGTCTGGTGAGGAGCTGGGAATGCTCCCCAGGTGTCCCTCCTGACTTTTTAAAACGTGTGACTGCACTTTCTGCAAGCCTGCTGTTGCTGCTGCTGCTGCCACCACCACACCGTGTCCTCTCTGTCCCAGGTCTGCCCTTCCTACCTGTCTGGATGAGTATTTCTTCTTTCTATCTTTGTTTGTTAGACTTCCGTGCAGCTTGATTTTCTGGAACTTCTGGTTGTCTATAGTTTTGAGGTAGTTGTATTCCTTCTTAGTTATGGAGGGAGACACAATGTGTCTGTCTACACCTCCATCTTGGCTAGAAGTCCTTGCATTAACATTTTTGCTTACATATTCTGGACTTGACAATATTTTAAGAAATGCTTAGCTATAAAACAATATACCAACACTGGGAGAGTATGGGTGATGGAGCTTTCTAGATCAGTCAGCTTGCTGTGGCAGTGACTGAGGTCAATGATGGGTTTTAGGGCAGATCTGCCTCTCCCATGTGACTTTTACTGAAAACTTAAAGGTTTCGGGGTGTTCATTCTGTAGAAGGTTGGAGAGCGGCTGGAAGAAGACTGACAGTGGGCAGATGCTGTTTTAATCTTCTAGAACAGTCAAGTTCTACCATAGGATACAGGAATGCTACTGCTGGGCATATGTCCGAAAGAAACAAAATCACTGTCTCATGTTCATTGCCCCATTATTTACAATAGCTAATGTATGGAAACAACCTAAGTGCCCGTCATGGGTAAATGGACAAAAGCAATGTGATATCTATTTATGTATAGACCCTCTAGGGGCAGGCAAAAGTAGGTTTACAGTTGTTCGTGTGGAGAATAATACAATAATTAATAAATAATGATACAAGAATAAACTTTTGTGTACTCACCACTGTAAACCTACTTTTTCCCGCCCCTGTGTGTTTGTGTGTTTGTCTGTGTGTATAATATTATTAAGCCTTAAAAAAGAAGAAATTCTGTCATTTGTAATAACATAGGTGAGCCCCGAGGACATTATTCTAAGTGAATGAGCCAGGCAGAGAAAGACAGGTGCCACATGGTATCATCTGTGAAAACTTTAAAAAGCCAAAATCAGAGACAAAGAGTAGAATGGCAGTTACCCGGGGCTGCAGATGGGGAGAGGGGAGAAATACAGGAAGCTGGTAAAAAGATACAAATTTTCAGTCACAAGGTGAATAAGGTCTAAGGATCTAACGTATAACATGGTGAGTGTAGTTGTTTAATTGAAGTTTGCTAAGAGAGCAGAACTTAAGTGTTCTCACCAAAAAAATAATAGAAAAAGGGAAATGTGTGAGGTGATGGATATGTTAATTAACTTGATGAGGTGGCATCCTCTCACAGTTCACACGTATATCAAATCATCACGTTGTACACATTAAACATCTTACAATTTTATTAGTCAACTTTACCTCGATAAAGCTAGGGGGAGTGGAGTTCTAAATGCACAAGCTAGTAACTTAGTATCAACCTTGAGCATGATCTATAAAGGGACAGAAAAATCAATAACACGCCCCCGCAGAAAACCAGAAGCGGGCAGGAATCGACTGCTCCTATTGTCACGGTATCTGTACAGCCTCACAGTGAGTCTGGGGCTGCCACAGGGTGTCAATGACACCCCTAAATGCCAGGAAGGTGCAGTGTATTGAGCTACACTGAGGTTCTGTTGGGTAGAGAAGACACCACATGTGCAAGAAGATGGTCTTCCCCGGACGGGCCGCTGTCGGGCCTGGAGGTGTCTCCCTGAGCACCCCATCTGCGCGTGGAAGACAGGTGGCCCAGGTGAGCGTGCCGTCTTCTCCAGGGCTCCGGCCGCAGAGAGGAAAGCCTTCTGCGCCAGTCTGGGCTCAGGAGTGGGACTTGATTTCTGATACAGAGAACTAGCAAGAGCCAAGCAGGAGCCTGTGCTTGTGTGGAAGTTACTGATACAGACGCGGGTGCCAGAGCCAGGATGAAGGGAACATTCCGTGTCTTAGCTTGAACCATTAAAAGCAAAATGTCGAAAAGAGGCCACTCGCCCCATGCGCAAGGGAAGCATGACATGAAAAGGGTTGTGACTTGGGGGACGAGGTCAATAGCAGTCACAAGTCTGGGATTCTCTGCTATGAGCCGTTACCGTTAGAACGGGCCTGGGGGCCAGAGAAGGGGCCGGTGCCCACGTCTTGCTCTGAACCCAAGTTTCACCGGGATGCTGAGCAGTGCGCATGCTTCTGGGAGCGGACCTCAGTCTGTTATTTCTCCACCCGTTTGTGCGGGCCGCTTCCCCTGCCCAGAACTAGCACCCTCCGTCTGTCGTCCTTGCGGTGAAGCTCCTCGAGCCGCGGTCGGCGATAGCTGTTGTGCCAAGGTCCTCTGCCCTCTCCAAGGGGAGTCCCGGGTCTGTCTCTCTGTAGGCTTTCACGTAGCGTGTTTGTAACTAGATTTGCCCGTGTGCATAAATAAGTGGTGAGTAACTCAAGCTCCGGGACTGCAGGGACAGATCAGTTCATGTCTCCTTCCTTCAGAGCCTGACTCATTTCCTGGTGTGAATTAAGTGCTTCATCCATGTTTGAATGTTTGAATGTTTGAATGAATGAATGAATGATGTAAATGAATGAATGATGATGAAAGGAAGTAAGTGAGGCAGGAAGATAGGAAGGAAATTCACCCTAAGCAACCCATTTATTCACATGGAAAGAACTTATTCGAGAAAAGAGAGAGGAAGAGGGAGGAGAAGGAGGAAGAGGAAGTTGGACTGTGTCTTCGCTGTCATGAAATTCTGAAGGAACGGGAGACAGAGGTCGAATATTCATTTTTGTTTCTCCCTGAGGGTTATGACTTCGGACAACAAAGCAGGATATTTGGGGGATAGCAGCTGGGCCCCCAAATGGAAGGAAGTTGCCAGAGTGTTGGGCTCCTGTAGCACAAGCCAGAAGAGCCCCTCGGGAAAAGGAAGAGAAGCGGCTTCAGTGGGAGACGCGCCATGCTGGTGACAATGGCTCTGTATTGATGAGGCAGGAGCGGGAGAACGGAATGGACTGAAGCAGCCCCCACAACGCTACAGAAGAAGCAGCGCCACGTGGAAAGGAAGACAGAGGAGGGAAGGCTCTGTTGCTTCAAGAGGAAGTAGCTGGAAGAACGATTTAGAAATAAATCTGGGGACTCGCATGTAGACAGAAACATGCAGAGAGCATGAGAAATGAACAAAGATATTTTAAAACCTATATATTGTCGCGGGAACAACTTTTGAAGCAGCGATAACAGGAATAGAAGAGACAATTATAACCTTTATAATCGAATACGTCATTTTCCTTTTTAAATGATTTTTAAAGAATTGAATGTATATTATCTGTGTAAAAACATTTGGAAAATGGGAAAATAAATTTCAAGGTAACCTTTTAAGTAGGTGCATATATACACACACAGCGTGCACCCACTGACACACACGGTAACATACTATTATCACACTTCAGATATGATGTTTTTCACCCTGCTCTGTTATTTAACATTATGGCAATCACTTCTTTGTGCCCATAAATATCCTTTGGAAAGAGATGTTTTGATATAAATAAAGTATTTTGTCATATAAATAAGCCACAACATATTAAATACTCCTGTATTTTAGGATAGTTAGAATTTTTTTCCAAATTTCATTTTTAGAAATAAATTGCTTATACCTATATAAGTAAATCTTTGACTTATTCCCTTAGAATATATTCAGAGAAGTGGAATTACTGGGGGAAAGGCTGTGGAAAAGATTTACCATTTTAATGTTTTCTGAGCATAAGAGTAATATGTGTGCATTCCAGAGAATTCGGAAAATATAAAAGGTTGCCAAGCAAAAGTATAAACTTTCAGTCCGGCTAGTTGTCACCTCCAATGCGTGTTTTCGTTCTGTGCCCACAGTTTTAGTTTCTCTGCAAGCGCTGCGGCTCTCCCCCGTCACACGCTTCCTCTGTCCCCCTGGGCCTGCTCGCGCTCTGATCCTCTGCTCCCCTTTCATGGGACCGTGTCCTCCGCCCGCTGCTCCCGCACAGACTTAGACGGGCCCCTCTAGGTCCGTGTCCTCTCTCTTTCCTTCTGCGGCCTGTTGTCCTTTGGGCAGAGAGGCGTGAGAACACAGACACTCAGAGCGTGTCCCAGAACGCACTGTCTGGTTTGCGTCCCGGCTCTGCCGCTTCTGAGCGCTGTCCTCTCGGACACACGAGTTAGAGTCTCTCTGAGGTGTGGTCTCCCTAACTACAAACCAGAGGTAACAATCATAACTGCTTTCTAGGTGGTTGTGACGATTAAATGAGCGAGGACCTGTACACCCTTCAGTAAACACTCAAGAAATGTCGACTGAACATTTGGGCTCTGTATTGACTTTTCTCCATTTTTTGGTAACCAAGAGGAAATCTTTAAGGATTTATTGATCGTCAGCCTGTGTGGGGGGGGAGACGCTGTATATAACTGTCCATTTGGATGTGAGTCTGATCCTTATGGAGGTGAAGCCGAGGGGCCTAATCTTCAGCTCAGTCCCCGATTCACAGCCACCTCCCATGGCTCTGCCGCACCACGGGGAGCTCACCCGCTGCCTTCGTTACGTGCCAGGGTCACGGGGTGGTCACAGGTGGTCTCTGACGGTCCACAGTCTGTAGCATACACCCCACCGGCGTGGCTCCTGTCGTCGTCCTGCCTGGTGGTCTTATTCCAAAGGTGGGGCCCCGCCGGACAGAACGAGGTCCAGAAAATCAAGAGGGATGGGTGGGGGGGTGGAGAAGATAAACAAGGACTCCGATGTCATTATAGAATTAAAAAAATGCATTTAAGATGATAAAGAGCAGGGCTGGCTTTATATTTTTGCTTTGTAGAGGTCTCTCTTTTCCAGATTCTTTGGTTTTCTGTCTCAGAACAGATTTAGAAAGAGAGCAGCAAACAGAAAATGGAATTTTTTTAAATGCCTTTTATAGTATCAAAAATATCACGTAATTCAGCCTAATATAATGGGTGTGTTTAGGACTCCAGAGGAAATATTGTAAAATGTAATGAGAGATTTAGCTCTAAATGAATGGAGGGATGTAACATGTTCATGGATTGGAAGATCCCAAGAGACTTCCCTTTGGTAAAAACAGGTAAGCTAATTCAAAAGAGTATTTGGAAGAGCAAAGAGCTGTGAGCATCCAAAACTGTCTGAAAAAAGCAGTGAAGGACTTGCTCTGTCATCTATAAAGACTGGTTATAAAGAAAAACATCATATGGAAAGTGTCATTTTGGCCCAAGGATAAAGCAGTAAATCAATGGGATAGAATAGAGAACCCCAAAATTGACATATGCATTTATGGGTGCAAGATTTATGACAAAGTAGTGAAAGGGAGAGATGGAAGCTATGGTAAAAATACTGTGATTTTTAATGAATGGGGTTAGTAGGGGTTAGTAGGTATCATCGTCGTTGGCAGCCATCCGTCTCGAGAGACGATGGTGTAGCTTCTTAAGAGTCTATCTGCACCGCCGAGAATGGCTGTGCAGTCCGACTCGGGAGTGACACGGTATCTGTCTCCTCCCGTGTTGAATCGACATCTTGCGATGACGCTGGAGTGTCCTCTCCAGTGAAGCTGAAGCTACAGAGCCTCGAGAGATGATGGTGTAGCTTCTTAAGAGTCTATCTGCACCGCCGAGAATGGCTGTGCAGTCCGACTCGGGAGTGACACGGTATCTGTCTCCTCCCGTGTTGAATCGACATCTTGCGATGACGCTGGAGTGTCCTCTCCAGTGAAGCTGAAGCTACAGAGCCTGGGCAGGGTGATATGGAGGGTCTGCTGTTGCCCATGCAGCAGACCCCCCCCTCTCTTCGCAGCTGAAGGGTCCAAGGGAAAGACGGAGTCAATACAGCTTGGCTTCAGGTGCGCCGCAGGAGTTGCCGGTGTTGACTACAACGTCAAACCGCCTTAGGGACTCCGGCTCCGGATTTTCTGTCGGGGTTTACTCCCTTAGCCTTTCCCCTGAAGAGGTATGCCGCAAGGCAGCGGAGGTTTTTTGGAGTCAGAGTTTTCCTTCTCTGATGTGCCCTGACTGGAAGATCGAACCAGCGACACTTAGCTCACAGGCCGACGCTCAATCCACTGAGCCAAACCAGCCAGGGTAATTAGTAGGTATACATATTTAAAAAATAAAATCATACCTCTACAGCACACCAGATACCAAAAGCAATTTCTAGCTGATCACAGAGCTAAATGTAAAAGGTGAAACTATAAAGCTTTCAGAAGATAATATAGGGACACATCTTCATAGCCTCCAATAGAACATACTTTTAGACACAAAGGAAGCACAGATCATAAAGAAAACATTTAAGAAATTCTGTGCATGAAAAGATGCCATCAGTAAAGTGGGAAAAAAGTCACAGAAATAAAAAGTAGTAATAACATATAGCTGACAAAGGACTCTCATCCAGTAGGAGCTAAATGAGCCCTTTTTGGTTGATTCAGAGATGACATTTCTAAGGTAGCGAGGCATGCCATAGTTAAAAGAACAGGGCCTCTTTTCTATTTTTTTAGGTCATTGAGTTTGCTTTGTTTCTAGTTGGCCTCCACATTAAGGCCACATGGGCATAGTACTTACTAGAAATTCTGTTTACCTTCTGACATTTTATATGTACAAGGTGCGGCAAAAGTCAGTTTACCGTTGTGAGTACGTGAAACACAGAGTTTATTCTTGTGTTATTAGTTATGAATTATTGTATTAGTTTCCACATGAACAACTGTAAACCTACTTTCTCCCCACCCTGTGTAGATATGGTATCATATTCCTTTCCAGGACTGTCATTAGTTTCCACTGTCCTTTGTGTCTTCACAGGTATTGTAGGGAGAATTAGAAGTCACCTTGCCTAAATTGCAAGCCAGATGCCATTATCACCCATCTTTAACATGCCTAAGATCTTTTATAATCTTTACTATATGATTCCTTAGTGTTGGCATAGATTTCTGATTTACATATATTTTACGTTCTTTCTTCCAGTATGTACTTAGATTATATCAACAGGTTTTCTTGTTGAAATGCAGTCCTTCATAATATTTCTCACTGGATAATTACAGTTTGTTCGTGTTGTAATCTAATCAATAATTCCCCCATCACAGGGAGTTTTAGGCTCCTTTCACTTTTCCATAATGACAAAAAATTCACTGAGACACTTCTGAGCTGGAATTTACAAACCATAGGATGATATTTTCAGATAAATTCTCAGGAGTGAGAGAAACTAGGTCAGTGTGTATACATCATTTCATGGTTTTAAAATATATTGCAGCACTCTTATTGCTACTACTAATATTTGAAGGTACCAATGACCTTGACATTTTAAGAGTCAGGAGAAAAATATGAACTCATGAAGTCCAGGGTTTACTAATATGGGACTGTAGCCTGGATGTCCCTAAAGACATGACTTTTTCTCAAAACAAAACAAGGCTTTCCTTTTGTCTTCTCTTTCTCAATATATAGAGTTGCACAGCTTTAGGTACCAGGATTGACTCCTTCTTAGCCTAATTCCTCATACCAGGTGCAGCTAGTGAATCTGTTGGCCCCTCTTTCATCCCCATTGTTGCGGACCTCTCATCTGAGCAGAGATGACAGTAACCTAACTGGCCTCTAGCCTTGCAAACCATTCTTTACTCCGCCCCTGGGGATGTGTTCTGTGTCACGTATAGCGCCAAGCCACAGTGACAGTCCCCAGCGGTTCTCCGTCTGCACACAAAGTAGAACTGGCCCTTAGCATGTCAACCGGGGCTTTCACGCCTGACTCCAACCGCAGGACCAGTGTCATTTCCGTGTCCCTGTGACCTGTGGTCCCACACACTAATTAGCCTAAAATGTCTTTATTATAGACCACATCCCGCCACCTTGGTGACTGTTCCCAACCCCTACCGGATTTTCAGCATGTCTTTAGGAGAATTATAGGTCCATGCCCTACCCCTACCCCCCACCATCAAGCGTATACCTAACACAAGACCTGGTACCCATGGGGGATGTGTAGGAATAACAAACTAAACTGAAGAAAACTGAATGGAATCAGTTGGATTAATTTATGTGTAACCATTACTCAAAAGATATTGAATGATTAGCTTTTGGAAATGAAAGTAATCTGTGCTGGTGCAGAGGTCTATTCATGATCTGAGCCTGTCTGAGATTTTATAGGAAGACTTCCATGAGGATAGAAGTCATGTTCATTATGGTTTCTAAAGACATAAACCTGAGAGCTAAAAAAAATAGGAATTAAAGATAAATTTGCTAGGTCTAGTCAGAAATACAGAGTTCGCAACAACAGCGAATTCTGCTGTCTCGGTCTTAAAACTATTCGAAAAATGTGACTACCTTCCAGGAGCTGCACCGCTGCCACCAAAGTTCAGGCCCTCAGTTTACCGCCGGGACCATGGAGAAGACTTTTACCTGGTCCCTCTCGTTCTCCCTGGTGTCCTCCAAACTGCCCTCAATACCCCCAGCAGAGTGATCTTATTAGAACGTAAGTCAGATCCTGTCCCCCTTTCAAACTAAACCCTCTAACAACTTCCCACAACACTCAGTAAAAACGAGTCATTTCTGTGATCAACCAAAACCTACAGGGCCTGGCTCCCGTAACCCTGCGCCTCCTCACCGGCTGTCCTGACCTCGGTCACTCTGTGCGGCCTCAGGCCACGCTCTGTGCGCAGACACCGCGGGGGAGGCAGTCTGTGACTCAGCAGAGGGACAATTAGAGTGCGTACCCCTGGAAAATGTTTCCTGGTCCAAGTATTAAAATCGATTGAAAAGTACTTGAAATGTTCCTGTCGTCACCCCAGACTATGCAGAAGGCACATTCCGTTCGGGAAGTGATTTAAGACAGATGACCTCTAAAGGCCATTCTAACGGAAGGTCCTGCCGGTCTGTGAATGCAAAGCCCCGGGTCACTGCGTGTTATGAGAACGTTACAGTCACGGGCAAGCGTGGTTTCCTTCTTGTTGTCAGAAGAGGAAAAGGGCAGAAAGCAGAAGGGTCTTGGATGAACAAAATGGGTAGGGAGGGAAAAAAAGAAAGGAAACTCCAAATGTTTCAGTTTGTCAAGGAACTCGGCCCCGACATAAAGTGTACTCTCGGCAGCTGCGTGGGGACCGATGCTTCGGCTCTCTGAGAAAGCCGGTCACCTGACCGCTGAGATGGCCAAGGGATGCTACAAAGTGGGAAAGAAAAACGGTGGCGGGTATTTCCAGTTATTGCTGATGGAAATAAACCTTAAACTGAAGACACAGGGACAGAGGACTCTAAAAAACTTGAAAAAAAAGTCTTATAAGGCAGAACGGACCTCCTTAATCACTGCCTTTTCCTTTACTATGATCATGTATGCAGTGGGATGTTCACCTTTTTTCTTGTTTCCCTCTTTTAAAACCATCTTTCTTATTTCTTGAATGAATTTTCTATATGACATTTTCTTTCTAATTTAACTGTTGAGGGTTTTTTTTTTTTATCAATGCTTATCATAGTCTCTTCTCTTTAAAAAAAAAATACTTTATTCTTTTATGCTTGTTTGTTTGAAAGTTTATTCCTTAATAAAATACCTGTCCTTAAAAAAAAAGACCAGCATTCTGATTTCTCTACTGCATCCCCTCACATTTTAAACTTCCCAGGTTAAGGGTAATTCTGTACTGTGCCTGACTTGTTGGGTGTATGTTAGAATATACATATTCAAACCCAAATACAAATTCGCTTTCTGTACTTTTGGGAATTTATGGAGAAGGAGAAGGAAAAACGTTACTTTCTCTAGGTCCAAATAGCATCGTATTTAGAACATATAAACCTTCACGTGTCTCTTTAAGAACAGTGAAGACTTTAAAAAATTGCAATGGACATGGCTCACGTAGAGAGAAATAGGGTCATCTTGCCCTTTATGTAGCAATGAAAGATGGTCATTTAGAGAACAATTTAGAACGGCGTACACTTGGAGGTTTGTGACTCTCCATTCCCGAAGAGGGCCCCCTCGCTCCGCATCAATGGCGTCCGTAAGGAGGGGTCCCGGGACCTTGCTTACCAACAGCACGCTCTTCTAGGACCGCCCTGCCTGGGCACAGCGTCTGCCCTCATCTTCTTCAGCTAATTTCAGTGAACGCCATGATTATTTCCAGGTCTTTGTACATGGTGGGAAGAAAACTGATCACCTAATCCATACCAAGGCATTAATCATTAATAGTGGCCTGAGACGTGTGTCCTCACAGTTTAATATTTACATTGTAAGGGCTTTTATGACTTAAAGCGGTGGTGGGAATGTAGGCACCTATGCATCTAAACATGTGCCTATGACCTGTCTTTCTTTTTCTCATGACGATAATATACATTGGCATTTTATTTACCGCCTACAATTTTCCGTTAGTGCCTCTCTTTGTATTCAGTGTTGTAAATAATACATTTTCATCCTGTTGTAGCCTTCAAATGTTTGTGGGTCTGATCTCATCTCTATTACAGATCTTACTTACACAGACACATTTCTCTTTTCCTTCCTACCCTAACCCCTCTGGTTTATTTGTCCTTTGTTCCAATTTACCCTTCCTGAGACCTTCTGCCATTTGATGAGATTTGATATTTGAAAGAAATTTGAGGATAATAAGAACTGCAGAAATACTTTCACCTGAGTCATGCTTCAGCATAAAGTCCCCGTTCGAGCCCAAAACTCACCTACATATTTAGTTTTCAGAACTAAATTCTCCCCTTTTGATGACTATGCCACTGGAAGTTATGTTTGCTCTCTTATCCAGTGCTTTCCAAAGATAGAACGGTCGCACTGGGCTGTCACTGCTTTCTCTACGCTGGCAGCCACAGTTTGGAAGACAGGATGGGTTATTTGCTGAAGAAATAAATGTGTATAATAATTTACTTCATTGTCCTCATGCTGTATGTTGTTCGTGTAGCTGACACACTGAGAGAATGTGGTAGGGTAAGTAGAGTCAAAAACAAGAAACACAGACAATGGGTTCTCAGGGTTTATACCCTAGAATAATTATTCGATATCAGTGCCAAAGAGGAAAAGCTGAGGCGGTTGTCTGTGGAACTAAAACGCAGAGACAGAAGTGGTGGTCGGCCCACTGACCACTGACAGGTTAGAGGTCCTGCTTTGGTTTCAGTGAAGCCCCAGGGACAAGAGGAGAGGCCAGGGGGGGCCGGGTCTCCTGATGGGAGAATAAGCTTTGATTTGAAAGTGTCCCCCAGAGGGATAAATATATTAGGAAATCTAAGGAACTAGTGAATTTTTTTTCCTTTGTAAGAATTTCTTTACCAGAACAGACCCATAGTTACTCCCTCATAACATCCCATAAGAGCTAAGGAGAACTTTCTAGAAGATGCCACTTACACACGTTCATTACAAAACCTTGAAGATCTATCTCTCAAGCACTTTTGGTTTCCTCTAACTACCTATTACCAATTAGATTTCTTAACGCTTTGTATATCAATGGGTTGCATGCAGCACCTTTTATAACCAAAATATAATAGCTTTAAAAAGACCCGTCAGAGAATTACCAAAATTATTCTTTTCCTGTTGTGAAACTAGCATACAGCCATTTTTGTTCTTGTAAATATGTAATGCAACCGTTTCAAAGAGGCTTCAGCCTCCAGGCCCTAGTGCATTAAAAATTCAGTGGAAAAAGTAGGCTGATAGCCGCTGTCATTTTCCAGGGCTGTCTTGTCCTGGAAGTGGCTCTTCTGGTGCCACTCATCCACCCTCCGGGGCCCGTCCTCTGAGCATCAGGGGCACAGAAGGATTGAAGGAAGGAGCTGGGAATGAAAAGAAATATAAGTGAATACAACGTGTTGATGGAACTTAATAAGTGTTATGTGACTGACACACATGACTTCGAGCACTGGTCATTCTCATGTTGCCTATATGTTTATACACGTGGGTAGATAAGTATTATAAAAGGCAAACCTAGAGCGGGAGAAAAATGTTTCTCTCCATGAATTAAAGGGTGGAAACAAATAATAATCCCTCATATGTTGATGGTTTGTGGTTTATACCGGGATTAATGTAACTTTGTCATTTCAAGTCTTGTCTTTGATATAGTCCCCAGTGTAGGGAGACAGGCACTAAATAACAGCTAAATGACTGAAGAAAACCATGCTTTCTGACTCCAAGACCTGTATTTGAATTTCTACAGCGTTCCTTAAAAATGCAGACTCAGAAGATGGAATGTTTAATAGAAAGTAAGCCGGGAACGTGTTGGCAGAGTAGTGACTGTTAGCGAGAGTAATAGACTTTGAAACATCTGCAAGACTGCCTTAGAGCTTGCTGTCTCCTTGCAACGGATCTGTAGTTCACCACAAAAGTGCCCTTTTTCCCACTGGTTTCCCTACGTGGGACTTTTTAGAAATGAACAGGAAAGTGTGATGCTTTACTTTTGAGGAATTTCAGGGGTCCTTGGAACATCACTTAGTCCCTGTCCACACCTCCGCATACGGCCGTGGACGACCTCACAGACTGAGCTTAGGCAGAGTTACTTTTCATGTTTTCTTAGATCACAAAGTCATTTCCCACATACCTTGTGTAATTCCTGCGGGTCGTTTTCCAGGGGTCTTCGGCATGCGTGATTATTTATCATCAAATATTTGCAAATGGAAGTGCTCGGAGATGAGACAGAATGTAGACAGCTAATCTCGAGGCTGCTCTGACTGACAGGCACCGAGGCAATGCAGACATTTCCAGAGGAGCCAAGTGTCAGCCTGCAAGATTGCCTTTCCCCGCTTGGTATGAGTCCTCACTGCTCAAGAACGCACATGCGAATCCTTTGCAAGGCCTTCCCGAAGGATTCCAATAGCCGCCTCACTATATACAATGACTTAATGTCTGCGTGCGTAATTTTAACAAGCTACAGAAATTATCTGCAGATGAACACGTTTAGAAAAACATGTTTTAACAGTAGGAGAATATTTCTAAGTCAGCAGTTAAACCTGCACGCAGCCACCGTTAGCCACGGAAAATCCCAATACAATTTACTTTGGAAATGAAGTTCCTTCTCGGCGGATACCTAAGCGTGATCGCTGGTTTTCGTGACAATTACGGAATGCCATCCAGGACCGGCAGTGAACGAGGGAGAGAATGAAGGAGAGCGTGGATGCGCAAAGGCATGAACACGCTTTCCCTGCCGCTGTCGACGATCGACGGCTCAGCCTGAGTTGGCTCGGCTGTCCCCGAGGCCCCCGGTCCCCCGGCGCACGGTGAGTGCCCCTTTGATGCCCCGCGGTGCCCCTCTCCTCACAAACAAATGGGATTCCTCCATGTCACACCTGGTCCGGAAGGACAAGAAGTGGGATCTGCTCAATGATAAGGCTTTGGGGCGTGTATCCCAGGATACATGTTTTTATTTTTCGTTGTCGAGTGTGAAAGATGGTTCAGAAGGGGGAGTACCGTTTAACGGGCATCTTTGACTTCCCAGATTCTGTAAAGGAAGGGGTTTTTTTCTCTCGCTTTAAAATGAAGGAACAGAGGCCCAAAGAAGTCATTCAGTGTCACTCTCTGGGGGCCGACTCTGCCCCCATTGCTCACCCCACGGTTACAGGACACGCAGTACGGCAAGGACACCTCCGTCTCAGCGACTGAGTTGCTGACTGACTCATTTCTTTCACCAAGATATGGAGGTAAAAAGGATGAAAAATACGTTTTTATATTTCCATGTGACAGTGCTGGTATTGGCTTTCTTTGGATAATTTTTATTACTAGGGCAGCCCTTTGGGTTCTCTTCCTAACCTCTAGACATTGGTTTTCTTAATAAAATCGAAGTATTACTAGTGGACTGCTGTCGAAAGAAAACTGGACACTCCGCGGAAGGTCTGGCCCCAGTCTCAGATCCGTCACTTTGGCTTGTGGTAAAACAAACAAGTCACTTAAGTTCTCTGGGCTCAGCTTGTTCACCCCGAAGAGGAAGCGATTGGACTTGCAGGTCCTCCACAGGCAGAGAGCGTGGCCCAAGCCCAGTAGTGCTGGAGCAGGGGGTTGGACAAGGCTGAGGAGGGTCAACCATCTCCCCGGTGACGGCAGCGCCCCGGACACGGCCTCCCTGGCACCTCCAGTTCTAGTCCTAGTGGGTGGCCTTGAAGGGGAAGACCTGCCAGAAGAACGGATCCTTCTGTATATTGCTCAGAACCAGACCAGATTTGAGATTAAATCACAAGGGAAAGAGGACCCTTAGCATCTTCACCATCGGTAGCCTTGCATGTACGTCATAGAATCCTCCGTCCAACTTTGGGTGACTGAATTCCAGTCTCTAACCGGGGCCAGGAGGTTCATTTTGTATCACTGGACGAGCATGGACATCAGCTTTACCAGGAGCATGAATGGGAAATGAAAATACATTTTAATAGAAAATTAGAAAATAAATAAAATCAAGACTTTGGCTTCAGTGAGTTCCACTGTCTGTTCTAGATTCAGATGCGTTTGCAAGATCAAGAAGATACACCAGCAAAGCAAGAGGATCTGGCCCAACGTTTAGAAAGTACCTCTTGGGGCCAAAGCACTCTACTTATATTGTCTGTTCACACCACTTTTTCTTTGAATCCTAACCCTTCCCTGTCCCCCCACTTTAGTCTCTCTCTCCTCTGTGCCCCCAGGTACCTGCTCCCTGGTTGTGTAGTAACTGTGTATGTGCTCACCATCTCTGGCGTTCACTCAGACAACCCTGAGGGGTGTAATCAAGAAAACAACACATAATGTTATGAACTACTACTGAGCAACCAAGTTTTCAGACAGTTTCGTAGATGTGATGCCGTACATTACAAATAAAAGGGCGGGGGAGTCATACCGTCATGTTCATATATTAATTCTGTTTAAAGAAACTCCAAAAATAGTCACTTCATACCCAATTATTAAAATAATGGCTTGAATTATTTCTTGTTTTTAGCTATTTTTATATCGTGTGCTCTTATAGCCTGGAGCTGTGTTTAACAAAAGGCTACCGTATTTACCTGTTTGAAGTAGTTATCAGAAATGGGGGTGTGAGATGGTAAGTTTGGAAGGTGTTTGGAAAATGGCTTGGAAAATGGCAGATTTTTCACATACACACACACTCACACACACACACACACACACACACACACACACACACCATTGCAGAGAAAGCTACTTATTAACATCCCATTAGTAAAGACATTTTTTCATTGTATAATAAGTAATTGACCGACCACCTTAGCCAATAGTTAGAACTAGTAATCACTTTCTTTTTATTAGAGAAATCAGACTGGACTCATTTTAAAACATTTAATGCATATGTTGTAATGACTATGCAAAAGGTATAAGTCACTTCAGCAAGAGTTGTCATTCTTGGTACTCCTCCAGCCAAAAATAACGACTCAGGGTCGGCTCAAACGCCAAGTAGCTTTCCCCAACAGATGGAAGCCCATTCTGTCTGCGACTCCTGAAGGACTGAGTTTATGTTACAGGGCAGATGAATTCTCTATGGTGTGAGCTTGTATCCTGAACAGGATGCATTGCGTTTCCGTTAGACTTGGGATGCCACCAGGAAGGGCAGCAGAAATTATCGTCCCTCCGGTTATGTGTGGAGTCTTGGGTCGCTTAGTTTGTTGCACGTTTAAGAAGCCCACAACTAACTCGAGTTTCAAAAATCTGCTTGGGTGTGTAGATTGCTCTCAATGACACAATTTGATGAAAACAGGAAAGTCCTGGTCAACTTCTGCATTCTTCTGAAGATTTTGAAGGCAAGAGGCAGTCTTTCATAGGAAATAAAGCATCTGGCTTCCCTTTTATGAAACTGGATCATGAAAATGTGGCCCTGGCGGGCTGTGAGAGTCAAGTGTGGGTGTGGGTCCTTACCACGGACTTCCCAGGTAAGCTCACAGGTGCTGAGAGGCTAAGGGACATGGCTGAGTCCCTACGTCCAGACCAGGCTTCCTGATGCTTGGGCTCAGGGCTGCTAAGAGCTAGGATATGAAGACCATCACTGGGAATTGTGTCGTAGATGATCTCTGGAATACCAGGGCTTTAAATCCTATCTATTTGCTAATGCCCTCCAGACTGAGCTCTCTCACACCGCTCTTCCCTGAGCTGGAGACTTATCTGTACAGCCCGTTGTTACCATCTCCCTTCTATGTCTAATTCTCATCTCAGTATTGGCGCATTGGCCCAACTTGCCTGGCTCTGGCCTTGGCCACGTCACTTAAAGGAAGCAGCACACACCCAAACTCTGGTGAGAACAGCTGAGAAGCTTCTTCCCTTGCTCCCTGTCCCCGCGTCTCATGGAGACCCTCCTGAGTCATCCCATAGGATCTATTTTAAAGTTGGAAATGAGGTCCTGCCATTGCCCTCTTCATGATTTATCCTCTAGGTGACTTCTCCCTGTGTCCCAAACACTGCCACCTCTCACCTTGACCGGTGCAGTCCCCACTTGGCAGGTCCTTCTGTGTCCAAGCTGGCCTTTCCTCTGATGGATGATGCAGCAAGATGTTTTGTATTCCAAAATGCAAATCCAATCACTCCCCTATTCACACTTCTCCGGGGGGTTTCCATTGCCCTCAGCATGAACCCTGATTCCTCATGTGATCTACAGGCCCCTGGGCCATCCGGTCCTGTCCATGTCGCTGTCGGTGGCTCGCTCTGCTTGGACACTTCATCAGCCACACATGTGAGTCACCTTAGAGCACTCAAGCCCTTACCTCTGCCTGGAGTGCCATGTCCCCAAATCTTCAGTCACCAGATCTCTTCCTCATTCAATTTCCTGCTGAAATGCCACATGCTCAGAGAAGCCTTCCTTAACCAGCCTGTATAAACAGCCCACGCTCTGCCCTGGGACTCCCTACCCCCTGACCTCTTTCCTTCATCCCACAAATCACTATGAGATTATATTCTTTTTTTTTTTAATTAAATGTATTGGTATGAGAGTGGTTAATAAGATCATACAGGCTTCGAGTGTACACTTATGTGATGCCTCTTCTGTGCCCGACACCCAAAGTCTAATCTTCTCCTGTCCCCATGTGTCAGACACCCTTTACCCTTTACCACCTCCCAATATAGTCGTCTGTGTCTGTGAGTTTTTGTCTGCATCCTTGTCTTATATGGTTTTTTTGTTACTTTCAGTTTATATGGTTTCAGTTTCATATGGTTCTTAATTTTTTCTGACTTATTCCACTTAGCGTGATATTCTCAAGATCCATCTATGTTGTCACAAGCCGCAGTATTTCAACTTTTCTTATGGATGAGTAGTGTTATCCCATTGTGCATATGTATCACATCTTCTTTATCCAATCAACTAGCAAAGGACACTTCGGTTGTTTTCATGCCTTGACTACCATGAATTTCTTTATTTTCTGTCTTTACCACCATGGGCAGGAAGAGCTTGGCTTTGCTCACTAGTGTATCCTTTGTATCTGCATATAAGCGTGGAGTTCAGTAAATGATTGTTGAATAAAGAATAATAATAAGCCTGGCTGCTGTGGCTCAGTGGATTGAGCGTGAGCCTGCAAACTTAAGTGTCGCTGGTTCGATTCCCAGGCAGGGCACATGACTAGGTTGCACGTCAGGTCCCCAGTTGGGGGCGCAAGTGAGAGGCAACCACACAGTGATGTTTCTCTCCCTCCCTTTCTCCTTTCCCCTCTCTCTAAAAATAAATAAACAAACAAACAAGCAAACAAATTATTTTTAAAAAAGAATAATAATATACTTCTTCCACTATGCTTTGATTTTTAAGCTCCAAGCATTATCAGTTGACTCAAGTCACTGATACAAGGAAATCTGACTTATTGTTACCTCCTACTTCCTCTTCTCTCCTCTACCCCTCAAACTATTCAAGTCATATTTTTCCATGTTGTTATAATTGATGTTATTTACATTCTGTTCTCTAACTTGAGTCTCACTGTTATTTTGACATAGTTCTACGTTTGCGCAGATTCAATGTCCCCCATGCTTTCTTCTACCACAGCTACCTTATTCGTCTGTTGGCTTATGGAAGTTCATTGGCTGTGTTTTTAAAGAAATGCTCACGAGAGTTAAATTCTCAGAGGTCCTATTCGTAGGGAAGTATATACTGCTATGTACATAGCAGTTGTTTTCTGATATGACAATTATTGCAACAAACTTTCTTTCCCTGAGGATCTTTTAGACATGAGTGAGTCATTACAACCCAGAAGTAGAGCCACCCTTATTTCCTTTTCTTGTGCTATTATTGTTCTATAAATTCACTACTAGATTCTCATTTTTTATTAATTTTTACAGGTGTTCACTGAAAGTTTATACTTTCTGTAGACATAATTCTCTCTTTTAAAGATACGTTTTTATCATTGATTTTTAGAAATAGCTATAATTTTAGTTGTATTTTTGTCTTTCATTATTATTGTTCTCTTACTGATATTAATCTTCTTTTTTGTTCTTTTTATTTTGTCCATTTTTCTCAAAATAGTCCTAGATGCCTCTGCTTATATTTTCAGTTAAGCCTGCTTCTTTGTGCTCATTTTCTATGTGACTTTCATTTCTGTGATGATTTCATTTTTTCCTTCCATTTCTTTGTCAAGATCCTTCAGCTCACTTTTTAGGTACTTCTCTTGTCTAACCATGTCTTAATGAGCGAGTACTTCTCTCTCTTCATCCCTTCTCTGGAATCTTGTCACTTCGAGGGATGTGGTCAGACATTCCATCTGCTTCGCGGTGCCTCTTATCTAACACGTGTCCTCTCCCTCCTTCTCTTCGCTACACTTTTGATTTTTAATATAGGCAATATCTTTACATATGTTTTTCCTTTTTGCTGTTACTCATCCCCAAATAGGGAACTCCTCCTGTTCCGCCCCTTTGCACAAGGAGAGCACAAGGTAGGGACAGGGATGTCACTCAGGACAACACACTGCAATTCTTCCTGAAGTCGTCGGTGACCTCAGGCAACTGCCCCAGGCAATGTATGGCTACACTCCCAGGTTCTTGTGCAGACCCGGTACTTGGCAAAAAGAGCTAATTTCAGGAACATGTGTCATATACAAGTTCTCTGGTCAGCCACGTGAACAGTCTGGGTCCCGGAAAGGTGGCAGGGCTGTTCCTTCCTCCTTCAGCGTTCTCTTCCTACCACAAGCGCAAGGAGCCTTGGTCCACTGACCATGGACCTCGAGCTTCTTGTTCCAAGCTGAGATTTTTGCTTTTTCCACTTAGAGTATTATCTAATTAGTTTTTTTTTTTTTATTTTTTATTGCTCTATCAGTTGATGGATAATGGGGTTCTCTTCACTTTCGGCTGTTAATAATAATGCTGCTATGAACATTTGTATACAAGTATTTATGGGGATATTGATTATATTTTCAATGTTGGGGGAGGTGAAATGCTGAGTCATATTGTAGTTCTACACTTAACCTCTTGAGAAATGCCACACTGTTTTCCAAAGTGGCTGAAAATTTTACATCTCCACCAACATTATATGAAGGTTCCAATTTCTTCACATCCCTGTCAACACTTGTTAATGTCCTTTATTATTATTATTATGGTCTTCCTAGTGGCTGTGAAGTTGATATTTGTAGTTTAGATTTTTATTTCCCTAATGACTAATGATATTGAACATCTCTTTATTCACTTACTGTCCATTTGTACATTGTATCCAGAAAATTTTCTATTCAGATCCTTTGCCCATTTAAAAAATCAAGTTATTTGTTTTAATGATTGAGTTGTAAAAGTTCTATCTCCTAGATACAAATCTCTTATTGGATACATGGTTTTCAAAATATTTCTCTCCTTCTGTGAGTTGTCTTTTCACATTCTTTTTTTTTTATTATTTGTTTGTTTGTTTGTTTATTTTTAGAGAGAGGGGAAAGGAGAAAGAGAGGGAGAGAAACATCACTGTGTGGTTGCCTCTCACTTGTACCCCCAACTGGGGACCTGATGTGCAACCTAGTCATGTGCCCTGACTGGGAATCGAACCAGCGACACTTGGCTCACAGGCCAACGCTCAATCCACTGATCTTTTCACATTCTTAATGGTATCTCTTGAGGAGCAAAAGGTTTTAATTTTGATGATGTCCAATTATCTATTTTTGATTCCATTACTTGTGCTTTAAGTATCATCTCTAAGAAACCATTGCCTAATCCAAAGTCATGAAGTTGTACACCTATGTTTTCTTCTATAAATTTAATAGTTTTAACTGTTATATTTATGTCTTTGATCCATTTGAATTAATTTTTATATGTAATGTGAGGTTGGGGTTCAACTTTATACTTTTGTATGTGGGTATCCTCTTGTCTCAGCTCCATTTATTGAAAAGACTCTTCTTTCCCCCATTAAATAGTTTGGCTCCCTGGTTGAGTATCAGTTGATCATACATGTGCTGTGGTGAAAACCTCCAGTAAAATATGAAACCCACAGTGGCAAGAGCATGTGTCCTTGTTTTGCTCCTGATTTTAGGGGGAAAGTATTTAGTCTTTCACCATTAACTATGATGTTAACTCTGGGTACTTACTCGATGCCCTTAATGACTTTGAAGAAGTTCCCTTCTATTCCTAGTTTGTGACGTGTTTGTATCACAATAGAGTGTTGAATTTTGTTAAATGTTTTTTCTGTGTTTATTGAGATGGGCATATGGTTTTAATCCCATCCTATTTATATGGTGTGTTAAATTCATTGATTTTCAGATGTTAAACCAACCAAATGAAGCCATCTTATTCATGGTGTATAATACTTTTTATATATTTCTGAATTTGGTTTGCTTGCATTTCATTGACATTTCTTACATCTTATTTATAAGAGATATAGATCTGTGGTTTGTTACCTCATGGTGTATTTTTATGGTTTTGGTGTGAGTCTAATACTAGGCTCATAGAACTGGTTAGGCAATGTTTCTTGTTCTTTTTTATGGAGGATTTTCTGACAAATTGTTATTAATTGTGTTTAGGTGTTTTGTAGCATTAACCAGTGAACCCATTTGGGCTTAGATTTTTCTTTGTGGGTAGTTTTTTAAAAATTATTAGTCCTGCCCTGGCTGAGTGGTTAAGTTGGGGGGAGCATTATTTTGTCCCATACACCATAGGTTGTGGGTTCAATTCTTTGTTAAGGCACATACCTCAGTTGAGGGTTTGATTCCCAGTTGGGGCTCGTACAGAAGGCAACCAGTTGATATTTCTCTCTCATATCAGCATTTCTCTCTGTCTTTCTCCTTTCCTCGCTCTGAAATCAATAAACATCTTTGGGTGAGGATTAAAAATAAATTTTAGTCCTTATTTATTATAGGCTATTAAGATCTATCTCTTTTTGAGTCAGTTTTGGGAGTTTGTGTCTTTCTAAGAATCTGTCCATGGCCTCCCACTTACTTAATTTGTTGGCCTACAGTTGTTCATAGTCGTCGGCAGCGGCGGCAGCCGTCCGTCTCGAGAGACGATGGTGTAGCTTCTTAAGAGTCTATCTGCACCGCCGAGAATGGCTGTGCAGTCCGACTCGGGAGTGACACGGTATCTGTCTCCTCCCGTGTTGAATCGACATCTTGCGATGACGCTGGAGTGTCCTCTCCAGTGAAGCTGAAGCTACAGAGCCTGGGCAGGGTGATATGGAGGGTCAGCTGTTGCCCATGCAGCAGACCCCCCCTCTCTTCGCAGCTGAAGGGTCCAAGGGAAAGACGGAGTCAATACAGCTTGGCTTCAGGTGCGCCGCAGGAGTTGCCGGTGTTGACTACAACGTCAAACCGCCTTAGGGACTCCGGCTCCGGATTTTCTGTCGGGGTTTACTCCCTTAGCCTTCCCCTGAAGAGGTATGCCGCAAGGCAGCGGAGGTTTTTTGGAATCAGAGTTTTCCTTCTCTGATGTGCCCTGACTGGAAGATCGAACCAGCGACACTTAGCTCGCAGGCCGACGCTCAATCCACTGAGCCAAACCAGCCAGGGCAGTTGTTCATAGTATTCTCTTATAATCCTTTCTATGTCTGTAGATTAGCAGTAATGGCCCATATTTCATGCCTGATTTTAGTATTATGAACATTTTTCCTCCTTGGGTTCATCTAGTTCAAGGTTTGTCAATTTTGTGGATCTCGTCAGAAAACCAACTTTCGGTTTCACTGGGTATCTCTATTTTTTTTCCTATTCTCAATTTTGTTAACCTCCATTCAAATCTTTATTATTTCCTTCCTTATTTTTACCTTGGGCTTAGTTTGCTCTTTTTTTCTCAGTATCTTAAGGGGTTACTTGCACGATAGATCTTTTTCATTCTGTTAGTTTTACTTACTTGTGTTTTTTAATGGAAAGTATATCTTCTGTAGACAGCATATAGTTGGGTCTTGCTTTTGTCGTTCAGTCTGACGATGGCAGACTTCTGAGTGGTTTGATCCATTCACATTTAATGTTATTATTGATATATTTGGGTTTATGTCTGTCATTTTACTTCTGCTTTCTATATGTCTCATGTCTTTTATGTTTTCGTATTTTTCTTTACTGTTTTTACAGCATTAAGCAAGTATTTTTCAGTGTTTTTTATTTTTTTAATTTCTCTTTTTTCTTTACTGGCTTTGGTTGGTTCAGAGGGCCAGCAGAAGCAGAGCTCTTTATTCTCCCATTGTAAACCGGATGCTCTCTATGTTGGGTCTTTATGCAACAAGTATTTCATGATACTCAGTACAGCCGTGGTAGATATATATGAGTTTCATCACAAATTCTTCTCTCCTGGACATCTTTCAGCTTGCTTCAGTGACTGAGTCATGGAGGACTAAGAAAGAAGTCTGGGCTCTTGTTATGACTGTGATTAACTGCTTGTACAATCATGGGATATTCAGTAACCTCTCGTGTAGTGATTTTCTTAAATGTAAAAACACTACTTCTCTTTATGACTTCGCACATGTAAAATCCAAATGAATTAGATTTTATTCAATAATCCTTTTGATACCAATGTGCTAAAATTCTATGAATACAGTGATTCTGATGGCCTTAAATACATAAGCATATGTACCAGACAATCTTATCTACAATGATGATTTGGGGAAATAGGATTCAACTAGCCCCACACCATAGTAAAGGGATTATCTGGCCCACACTGCCAGCCAGTGTCCCACACACCATCTCCTTATGTGTTCGTGACTGTGGTTTGGAGACAGGAAGAAATACAGATTCCGAAGTTTGAAATTCTTCATCTGTTTGTTATAAGGTTAAATGTTCTTATGGGGATTTTTAGTACTATTGGGAAATGAAGGTAGGGTACAAGATCTATATTCTTCATAAGCCTAGATGTTTATCCCATCGCCTTAATAAATGTATGCCTCAATAGAAGAAGAGCTTTGTGGCAGTCCTCTGCCTCTGTCCAATGATGTTGTAACAATGTTGTGTGAGTAAATCCCAGCCATGCAGACCTCTCCAGGGAGGCTTATGTGCTGTTACAAAAGAAGAAGACATGATCCCAGCTCTCATCGGTTAAAATGAAGGGAGAATAAACACAGAGAGGCGCTTTTAATCGTTAGTGACAGTGGAAGGCAGCCTTCACACAATTAATTCCAAGGGCATTTCTATGGGACTTGGATTTCAACATGATTTTTGACAGATCTATTCCCCTAATTATGGTTTATCTGGGGATAGTATTACCATAAACCTGCTCTCTGAGCATGTACTAACTAACAGTGGTCGGAGACAGCGTGGTCGTTACAGCAAGAGGCTGGTCCAGGATGAAAAAATGTTCTCTGAACAATCCATAACCAGGAAACCCCTCGTGTAGATCATCAACAATCGAATATCCATGAAACCGCAGATGGCAGAGGAAACCAGCAAGCTCCTCTGTAACTGAGCACAGCTGGGCAAGGACGCACAGAGGCGCTGAAGGGGGTTCATGGGGTGCCTGGAGCCAAGACGATTCGTCTGTGAAAGCCCTGTGCTGGTGTGCTCCTGCAGCGTGTTTGGTTAATGTCTTTAAAAATGGTCCTCCTCCAGCTGTTTCATGGAACGACGTAGACTTTAGTCTCATTCATTATTTTACTACCATTAGTAACGGGCAGATCTTAGACACTGAATGTTCTAATTAGTTAATGATCAACGTCATGGAGAGAGTTTGAGCAACTGAATGGATTAAAGAATCCAGGAATGTCTTAAAATTCATGTCCAGGCCTATCTGCATTCTGAGTCTCTGTCCCTGTCACCTGGCTCTCCCATGATCCCACTCTGACGCCCTGTGTTACTTTTGTGTAGTCAGAAGTCACATCCTCCTGTTTACGGTTCTAGTTAGAAGAGCACAAGGCCCCCCCTGATTTCTTCTCCATAATTACTTTTGTAAGAAATGATCTCAGTGAGATGCCTGCATTTAGTCATAATCGTGTATTGTGTTGAATGGTTTTAGTTGTTCTTCAGAACAGTGTCTCAGTCTGCCTTCCTGTTTTATGAAGAGCTGTTCAGTTTAATACTTTGCATTTCAGATTCTCTTAGAACCACCAAACGTGTTCTTATGGATCACCTGCGAAGAAGATATTTAACAACAGGTGATAGTATTGAGCAACAGTTTATATTTGATTTAACACATTACTCAGTCAAACCGTACTTATTGGGAGGGGCAACTGTTCAATCTTAAACTATCTGATAACAACCATCCTATGATATTATTCCCTAAAGTATATTCCACATAATATTACTTACATGGAATATTATTTATTTATTTTTATTTAATCTTAATTGTATTTTCTTCCATTACCATTTAGTCATTTACTTACGTTGAATTTTAGTAAATATTTTGTCAAAGTAAGTTTAGGAAACATTGAATATAATAAAATTAAGTAGGATGTATTATTTTAGGAGTTACCAGAGTTCTGGGTAGGCTAATGTGCCTTACAAATCTCTGAGAAGAATATGATATATAGTAGTCCCTCTCTATATCACAATTCTCTTATTGCGGCCTCCCTGTATCACGGGATTTTTTAAAATATTATATTTAATTATCACAGATTTTTTGCTATATCACAGGATTTTGCAGTACTGTACAGTAAATACTAAAATAAACATAAGGTTCCTACTTTGTGGATTTTCACCTATCGCGGGGGGTCTCGAACGTAATACCCACGATAAGTGAGGGATCACTGTAATGTATTCCCAATATATTTCATTGATCATCTAGCGGGACAGGGTTCTGGAAAATACCCTTTGGCTGATGTTCTAACATAAATTTATTAATATGAAGAGAGATATATTTGGACAGATCCAAGAGTAACAAGAAGAGAGAAAAGAAGATTATTTTTGCTCTTTGTCTTACTAATAATGCAAGTCACTTCTCTTCAGAGAAGAGTAAATGAACAGATGGAAAGAATGGTGACTATTTACTTCCTAATATTTGCTCTCCAGGATTGTGTTGACAGGATTTCTTATTTAATTGGTGGAAATTCTAGAATAAAAGGCAAGGGTTTCGTTATTAATGAAGAACACAGTGGGAGAGAGGGAGGGAACCCTAGTGTTCAGTAACATCAACAATCTTGTAGGCAATCATTTAATAATTCCTGATCTTGAAATTCATGTGTCCAGGCTTATCATGTGTTCAGGGAGCTGTGCTTGCGACTAGATGGGCACTGTGAAGACGACATGGTCCCATCCCCGAAGGGATTTCATGCCCGTGGTCTTCGCTCTGATATATAACAAGTAAATATAATACATAAGAGAAATATTCCTGTGGTTTAACTACAAAGCACTAAAGAAAAAACAAGGCAAGACATATTTTTCCTGCCAAGTAAGTCCAAGAAGACATTACCAAATAAATGAAAGTAGTTTGGGGTTTGGGAAGATGTATAGGTTGTTATCAGACAGGGGGAAAAGAATCTCAGGGAAAGGGGAGGTCCTGGGTTGAGAAGCAAGGTGCCTGGGACCGCAAGCTGTGTCCGGGAAGCTGTGGGTAAACCTGTGTGGTTGGAAGACGGTAACCACAGGTGGATGGGTCGCTGAGGCAGACAGTCGGACGAGAGAGGAGGGCGGGGTCAGGTTATAATGAATTTTAACTGCTGAATATTACATGGGAGACCTGATCTTGGCAGTGAAATCTTTCTGTGGAACACAGACATGATACGACGTACGCAGTAAGACCAAATAATTCACAAGCCTCCACCAAAGGTAGTAGAATACATAAATTATTTACACACAAAAAAAGTATATAGCATGTGCCATAATTAGATTAAATAAAAATAAGACAATGAGGCCACTGCTTGCGGCAATTGTTAAGCTCTGTTTGGGGAGCCAGTGCTACCCAGTTTTGACCATCCTCCCAAGTCTCTACGTCAGTCATGCTGCCGTTCGATATTTATGGTATGCGGCGTGCTAGCTGAGAGTCTCCTTTGCCGAGGGCGGACTTGATCTGGGGAACCCTCCCAAAGCCATCTGTGTCCCAGTGGGCCCAGTCACATGGCCAGCAGGATAAGGAATGTCACTACGGATTAAAACTCTGGTGCAAGTATGAAATGAGGTTTGTCCCCGCTTTTTGGACCTGTACTGTGAAGCATAAAATTAGAACTGTGAGGTTGGAGCCCTTTAAAAGGAGAAGCACAACAAAGCATTTTAAGCAAAGGCAGCGTCACTGGGAGAAAAAGACGTAGAACTGCCCACGGAGACTCCGTGGAAGGCCACGCCTCCCGTGGCTGTCTCAGCCCCCCCCCCCCCCAGCTCCTGTTATGACAACGAGCCTCGGGCCTCCGAGTCACCCCTCACTGATCAGATTCCGCAGCCCATGGAAGGGACAATGGTCTTCAGCTCTGTCGAAGGCAAGACATCGCTGTGGTCCGCAGCAACTAAAAAAGGATCTTTAAAAAGCTTTGGCCCCAGCATGGACCTGCAGAGCAAATATTGGAGAACAAAGCAGTATAGACAGTGTCTGGGATAGGCTCTGCTTTGTACCATCTTCAAAGAAGAGTTCCAGTTTGGAAAAAGTAAGATTTGAATAAAGAGCTCTCAAATACACAAGAGAGAATATTCTGTATTATTATTATATGGTATCTCACTGATGTATATTAATATTCAATTGTATTTTATAAGTATATAATGCATTTGCATGTTAAATAGGTGTACAGCCTTTGGCAACCTCTGTGAAGTTTATCAATCTGTCCCCTTAAAATAACATGTATAAATTGCTGTTCACTTCTTAAAACCATCATTCACTTCAGATAGGAAAAATTATCCTGGAAGCAGCAGTAATAATAATAGTAGGAGTAATAATCATAAAACCTAATAAAAAGAGAAAGGAAGCAATACCAATGGAATAATAATGAACTGGAGGAAAACCTGAGGTTGTAAAACTTGGATTGTTAAAATGACTTGAGAGAGAAAAGGCTATAAGTCCCATTTCTCTAGTTCTTTGAGACCAAGAGGCCAGATCAGGTTAGAAATGTTTTACTGAGAATGTAAAAGGAAAACACACCTGTACGTGTGGAATGCCGTTCTCCCTTTCCCGGGCAAGGATGAGCCAGGAAAAGAAGTTTGTGTCCAAAGAAATTGACCTGTCATCCCCGCGTCAGGCCACTGTTTTTTAACCGGGAACCGGAGTCTGGTTTTCAGGCACAAGGGGCGTGGTTGCGCTCCCCTGTGTTTTATCCTCGCAGAAATTCAGTCGGCTGTCTTGGGCCCTGAAGGGGCCAAGCCCCCTGAGCCACTCTGCCCTTGGACCCGTGGTGGCAGGGTCCCCCATTAGCAGAGACTGAGCCTCGGGCAGCAGGTTAGGAGCTGTGACCTGTGCTCTGAGCCGAGGTCCCTCTGTGTTCTTCAGGGGAGTCTACTTTGTCATTTCTAACAGCCACAGAGCGGGACGCTTGCTGACCTTGGAGAGAGTAATATCGTTCATCTCTCAAACGGCAGGGATGACATGAATCGGGGGACAGGCCGGTTTTGAGGCGCTCAGCTGGGGGCCGGTGACGGCCATCCGGGGAAGCGGATGTTTTAATGGGAGTACTTGTGTGCGTGAGCTGCGGGGAGACTGGGAGAAGGCGCCTCATCTGGCAGGGACACCTCAAATAACACCCAGGCTCCAGGCTCTCCCCACAACAGCGAGAGGTGTCAGATGTGTTCCCCTGTTGCCTGAACTTGATTTTCTTGACTCATTTACATATCAGTCTTTTTTCAATCTAAGAGAGGATATGAATTCCGTTTCCTCTGTGGCTCATGGCGGCTTTCACTGGGTTCTTAACAATCCTATAGGACAGTGACTGTCAACCTTTTTCACCTGGTGGCACACAAACTAGTTACTATCGCCGACATACATAGTCTTTGCCAATCTGACAAGAAAATAGGTATAATATTGATTCATTCATACCGGACGGTTATTGTTGCATTGGCTGTTGTCCTATTTTTTATTGGACAGCCTAAGGGAAAAGAGGTCAGTGTCCCTGACTAAACAGGCAGGTAGTGCATGTTTTAAAAATGCTTGTGGCTCGCCGGTAGAAAATCGCTGGAGTAAGACAATAGAAGGCAACAGAGCCACTGCTCACGGCAAACTTTCGGAATCGCTGGGGCTTCTTTCCAGCCAATTTTAGGTGAATTCTGATCTAATCCAGTTCCACACTGAGCATTGAGGGCTTCACCAATACCAGAAACAGATACTTGGAAGTCTGCCAGACCTATAAATGCATCCACTACTATTTTTCAGGGAGTTCTAAGAACAGACTCGCCTGTTTTCATTCATGGATAACCTAGTTAACAGATTCTCTAAGAGTGAGGCTGTCTCTAGTTTAGAAAACAATCCGTTAGCCATGACTGTTCATGTTGGTATCTGGACTTGACCAAGGCACCCCCCTGAGAAGTGAAGAGTCGCCCTGGGAAGTCTATTCCTCTCCTGGTCTTCCTCGGGGTCAGTGAAAGATGACTTCCACAATTCAAAATCTTATCAGATCACTCTCCTGAAACATTCCAAAGACTTCACATTGCATCTGGGAGAAAATTCGGAGGCTCTTAGCTTGACCTTGAAGGCACTTACCCACTCTCTTCCGTTCTCTGCATCACCACCTCCACTCCCTGCTCTGTCCACAGCTGCCTTCTCTGTGTTCCGGAAACCTACATTGATGAGCGTCTCCTCTCAGAACCTAGCTCTTCTCTGCAGGAGAAAAGAAATCCAAGACCTGGAGTTTGCTCTTGATCAAACCTCCTTTTGTTCCTGGGTTCATGCCTTCCAACTGCTCCCCCCCAATCATAATGATAAACAATTCAATACCATTCTTGATTAATTAGCTACAACGTAAAGAGAATGCATTTTAAGTCTCCACCGTGCTCTCGGCGTTTAATTTTTCTGTCCATCCATCCATCCATCAAGTACGGTGTTCCAAAAAAGTTTTTATCCTAGTACTCAATTCTACTTTAGAATGATTGTAATTCTTTAGTAAGCATCTCTTATGTAGTGAAGATAAAAGGTATGGTTCTCTGTGCATATGTATTGAGTTTAGTCTTCACTAAAGAAACTAAGAGACCGAGTAGAATGTGATAAAGGAATATATTCAGGTTTTTTAGAAACATAAACGAGGGGCCCCTAACATACCCTGATTGGTAGTGTGGAACCCAGAACAGTTTATTGAAGAGTTAATTCAAGCTTAGTGTTCAATCATAAACAAGAGATACTGCTTTGGTTCCCAGCAGAGCCTTATCACGCTCTCACTGATGCCCTCTGACATTTTGTCACCGGTCACCAGTCACCAGGGAGTGCTCAAAAATGTTTGGGATTCCTTCTTTAGTGAGTCACTCACTTACCCTTTGTTTCAAAAAGGAAAAGGAGGTCGTAAATCAATTTGGGGTGGGCATGTCTGGGACCTTGGCTGTAAATATCTCGGGGTATCTCAGTTCTCCAAATGGCCTCCCCTTCCATGTGATGCCCCGTGGTCCTGGGCCTCTCCACGCAGCCCTCCTTATAGCATCTCAGCTGAGAGCCATCACAGTGAAAGCAAGAGCTGCCAGCAGTCATAACATCCAGGTCCCTGAAGGGCACAGTGCCGCTTCTGCAGGGCTGTCCCGGTCAAAGAAAGCCCCAGCCCAGCCCCGATCAGGGGAGGAGACACAGACTTCATCTCTCCTGCACAGAGAGGGGGACTGGCTGCTGGCCATCCTTGGAGACTCCCTACTGCCTTCATCCCCTCCTCCCCACATCGCCCGACTTCTGCCACCCTCCCAAACACTGCGTGATGTGTGTATTCGAACTTATTCCGTATATCCGACGGGAATTGCTTGTTGTTAATGGCTCTTGCCTGTGTCTTGCCCCTAACCTCACGATATGATTCTCCCTGCCTCCCGGAATTAATCTCTGTGCTTCCAATATTCTTTGTTGGGTGGTGTAATCTCTGGCCACATAATAAGGCTGCCCGAACACAACTTCTTTGTTAACAGAATTAGCGCTCTCATGTGTAATTCTCTCTCATCCTTCAAGACCTGGTTAAATCCGCCTTCTTCAATAAAGTCTTTATTGATCATCCCGAAGAAAATGGAATTTCTCTGTTTCTAAAACTCATAGCAATCTATTTCTGGAACAAAGTCTGGTTTCAATTATGGTTAGATAGAGGCATGCCTTATCTCTCTAATAATAGAGAGAACTCAAGGCAGGTAGCAGGATCTACTCAGTTTTGAATTCTCAAAGCACTAAGATGAGTCCATTACATAGAACGGCATGTGTTTTAATGAGTTGGCAGGGGTCAGGCTAGAAAGGCCAGGCTTTCTGGGTGAGGTTCCAGTCCAGGGGTGGGGGCAGGGGAGACAAAACATAGTTCAGTGCTTCTTGAGAAAGTCTGTACCTCTAGAACGCCACCACCTGTTACTTGTAGCACAAGCAGACAGTCGCTGCTCTGGGATGAGCCCGGATGAGGTAGGATGTGGTGTGATCGGGAAGCTCTCCAGGACTGCCTTGACACGCTTGTTTCTGATTAAGCTATTGTCTTCCTCATTGCAGCAAATATTAGCACCTTCTTGGGAATCCCTTTCCCTCTCTGGTGCTCAGTTTACCCACTTTTAAGCAACAAAGGCAACTCTTTATAGAGAACCTGCATTAGCCAGGCACGGCGCTACTGCCCACGAAATTACTCCCAGGTACATTTTCTCTTATTTCTGTCTTTCAAGCAAAAAGCAGAGTGGAAAGAAGTTAAATAACTTGCCCAACTTCTCTAGGCAGCACCGGATTTCAACCCTTATCTGCTCTGAGTCCCTTGTAACTCTATCAGGGACGTGGCGGATAAGCCCTAAATTCCTTTTAGCTCTTACTCTGCTTCTTGCAGGGGGTGTGGAATACAGTCTGCTGTTTCTATTCCCCTTCTCCTGGAGCAGCTCCCGTCCCGTTTTTATTCATCTTTATCTCACTCGGGACTTCGGCTCAAGTTCCTCTTAGCAGTTATTGGCTCCTCAGCTAGCAATTTTCTTTCGGCTCCATGTTGTGTTCTGGGTCCTTATGCTACAGCTCGTATAGAGATTGAGACACGGTGTGGTTTTGCTAATGAGGAAATCTACGTTGCTTTTTCTCAGTTCCCTAAAAAGTGTGGACCATGTGGAAGAACCTTCCTGCTGAGGTGAGAAGGCCCAGCAGCCCTCTCTCCCTGGTGATTCTGATTGCCCTCAGGGCCCATTTCCATTTGAGTCAGGGTCTCAGTCCCGCAGTGTGAAGCCTTCCCGGGAACTGCCGGCCTTGCTTCGGGTGGGCATTCCTAAACATGACAGAGCAGACGAGTCCTCCAGAGTTGCTTTGTGGTTTTGCTCCATGCATGCTTGAAAGCAACACACGTGGATGCCGGAAAATAACTTTCTTTTATAGCACTGCTCTATACGGGCAATGGCAAGCATTTCTAAATCTAATTCTTGGGTTCTTCTTCTTAAACATTATTTGGTTTTAGTTTCCAGAAAACCTTCAACTAGAATGTAATATATCTTCCAGCCCATTGGAAGAATGTGATTTTACAAGATCAAAGAAACATGGGTGGGCAGAGGAGCAGGTAGGAACTTGGCCTTACAATTTGTACTATCATAGGAAATCTTTCTTGGTTTTATTTCCTATGGAAAAAAGAAAAAGCTATAGTAACGTGTACCTCTTAAGTTTTATGTCAAGGACAAAATTAAATAGTGTGTCAGAGAGCTCACCACATAAATAGTAGGGTTTGGTTTGGTTTTTTTTCTATCATGGAAATATTTTTTTGGTCAGAATGTGTCCCCGACAACCTCTTGCATGTGGATTTAATATGGACAGGAAAACCTGATGTTTTGTTTTTATTTGGTTGACATTCAGAAACTCAGTCTTCCGCCTTGGTGTGAATTTCAGATAAGAGGAAATAAAACAGTATCTTCACTAAGAGTCTATATTGAAGACATGTATCTGCATAAATGTTGGGAATTATTTTGCAGAGAAGTGAATATAATCTGGGGGCATGTGAATGGTGCTTTGTCCTCCCCACAGGAATAAACATTAGGGACCATGCCTCCTTCCTGACACTGCTATCCTTTTAGCTGTAGAATAAGTGAATAAAAGAGATCCCTGAAATCAAAAGTTGTTTTAAATGTTATTTTGATTGTTACGATTTCAAATGCAGTTTTATCTCATTGCAAGGTTAAAACATCCCAATTTGTTTCCAACATGTTTGAAAGCAATACATGACTGGTTGACTACTCTGCCTAAAGCAGTCCCTAAGGAAGAGGGACAGTAGTTTCAACCTGTCAAAGAGAAGCAAGAACCAGCATCGTATCTATGGCCACAAAGGCTGAATAACCACATCAGACCTTCGTTGGCAGTCTTGTCCGAGAGATGCTCATTACAGTGCACATATTCGGAATCGGATGGTCAAGGTCGGGAAAGAAGGTATGGTCTCTTAGCCGGGCTTATTCTCCAGTTATCAAGCTAACATGGACCCCAGTCTTGTTAAAGAAGAGCAGTTTCCGGGTCTCATGGCCTCCTGGCCTTTCCGATCACCTCCCTCTGAGCGGTCTCTGGACAGATTACATTCCAGCGATGTTTGGCCGAGGAAGACTATCTCAAAAACCAAGCTCAGCCCAGGGAAGAAGGGCTGCATTAATAATAAATAATCATGACTGTGTTATGGAAATAAATAAAGAATAGAGTTCCAGGAGCCAGGGACAAGGTGACGTTTATCAGAGCCTTGCAAGAGCCTCGGGGAGGAGCAGCCCTCGGAAAAAGGGACAGAGCCGGGGCTGAGGGCAGGTCTGGCCGGGCTGCTCCGGGAACAGGGAGGCGGTCGGGGTTCCTGCCACGCACTTCCTACCTTATTCTTTAGGGGAATGTACGTTTCCAAAAATATAAAGTATTTGGTTTGCAGAAATCACATCTATCATTCTCTTAGGAAGAAGCGCAGTTCCCCTGAAAATGTAATAACAAAAAAAGAAAAAGAACCAGTTAGCCGGGAGCTGCCCCTTCCTGAGTCAAACGTGCTGAGGGAGCTCAGTCCATGTTCAGTGCCCGGCCCCAGCCTGTCCATCCAGCGCCCGGCCACTCAGGTCCCTGCCAGCCTCCGAGGCCCGAGGCCCTACCGTTTCTTTCTCTGCTCCAGCTGGTTCTCAGACAGGGGCTGAGAAGCCACCAGCCTGAAGGGCTAAGTGGCGAATAGAACAATACATTTCTCCTTAAAAGAATGTGTCTAATAGGAGAATTGCCGCTGGCTGCGGGAAATGGGAGAGCTTTTATATTGAAGTTAGTTTTCTGCCTCACGGAGCAAGGTCAGCCCTTTCTCATGAAGCATCGAAGTGCCCTGCTGATCTACGTTGGCAATATTAAGATATGCAGCGTATGATAGATGTGCACACACACACACAAACATACATTCCATACATGCATGCATGCATACATACAATTTATATATATTAAAGAGCATGCTCATACCATGTGGTAAAGAACTTAGAATATTCTACAATAAACTAAATTACATTAGAGTCACATGACCCCTACAGAGCAAGAAGAATTTAATTAAATTACAGAGTTTGAGGAAACATCAGTTGATGGAAAAAAAATTAGTTGTCCCACCATACCGATTTGACAAAAGCAAGTTCAGGAGGGGTACAGACTCGTGTCTTATACTATGTCATACTGTGTCAGGAGGCGTCACTCTGAGATTTCACAGTAATAAGTAATTTCATTAAAAATTACCTTTATAAAATGCTGGTACCATCAGGGGAAGTCAGAAGCCTCACTATTTCCTGCACCAGGCAATTGGTATGGTCCCCTAGCACATCAGTGGGATGGTATATGCCTGGAATCTCTAATAACATGAAAGCCTATTCCCGGGGGCGGGGGGGGGGATATGTCTTTAAACTTTCATGTGTGTATATATATGGTAGAGAGGAAACTAACTGAAGCAGAAGGTAGCTAGAATTTTAAAATGTAGTCATTACTAGCTTTACAGTTGTGTTGATAGCATCCAACAGGGTTACCTTCTGGGGCAGAAACACAGATCATTCCTACTGTTCTTGGAAAAGAAAGATGGAAAAAGGAACACAAGACCTCTAAGCAGAATAAGCGCTCTCTGGAAATGGGGTTCACTCCCAAACTCACCCTTTAACCTTCCAACATAAGTCATGTAAGCGAGCAGACCCATCAAATAATTCATGGAACTGCTTAAATTAAACTATTTGTATTCTGCACATGTGCCAACGTAGGCAAATCTCACTTCAATTAGAGCAGTCGAGAACTCTGAAGTCATTTTCCCAGCTAGCATTTGGCCATTCCATGGAGACTGAAGGAATCTGGTACAATAACAGTTCGTATTAATTCACTGCTCTTCATTTTAAAAGAATACTGTAAGTCCTTTATGATGCAAATTGTTTGGGCAAAACATGACGGTGCCTTGTGACTAAAAAGTCGACAGGCTGCAAGGATAAAGTATTCAGGAACAATAGCTACCATTTACTGTTTGGCACTTTTTAAATGTTCTCTGGAAGATAATTTTTATTTCTGATTCATTTTTCTTTTAGCCTTTCCCAAAAGGGATTTAAGTTAATTACTTTTTTTAATGTGACTTTGATATTTCAGTTCCCCAAATCTTCCCAGGAATATGCAGCTAAAATGTCACTCTGGTTCTTTCTTTTTCCTCGAGACACTGATGTTAAATATGGGCGTCACACTGGAAAATTCCACCAGCAGAAAAAGTTAAACAAGGCATAAAATGTACATTAGTAACATCCCACTGGTCCATCATCTAGGAGGCTTTTGTTACATGATTTTCATCATTTATGAAATTATTTTGGTGTCTCTTGTCTTTTTTGCCTGCAGGGACGGACCTTGTTGTACCTTTACCCCCATCAGAGCATTGTAGCTGCACTTGGCATTATTCCTTCACCATTCTGCTCCTTTTTGCAAAAGGAGGAATTTAGCTTAGTTTAATAATGGTCATTCCTGATTACTCTCTCTGTAGAAAACAACTTGAAAGGCACATTATTTAATTAAAGAAGTATTTGCCTTGCCCTTGAAAACCTTCACTTCATATTACCTATTGATTGTAAAACCAATAGTTTTTAGTCTTTTATGTAAAACTTTTATTGCTCTTAGTATACCACCCTGCATGCCACGGGGATAGTCATTACTGTATAAGATACATGTAGTTCCTAACTTTTAAGCAAGAGGTATTCTAAAAGACCACTGCCAAATCAATGCTTAAATTTGAAAAAGGTATTTTTAAAAGACTTTATTTATTTTTAAAGAGAGAGAAAGGAAGGGAGAAAGAGAAAGAGAGAAACATCAATGTGTGGTTGCCTCTTACGCACACCCAGCTGGGGGCCTGGCCCACAACCCAGGCCTGTGCCCTGACTGGGAATCGAACCAGCGGCCCCTTGGTTCTCAGGCCAGCACTCAATCCACTGAGCCACACCAGCCAGGGCTGAAAAAAATATTTTTAAATAAAAATGATCCTATAAATGATGATTGGGTTTCTAGGTAAGATCTACAGCAAAATATTTATAACACTTTTATTAATATGTTTAGAAATAATAATAATATACTTAAGAAAATAATTGACAAGATAATATCATAGCCCTACATTGTGTTTTAAACCAAGGTCAAGAAGAGGGCATTGAGGTAGGAGGGGGAGCAGGGAGAGAAGTTCTCCATCTGAATTGTGACAATTGGGACACTCCACAGCCAGGGAACACAGATAACTCGTTAATCAGGGAGGGTAATGCCCCTCTATGAACCGATACTGCAGACCCACTATCACAATGGATTCCACTGCGGGTTGCTGCCATACAAATTACCGTGAGTTTAGTGGCTTTGACACAGCCCAGATTTATTATCTCACTGTTCTGTACGCCAGAAGTCTGAGGAGGCTCCCGCGGTTTCTCTGGTCTGGGTCGTAGGAGACTGGCATCTGGTGTTACCCAGATGGGCTCCCATCCAGAGGCTGTGGGGAGAATTCTTCCCAGGCTTCTTTGAGCTGTTTGCAGGATCCAGCTCCTTGTGGTTGTGGGACTGAGGTTCCCGTTTCCTTCCAGGCCGTCGCTGGGGCTGCCCTTACCTGGTAGAGCCCTTTCTCAGTTCTTGTCCATGGACTCTGCATCTCAGAGCGGCTGGCATGGAGTCTTTCTGAGCTCGGAACCTCTGATTTTTCCTTCTAGTCAGTGGTTGTTCTCTGCTTTTAAGGGCCCATGGGATTCACTGGAGCCCACTCAAACAATCCGGGATAATTTATTTGAAGGTCTGTAACTGTCATCCCATGTGCAAAGTCCCTGTTGCCAGGTAAAGTAACATCTGCACAGGTTCCAGGGATTAGGTTGTGGGCCTATTTAAAGGCCCTTTTGTCTGCCTACCCCACTTATGATATGATTTGAGCTGTTCTCCCAGAATCAAATCCACGGGTAGGGTATAGCCCCAAAGCACACGTAGGAAAGACAGCCGCCAGGGCTCAGGGAGGAGCCGGCATCACAGAGTAGCATGGAGCCCCTGGCCTCGCAGGTCAGAGCTAACCGGCACGTCCTTCAACAGCTCACAGCCCTGTTCCCATAGGGAAAGAAACCCCCAGACACACTTTCTGTGCTCACGTACTCGCAGATCCAGCTGCGGCCTTGATAGCTGTGTTGTGGCTTGCACTTAATTTCTAGTGAGGAAGGTAAATGGGTTTTAGGTAAAAACAATAATCTGTTTCCTGAACGTCATCTAATGCACTGGCCTGAGGAACAGCATGTTAGATTACTTTTACAGAGTTTCTCCCCCAAACAAGAGGAGATCAGTGACCTTTTATCTCACTGCCCCGCAGAGTAGGACAAATGTTTGGTATCCCAAGGGCTCCAGTGAGTCATGGGCGGCCCCTCCTTGTAGAGATGCCGAGACCCAGCTGTCCTATGGGGGAGGCATTCTGATGGGATAATCGTGGCGACATTAGCCTGTTATGAAATTGGTGTTTTAAACCAATCGTTTCATTTATTAAAAATGCATATACTCTAATATAATGTGAAACTGATAGACTGCATAAATGCTGTAGAAAATAGAGATAAACAAATGCACTTGAGATTGAAATTATCCCAGAAAACACTTCCAAGGATTTTTGAGTCTTGAACTAGAACTTACAAAAATAATGGAGATGGTTAGTATATACTTTAGTTTATGCTTACAAACGCTCTTTAAGCCCTGGCTGGTTTGGCTCAGTGGATTGAGCGTCGGCCTGCGAGCTAAGTGTCGCTGGTTCGATCTTCCAGTCAGGGCACATCAGAGAAGGAAAACTCTGACTCCAAAAAACCTCCGCTGCCTTGCGGCATACCTCTTCAGGGGAAAGACTAAGGGAGTAAACCCCGACAGAAAATCCGGAGCCGGAGTCCCTAAGGCGGTTTGACGTTGTAGTCAACACCGGCAACTCCTGCGGCGCACCTGAAGCCAAGCTGTATTGACTCCGTCTTTCCCTTGGACCCTTCAGCTGCGAAGAGAGGGGGGGTCTGCTGCATGGGCAACAGCAGACCCTCCATATCACCCTGCCCAGGCTCTGTAGCTTCAGCTTCACTGGAGAGGACACTCCAGCGTCATCGCAAGATGTCGATTCAACACGGGAGGAGACAGATACCGTGTCACTCCCGAGTCGGACTGCACAGCCATTCTCGGCGGTGCAGATAGACTCTTAAGAAGCTACACCATCGTCTCTCGAGACGGACGGCTGCCGACGACGACAAATGCTCTTTCAACAACTCTTTGGAATTATTAGAGTAGCAAATGGTTGCTCTGAAAATGGACAAATAAAAGTTTTTTTTTTTTTAAGTGTTTTTCCTGTCTCTGCAAGAACTTTTTCCCAGTGATCAAAATGGCCAACTGGTGAGGAAGAACTCTTCTTTGCAGAAACATTAGTTAGCTGTGAGAGCAGAAACGATACAATTAGAAAGTCACTAAGCTGCAACAGCGATGAAGTAACTGATTCGGCAGTGGCCCTCAGCACCTGACCCAGCTTTTTATCGTGACCCAAAGGGAGAAACCAGGACCTTCCTTCCTCCCAATGCAAGGTAATAAAAAGCACTCGACACCCTCTGTCAAGCTGTTCTGTCAAAAAGTTGGACCTGAGTCTAATGGAGTCTCAATCAATAGTTTCCAGCAGAAAGGGAAATAGCGGGGACGAATCCTTAAACGACAACAATGAAGCCAACAGAAGAATGAGGGGCATTTTATAGGACAAGTGACAGTTTCTGCCAAAACTGAGTGGCGTGGAGAAAAAGAGAGGAGGGAGAGAGAGACTTAGCAGACTTCACAAATATAATATTTGGATTTTTTTTGCAACTTAAATTGAACCTATCAACTATGAAAAGACATTTTTTTGAGACAATTAAATCTTTAATGTGGACTGGACATGATACGAAGACATTAGCGTTCGTATTAGGTGAAACAGCATCACTTATTTTGTAAAAAAATGTATTTTTAGAAATGGCTACTAAAGTGTTAAGACGTGAGATAACATGTTGCTGGGATTTACTTGAAAAATCTTTAGCAAAGGAAAAATAAATCCAGTGTGGCCAAACCTTGATAAATTTGGAATCTAAGTGATAAGTGTATGGGGATTCATTATACCATCTCCCTTTCATCATATATCTCGGAGATACTACCTTTTTTAAGGATAAAATTTTAAATCACTTATTCCCACTTAGCTGTAGACCTTAGGTCTGCTGACATGTGTTTTAACAAAGAGAAGTCCTTTCATTGGGCTGTCATTCTCTAGTGGTGTGAGTGGGTATCCCTTTTTCATTAAGTATTATCCTCTTAAATTGCTGGGGGGGGTCTTTTCTTTTTTGCAGTATTAGTCTAATTTCCTTGAGGCTCTGCAGCTGAGGGCCTATGTTAATTGATAAGGCTCGCTTTTTTGAAATATCCATTAATAGACGGCCCTCAATCAGAGACACGTCAGTTCTGCTAATATGATTTGTGTGCGGTTTTACCCTCCTGCAAGCTTTGCAGAAGCTAGTCATGAACTAACAAGGGGACAAGAACAGTAATTGATCGCATTTGCTTGGCCTCAGAGAGAAGGGCGGTGATCGGTCTCGGAAGACCGCCTTCCTGGAGTGATGGATTCCATGCCTTCTCTCGGACACCGCAAGGAAGACAGTCTGCTGGCAGACGCAGGTGGCAGCATTATCGGGACTTGTCAGCTCGAGCCACCAGAGGGAGATGCTTTCTCCACTTCCCTGAAGGCTGCAATCCTAGTTTATCCCTGCCTCTCTCGCCCAACACTGAACAGTGTTGATTCTAAGTTGGTATATGTTTTTCCCCAGTGGTTAATTATAATCCTTCCCCTTTATTAAGTTTCATTTTCCAGTCTTTAAAAAATATATATTAATAAAATGGCCTAAAGGTTAAGTGAAAACAATTCTCACTCTCTTAGGAGACTGTCATTTTCTTACTTAGAGTCATAATTCCCTTTTTCAGAGAAAGGGAAGGAAGAGAAAGTAGCTTATGTTGAAATAATATCCTTCAAGGGACATCCCATAAATGTGTGAGTCAGGCAGAACTCCTCTTGGTTTCTGTAGCATTCTCAAGGCTCTGAGCTCGGCAGCTTGGCATTTCCTGTGTTGCTCGCCCTGTGGTACAGAGCACTTTAATTTATAGGTAATTTAAGCTTTGGATGAAGCTCTGGTTAATTCGGTTTCTGGATAAAAGGAGGATTTATTCAACTTCAAGTTCCCCTGCAATTTTAATCATAGAGGGGAGAAAAGCAAGGAAAGGCTGAGACCTCATTAGTGATGTAATGGGAGAAGAGTCCAGTCTCAGAGAAATGGCGCCGCTCCTAAAATTCTGCTGGAAGCTTTACCAGCACCAGGAAAGCGGTCAAGATTGCAAACACGGGACTTTCTACGCCTTCCTCATGGGACCATTTTCTCTCAGCTCCCAGCAACCCTGCCTTATCTTTCTCTTCCCTTCCCCAGCCCCAATCAAGTCACAAATTCTCTATCCCAGGTCTTGATCCTCATTATTTAAATCCATTCCCTTTCGTGTAAATTTTAGATATATTGCAATTAGTTTATACTTTAAAATGTTTTATTTTTTATTAGAATACGATTTTCACTTCGTAAGATACAGACGTTGAACGTACAGTTTGGTGTTTTGGCAAATGCATACACCTGTGTTCTCCACCCCGCTATCCTGACGATGGAATTTCTCCTGACCGCTCCTCACACCCCTTCACGGGCCTTCATGCCGGCCCCCCAGAGGAAACACCTGATCTAGTGTCTATTAACCTAGATTAGTTTCACGTGTTCCAGAGCTGCACCTAAATAAATACATAAACTACTCTTTGAAGTCTGCCTGTTTCCTTCATCGTCATATTTTTGCGCTTTGCCATGTCGCTGAATAGTATTCCACTGAATAAATATACTCAGTGTATTTTCCAGGTCATGTGCATTTGGGATGTCGCTGGTTTTTCGCTATCATGGAGAAAGTTGCTATGAACGTTCTTATACAAATGAATCTGTTCGTAGCCCACTTTTTTAAATCCCACCTGGAAGTGGAGTTGCTGTGCTGTAAGGAAGGAATATGTTTACATTTATGAGACACTGCTGAACAGTTTTCCAAAGGTGGTGTCGCCATTCACATGCACACCCGACAGGGGAAGGCTCCCCCTTACCCTGGGTGTGGCTTCGACAGTTTCAGGTACCCCCAGTCAACGGCGGTTGCAAAGTATTCCATGGAAAATACCAGAAATAAATCCTTCGTAAGCTTTAAGTCGCCGGTGGTTCTGGTCGCAGGAGCCGGGATGAAATCTGGGGAGTCCCGCGGTCCTGCCGGGACTGACTCAGCCCCCGGCCCGGGCTCCACACCCTTGACCCGCCCGCGCGCATCTTAGGCGCGGAGTCGCCATCGTGGCCGCGGACTGTCCAGCTGTCGCAGTGCCTGTGTGCAGGTCACCCTTGTTTTACTTAGTAACGCCCCCCGCGTGCGAGAGCAGTGATGGGGGGCAGCCCGCATGGCCCCAGGAGACGCCCTAAGGTGCTGCCGTTCAGCAAAAAAGGGGAGCGTTCTCGGGCGCTGAGGTCTGCGGCGAGAACAAAGCTGCTAACCCTGAAACTGTAGGGAAGGGAAAAGAAACTGGAGCCCGTCCCGCTGTCGCACTCGTGCGCAGACGTGACAGCCACCGCGCGTGGCGAGCGCTCAGCCGAGCCGGAGGGAGCCTTCCAGCTGCGGGTGGAAAGCGTGCGCTGGAGCCTGTGGCGTGTCGCCCGCGAAAGCGAGGGGTCCCCAGAGAGGAGCGCCACCAGGCCACGTAAGTAAGGGCCGGTCACACCGCTGTGGGAGTCGGTCCGGGCTGAAAAATGTGTAAATGACCGAAGGGGCCGCACCTGCCGGTGAGGACGCAGCTGCCCCCTTTCCGGCAGAATTGAAGTTAATTGACGAGAAGGGATAGCACTCAAAGCAGGTCTTGCGTGCGCTGAAAGGGGGCTTTTCTGAAAGAAGACGCGCGATAGGACCTACATTTATTGAAGCGCAAAGGAGGAGCCAGGCACAGAGCACGGAAGGACAGGACCTTGGGCACCTGTGCGCCAGGGCCGCCAGGCATCCAGTACAGCCAGCCGGGTGTCATCGTGTGCAGAGCGAGGAACGCAGAATCCTCGGCCCGTTTTCTGGCCCCATAATGGGAAAGTGTGGGGGGCAGCCCTCTGTTTATGGACCGGCCCCACCCAGAAGGGTGAGTACAGGCCTTCTTTCACGTAATTTGAGAGAGACCCCATTCATGTAACTTTGATGACAATATATTGTTACAGTCGTTCTATTTTATTATTAGTTATTGTTGCTACTCTCTTCCTGTGCCTGAGTTATAAGTTAAACTTTACTGTAGGTGTGTATGTGTAGGAAAAAAAACATTATATATACAGCGTTCAGAGCCATCGGCAGCTGCAGGCATCCATTTGGGGTCCTGGATCATATCCCCCATGGATAAGGGGGAACAACCGTAGTTCCAGTTGCTCCGTCGTTACCAGAATTTCGTGTAGTCAGCATTTTTTATTTTAATTTTATCCATTCTAATGGGTATGTAGTGGTATGTTATCGCGGTTTTAGTTTGTTCTCGCTTACTGACTAGTGGTTCTGAACACTTCCTGTGCTTACTGGCTATTACGTATCTTTGTTTGCTAAATGTCTGTTCCAGTCACTTTGTTTTTCGTGATTCTTTATTATTAAGTTATATAAGTCCTTTACTTTGGATCTCAGTCTTTTGATAGATATATTTTCTGCTAGTGTGTGCCTGCCTGTTTTCTTCGTGATGGATTTTGCTGAAATACAACATCTCCAAGTTTTTAATTTTGATGTAGTCCAACTTAACAGTTTTTTTTCCCTTTTGCAATTACTGCTTTCTCTGTATTAGCTGAAAAATCTTTGCCTCCCCAAGGATACTACCATATTCTCCTATGTTCACTGACTCATTCCAAATTAACTTTTGTTTAAGGTGTGAGCTAGAGTTCAAATTTTGTTCTTTCTATAATTATTCAGTTGTTTCAGAAACATTTGTGGAAAAACTTAAGATTACTTTTCTCTCCCTATTGAATCCCTTGGGCGCCTTTGCTGAAGAGCCACTGACCACACAGCTGTGGGTTAGTTCTGAACTATCCTGTCCCATTGGTCTATTTGTCTATTCATATGGAAGTGTCATGCTTCCTTAATTACTAAGCTTTACATTTATGGTAAGTTCTTTAAGTACTCATCTGAAAATATTTCCAAAATACACTGTTTGCAAATCAATGTTTACAGCATATTATCATTCTTATGAAAATAAGAGAAATCATGTTCATGTATGTTCTACTGTACATTAAAAACTCTGGAAGAATACAGAAGATACTAATGCCTCTACTAAGAGTAGTTACCTGGGGCAGGTAGGGGCACATGGTGACGGGGCAGATGTGAGACAGGAATATGGAGGAGAATTCTCACTCTGTAAACAAAGTGACTGTATTAGTTACTCAGGAATTTAATTGATTTTTAAGAAAACTAAATAGTATGGGACATACATTACCTTCTCAGAATAGATGAAACTTTAAAGTGGCAATTGATTGGAGTATTTTTTGGTCCCGTTATACTTTTTCAGGCCTTGAATTTTGTTAATATCTGATTTATTTATTCAACAAATATTCATTGAGCGCCTATGATGTGTCAAGCAGTGTTTTAAACACAAGGAATATAGACGTGAGCAAAATTGACACGTCCCTCATGTTCACGGTATGTACATTCTGGAGGAGAAAAAAAGATAAAAGATTAAACAGGCTTTTCCCTGGATGCAGAGAGTGCCCCGAAGGAAACGAATATGAGAGGGAGAGGCAGACAGGCATGAGGTGGGGGCTTCGGGGAGGGCTTTCAGAAGGAAGAGCTGATGAGCTCAGACCCAGCTGCCAAGAATGATCCAGAGGAGTGAAGAATTGCTGGGGTGGGGTGGGGGGCAGCAGGGAGGGGCACTTTTCAGGCAGAGTGAACTGCATAGGAAAAGGCCTTGAGGACAGATCTGGCCGAGGAGAAGCGGGAGGCGGGCTGGCGGGCTGGCATGGCGCGGAGAGACACACGAGGAAGCCGTGGAGGTGAGCAGGCGCTCCGTCGGGCAGAGCTTGGTAGAAAACGATGAGGAATTTGGGTTTCATTCTGTGTGCAATGGAAAGCTGCTGAAGGCTGTTGGGGAATCAGTGAGGGAGTGAAAGGACCTGATCAGGTGAAAACAAGGAAATGCTGACTTTGCTGGGGAAGGGCAAGTTACTTAGACATTAGCGGTGAGAAAGGAAGAACATCAGGAATTCCGTCACATCGGCCAAGAAAGAAAACGGTTTGAAAAAATAAGAACGTGCCCATCTGTCCCAACCGAGGACAGAGATTTCCTAACGTGGAAGTCCTCTGTGGTCGGCCATGAGCAATTCTGTGAAGTGGCGGGCACAGAAGACAGGCTAGAATAGGCTGGAACGTGAATGCATTGTCTGCATTTTATATCCCTGCCCTCGTATCTCTCTCTCTCTCTCTCTCTCTCTCTCTCTCTCTCTCTCTCTCTCTCTCTCTCTCTCTCTCTCTCTCTCTCAGAGAGAGAATGAGAAGCAGAGGAGAGAACCAAAATCCAGAGAGTTCTTTCAGGTGTTCTATGCAGACAGTAAAAACACAGCAACATTGTGTTATGTCCAGCAGGGCGTGTCTGCGTTTAGCACATTTGGTACCTATTAAAAACCCTTAGAAGGAAAACTGCTTTATAACAAGCTGCTTTTCGCGTTTTAGTGACTAAATCCCCATGAATAGGTCCAAAAAAAGGTGTATTTTATATAATCCCCCCTGGTCAGAAGTAAGAGTATTGGATATTTCCACTGAAATTTTTCATGTGATTTTTAGGTCTGTTTTTGGAGTGTTGTATATTTCTGTACCCTATCAGATTGTTCCGAGACGTCCCTGTATAAAGCCGTCCCCTGCTCCTGTAGCCACCCTGCTTACGCACGTCAGCTGTATTCACGGCCCTGGAGTGATCGAGCTGCATTGTTAATACTGACCTTAGGAACTGTGTCCTCCATTAAGTGGACACCCAATGGGTGTTTCAAAGTTCGATGCTGATACGGTCAAAGGGATTTACAGATGACCACTAAGACAGCGTTTTCTGCCAACCATATGGCTGGCATGTAAAGTGTGAGGGGGTTCTTAGGGAGTGGGGACTTTCTACAGGTACTTATACAAATAATGAGATGTAAATTTAGGTATTTTATCGCCCTACTTATATTTGATCTCCGTCACCTCTGTGAGGGACAGAGTTTAGTACAGAACGTATATTTTAGTGGCAAGGCATGCTGTCTTCTCCCACAGGTTCTGGATGTAAAGCTTGTTCACAATAACCCAGAGCTTTCCAAACTGTGTATTTGGCTTCCTCTGCTTATTCCATCTGCTGACAGCCTTGTGTGGTTAACTGTTATGGAAAGGAGGAGGTCCTTTTGTCCCCTGGTTTTGTACATTCCACACACTTTTCTCTCCTATGGTGAACTCATGGGTGTCCCTCCAGTTTCCTGCCTCTGAGGGAACCTCCTGTTCTCTCCCCTTTCTTCGGCAGCCCGGATTGTGAGAAACTCCATTGTAATCAGCAAGCTACCCTGCTGCTAAAAGCCATTAATGCCAGTGTTGTTAATGACCCACCCGCTTGAATGTGTGATTTAAGACCCAGAATTATTCCTTGTGTCTCCCTGGGGCCTTGTTCTCAAACACGCGGTTTACTCCGCTGACATAAAGAGTATTAACCACTGCCCACCACACTTCGTATATCAGAGCATTGAATTGAATAATGGGGAGCTTAAAACATAATGCCGCATTTCAGGTATGAAGCCTCCCACCCTGAAGAAACTAGGCACCCCTCATTTTAGCCTAAGAAAGTTGGATAACACCGCCATTTGCTCCGAAGTTATGTTATTTTCCTCTGGGGACTAGAGGATGAGAGGCGTACAGTTAGATTTCTTTTAGGAACTAAACACATTAGAAAGAACCTACAAAATCAATACCAATTACTTGCAAGCAAGGGCTGAAAAATCATTGAGGCTAGAGAATGCACGTCGGTGACCAGCTTAAAAACGAAGGAAAGACTGGCCTGGCTAAAAGCTCTCGCGAAATAGGGGCAAAGTAGCAACGTTCTTCTTCACTCTTTTTGACAGTTTGATATTAATTCATAATACCTGACAACTGCTACACTTAAAAGGAAAGAAAAAGGCAGCAGCGAATAACATAAGAAGAATAGTTTCCTGGCTCCCAGACAGGACTGAGGCTTGTGCTGTCTTTCCAGGAAACATCAAGGCATTCAGGAGGTGTGTAGGGAAGGCTTATCTATATAAACCAGCAAACCTTTTCATTCAACATCCAGGCTTTCTGCCTCCCGGAATTATGTGTTTATGCCTGAAGATTGTATTTAGCAGAAATTCACTTTGAGCGGCTTGGTGAAGCCTTTAGAGGTTTAACCACGTCGTCTCTCTTTTATTCAAAAGACTGAAATAATGCCTTTCAAATTCATGGATTTTTTAAACTCTTTGAGATGGAACAGAGGAGAGAATTTCTGCCTTTCTCAATGTCTTCCAATGCCTCAGAGAGGGGGACACATGTCTGTTAAGAAGTGGACCCAGAAACCTTACCCCCCAGCCTGGTCACAGTGGAGAGCCCTGAGGAGTGACCAAGTCTTTCTAGCTTTGCTTGTTCAAGTCCATGATCAATGAGTATATGAGTGTGTGTGGGGTGGAGTGAGATTTTGTAGAATTTCCTCATAGGTTACAGCCCTACTTTCCATACAAATGAGGTGATATGGGTTTAATGCCCATTATTCAGTCTCCTGACAGAAGGAGAGAGTTTGGGGACATCTTCGTCTCCAGTAGAAACACCACAGAAGGCATCTGTGGATCCCTTTAGACCATTATTGCCCTGGACCTCAGGTTTTCTGTCTCCAAGCATAGAATTACCATCTTAACACTTGGAAGACTGGTCTGAAAACACCATATCACCAAAAAAGCCCTTCTTACTAGCTTGTTTAAAAAAATTGCAGAGCCTCTAATGAATATTTAGAAAGAAAGAGAAATCGATGTTGGGCCACACAAGTCCTGACCGTGAAGGCTCTTGGTAATTGCTTGGGGAAGGACAGAAACAAAGGAAGTGTGGCCTGCACCCCACAAAGGCCATCCAGCACTTCCCATAACGGGGAAGACAGGGAGAAGGGAGTTTGCTTAAAGCGAGTTCGGAGTGTTTCAGAATTAGCTTATGGGTAGTAAAGTAATTTTACAGAATATACAAGACGCTGGTAAGTTCATTTGCCGCAGGTTGTACTAAAAGGGAAACGCTGCTTGAAGAGTTTAACTGAACACCACAGGCACCAACTTTTTAATGTTTTTAAAAAAGCATTAATATTGGGGTTCAGTCGTAATAGCTACTTTTATCCTTTGAGATAAGAAATAATTCTCATTTTCATTTTGTATGCTCAGTTGTTAAACGGAAATTGAAAAGGGCAAGCAATACATACCGGCTCGTCTGCGTGGACCTCTGCAGCTCACAGGCAGACTCAGCAGGGCCTTTGGTGGGTGTGCCCAGCAGCGGTAGGCAGGTTGTGAGTGAAGTATTGACCCAACAGTTTGTTGAGACAGGGCCTTCTCTCCCCTCGGTTGATATGTTTCCTATTATAATTACACCTAACACCGCACTTTACAACTCCAGTTAGTATAGTTAGTTGGGTAGAACTTTAAGAAAGTTTATAATAAAGCTACAAATAGAGTTATTATAAAACTATGTCTTAAGAGGAGGGAATAGGATTATTGTTCTTCAGGAAAAAAAAATTCTGAAGCATGATAACCATCATCTTCAATAAAATTTAAAATAAAATCATGAAAGGATAAGAGACCTTTGTCCTGCTATCTCTCACACGGTGTCTGTGATCAGCTCAAAGGAGAAAGGATGTGCAAAAATAGGCAAAAAAGCAAGAGAAGAGATGACAGGTCCTGGAGGAGGGGTGGAGGTAAGGGGGCCTCTGAGGGACCACGGGCACCAGAGATCTCTGTGGACTAGAGAGGCCGAGAAGGACTTCCTGGAGAGACGATATCAAGGGAGATACTGATCGTGGGATATAACGTATGAGAAAGAATCTAGAAAAGGCAGATTTAGCATGGTACCGTGAAATGGCCAATGTGGACTTCCGTTCTTGGTTTTTGGAGAAGAACCTTGTGGGCAGACTTTGAGCAATGCCTCAGCTCGGGCTGAGGAGCTGTAGGCAGACTCAGAGAAACCAGGCAGTGGAAGTTCATGGAAGGCTTACAGGCTGGGATGTATTTTAATGAGTTCTGCAAAGAATGACATGGCAGTCATGTGCTGGTTGGATTTAGAGAAAACCGATGCCAAGAAAACTAAGAAAAGGTTTGAACAGTAAAAAAAAAAAAAAAAAAGAGTTAATTAGACTTTTTGCCTGAGATTTCTAATATAAATAGTGAAAAGAAGGCAAAAGGAAATCATAAGATCTAGTTCAACAAAGATTTAAGATTTGTAAGTGATGAGGTTATAATCCTGTGCAACTTATTCAATTATAGGAACCCATAATTCTAATTCTGTAATTGGAATACTTCTAGAATTCTGCATCCTATTTGACATTAGTTAACTTAAAGTTTCCCTTAAGTCTCAAACCAATTAATTTGATTCTTATCAAGCATTTCCTCTTAATTTGCAGTTTAATATCGGCTGAAAAATGGAAACTAAGAAACAATAACCTATAGTCTACATTTGATCCACAGACATATCAAATTCAAATTTAATGACTCTGAAATAATCATTTTGTGTTCGAACTCCAAGGTTTTCTTCTTATATTTTATTAACAATCTCAATGAGACATCAAACCCAAATCAGTCTCTGATATAACCAACCATCTTCTTCAGCTGACAGAAAACTCTGGGGTGAATGGAAATTGCTTAGAATTTTTTCTAAAGCAAAAAATATTTATGGTTTATATTTACGATGTTCACAGGCAGTCTTGCACGGAACGTCCCATTGTGGTAGGTTGTGATGAACACGTCTGAGTACTGTCACGGCCTCCTTAGCTGTGTGGCTTGGGCCGTCCGCTCCTCGCCCAGAGGAAAAGAGCCTCACTAAGCGGTAATGCAAACTGTACATAATAAATGCAGCCCGTTTAAGCGTAGAGCCTGGCCCATAATGCTAAATGAATATCTATTGAATCAATGACTATTTTTGCTCTAACTAGAGTGGGCCACTAGATTTACTAAAAAAATAAAACTAGGTTGTAAAACTTCTCAAGTGCTATTTAGTGGAGGAAGGAGAGGAGAGGCTTGTAAAATGATTAAATGTGTTATTTACATTAGGGATTATATTTCTCCCCAAGCTTTGCGTTGTGAGTTTGGGGATCGTAGATCCACAGGGTAAACAGATAGTTTCTGTATTGTTAGGTATGTCCTCAGAGAGCCCAAGGAAATGAAAAAAAAAAAAAAAAAGATGAATAAGAAAAGATGAGAGAAAATTACTGACCACTTGTCCTCCAGGCCAAGGCAAGTAAGCAAAGGGCTCCTTGGATTAAACCCATAATTTATTTAATGGAAGATAAAGCGTATTTCTATCATTAGAGAGTAAAGGGTGTGGGAAAGGTTTCCTTAAATAAAGTACCCGTCCTACTATTCTTACGGTTTCTGATGTGAGCTGTGTTTTCAAGGCAGCTTATCCTACAGAGGAGAGAGAAGGGATTTATTTGACAGAAGGAAAAAAAAGAACATTGTTTTTTTGACATAGGTCACTCATGAATAAGGAAGCAAAGTTGAAAGAAAGGAGAACTGGATAAAGGCACTCTACCTATTTCCGTATTTCAGACACGAAGCCATGCTTTGTAGCAACACGAATGTATCCCAGAGCTCAGCTCACTGTGACTCGTTCCTTCCAGACTCTCACTTGCTGTAGGGCCAGGACGTGGATGACTATGGTCAAATACAGGTTTGGGGGTAGCAGACAAAACTGGACTCAAGTCTGGGTTCACTCGTGTCCTAGTGGAGGGGGCTTGGACATTCATTTTCTTATTTCTAAACTTCAATTTCCTCATGTGTAAAATGAGCCTCATAGAGGTGATGTGAGGAATCATGGACGACTGTGTTCTTCCATGTTATCTCACACACACGCACACACACACACACACACACACACATACACACACATTGCCAGTTTCATTGGGGTGATCCTTAAAATCATTGCTACACCCATTTGAGTGGGGAGGTAGCACAGAAAATGATGGGCATCATACAAAAAGTGGAATCTTAATTTGATGAAATGTCTGAAGTGATAAATGCAAAGTGCTCATCTCAACATCTGGGACGTAATAAGGAAAAAGCAACAGGTTTGGGGGAGAAGCTTACGCTCCTGTTGCTACATTGTACTGCACCCACGGAAAAAGCATCCCTTTCTTCGTAAATACTCACAGATACTCCGACTTATAGTAATGCCATCCGGAACGCAGTTTGTGAAAGAGAAATTGAAGTCTTAAATGTCTTAGTTTCTCTAACCAGCTAAAGTCTCATAATCTTCTAATGTAAAAAAAATTAAGCCGATTCATGAGTCCTGAGCATGTGTGACATACTGAGCCCTCTGCTAGGCGCTAGTTTTTATTATTTTTCTCCTAGGACTTGAATATGATTTAATTTCACCACCACCAATAGTACCATATGGCAAGTTCTGCATTTCCTCTAAAACAATATACGGAGGCTTTAGTGTATCCAAGTGACTGAACTCTCTAGACTGAATTTTTCTCAAGGTTTCTTCAGGACATCAGAACATAATGGAGAATTTTTTTTTCAGGTGGCCCGCTACCAACTGGATATGAAATTGGATCAGCTGGAGGCAGGAACAGATGGGGCTGAGCAGCAGATGGAAAGGCCCTGTTTAGGATATGCAGAATCACTCTGGCAAAATCAATCATGCCCCGGGAGTTAGTTTCAGTTTGGTTTAAAGAAATGAACTGAAGCAGACAATCGAGTTTCTGGGAAATGAGCTTGGGCTTGCTCTTTAGAAATCGTCTTGATTAAGTGTCAATAAGACAGATGAGCTAGTGATGCTGAATTAGGAGTCTTAAGATGTCACGTTTGTCAATGATCATAGTTCTGGTGCTTGCTGTGTGCCAGACGCTGCATGTACATACCTCGTTCGTTTCCCACAAAAACCCCAGGAGACAGGCATTTTTCCCATTTTACAAATGATGAAACGGAAGCACTCAGTAAGTTGATCAAGGTCACGTCACTCCAGGTTACAGAGCCAGCATGGGAACTTGTCTGTTGGACTGAGAAGCCTACTCAAGTCCTAACGGTGACTGCTGTGTGCCTTCCAGTGTTAAATGAGGTGCATACGAGGAAGATGAGAAGAGCCAACGGTCCATTGGCGGGAATCCTAAGGTCCTTTTCCTCCACAACAGTTAGGACACCATTGGAAGGACCCCTCGGGCACGGGGCCTGAATGCTGCTGGGAAGGAAATCCATCACAGCCACAGTAGCCACGCGGCCCCAGAGCAACAGAAGCTCACGGAGGCCACACACAGGGGCTCCCTGTCGAGTGTCCCCTCTGCTTCCCCGGGAAACTCTCCCAGAACCCTGGCGCCACACTGATTCAGAAGGAGATCTTTATAAGAGCCTCAGGCAGAAAGTCTCCCAGGCACCCATTCTAGGTGAAACACTCCTCGGGGCAACCCACAAGCGTGCGTACCCGAGGTGGGGGGTGACTGAGCATACCCGCTCTCTCCAGAACGGTAGAGGAGTGGTAAAGAAGAAGCCATTTCAGCTCAGCTATTTGTCCTGCTCTAACTCTGGAGCAAGACAGGGAAATGGAAGGGAACCCTCATGAACGGGTGGCCTCCTGTTTGCCAGGCACCGGGCAGACCGTGCAGTTGCTCGGAGGAAAGAAGAGACCAGGCTGAGCGACAGATGGGCACCTATCTGCCGAGCACCGCACTCTTGGGCATTACAGCGGTCCCTCTCTGTATCATGGTTCACTTGTTGCGGCCTCACTGTATCGCGGGATTTTTAAAAATATTATATTTATTTATTGCGAATTTTTTGCTATATCGCAGCATTTTGCGGTCCTGTACAGTAAATACTAAAATAAATGTAAGGTCCCTACTTTGAGGATTTTCACCCGCGATAAGTGAGGGATCACTGTGTTTCATTCCACGTAGTATTCTCTCATGTCAGCGAGTTCCTGTTGACTGCGAGGCTATGATTGCTGCTCAGGCATGTGTCCCAGAAGCAGGGACTGGGTATGAACAAGCGGAACATAAGCCCACTTCCTGAGAAAAATAGCAGAGATGGCAAGTATATCTCCTTAAGGAAGTAAATTTCTTTCTCCGATTTGTTTTCATTACCACAGCCTTGCTACCCATACAGAGATATCCCGGAAATCTTTGCGCCTTCAGGAAAGTAGAGGGATTCTTATTAAGTATGACAGTGAGTAATCTCTTCAGATGCAACTATGCCCAGTAGTGTGAAAACAATAACTATCTAGGGGGTACAAACATGATTTTAAGCTATAGGTGTTTTGTATTACAGATATTAAACTACTACCAGTAATTAACTGATTGCTTTAAAACAATGGGACTGTGAATACACAAGGCGTAAGTTTAAGGAAAAATGATACATTGACAAGCCACCATTATGCTTGTATTTTGTGACATGAAAAACAATTATGTCGTGAAAAATATACGTGTACTGAAGAAATCGAACTTTACATAGACTTTGATCAATTTTGTGGCCCACAACTTTTCCCATTGTGATGTTTCTGACATTGGAATGGATTCGATTCGGTGACATGTCCCAGTCGCCTTCGGGCAGGTGGCAGGTGTGATGGAGTAAACATTGTTTACCTTCCTGTGAACATCAAAACCTGCAGAATGCTCATCCTCACTTTGAAAGAAAAGTCCAGAGACAATAAGGGAGCACTCTTATCGCTGAGACCCAAGGGTCTGGGGGAGAAAGTAGATGAGATCGCGCCGCAGGTGTGTTTAACAACATTTTGAAGCAAGAATAAGAAAACGAGGCTAGTGCAGTGTCCCTGCAAAGAGGCTTAAGAGCCCGGCACCAAAGCGTTTAGTTTCTTAGTAATTTGTTCAAAAATACCACATCACCTGATATTTTGATGGCATCAAGATTAGTCTTTTAAAACTTTTGATGTGTTTAAAATAAAAGGATATTAGTGCCTCTGAGTCAAAACATGATTCAAGGAGCCAGACGCAAAGTGAAGAAAGTTTCAGAAATAACTTATTTATTCGGCTTATAGTTTCTTTTTTCTGTACATGCAATAAATGATTTTAAAAATCAGCATAGAATCAAGTCAAAATGAGTTCTTCAATATGTGTAAAATTTGCTTTTTTCAATAAGTGTATTTTTCAAACTTTTCAATACGGGTAAACAAGGTCTTTCAATAAGCATAAAATTTTCAAATGGTAAGATGCATCGACTCAGCTTCTTTGGTAGGGTTTTTCTTGTTGTTGTTTTTTTTCATAAAACAATTGTAATTGCTGCATCATAGATACAGTGAAAGGCAATACCTACAAGGATGTAGGAACAGGAGGGGATGGTCCATAAATCCAGCGGGGTTTGCCTGGGCCTTAGGAGACTGGGATTCCTGGCTTAAGTGGCTGAGTGGCCGTGAGTAAGTCCCATAGTCTCTCTGGACTGTGGAGCAAGGAGCTGTGCTTGGTGATTTCTGGGCGCTGGGGAGAGAACAGGCATCGGGAGCTGGCTGACAGTCAGGAAAGTAGCCTACTCGAGACATCCCAGGGAGGAAAGGGCTTAATGGAGGGAATTGGATGGTCACAAAAATGATGGAAAAGCTGGGATAACTGAAGTCAGGGAAGGCTACAGCTATCCCTTAGCTTCTCTACTGGCGGTCAAGGAATTAGACACTGCTTCTTCCCTGCCCCTGGGTCAGAAATTGCAGGAAATTTCCACCAATGGTCACAGCTGCCTGCAGCATCCGTAGGAGAGCTTCTCAAGGCTGCTGCCAAACCTGGGAGGTCACAAAACCCACGCATCTGCAGACCACTGCTCTGCCCCCTTCCGACTTGCCCACAGGGCTTCTCACTGGTAGAATCTAAATTGGGACTCTGTAGGCAGGGGTGTCCTCCCAGCGTCAGCGCTCGTGCTCCAGGGTGGGTCCCACCAACACACACCTGGCACACCTGCCGAGGGTCAGGAGGCAGGAATTCTTCGTTTGAGGCTGTGGTGTTCATGCAGGTGAGCAAGGAGTAAGGGGCTGCATGAAGACACACTGAGAAGTCATGGACTAGAAGGTCCGCATCTGAAAGATGCTGCAAAGGAAAACTTGAATTACTTCTTTTCTTCCACACTAGCAGCTCAACTTAATCTATAAATCAAGTCTCTTTAGCTCTTCTACTGACTAAAATGTTATTTTCTCCCTGGCTTTCCTCTAACCCGGAACAATACACCTGCCCCCTCCTCGTGCAAGAATAATGCTCGGCTGGCAGAAGCTCCACGCGTCCGCCTTTGCATTGAACATGTTATATTGTCTCGGAACCCAGCTAGGTTTTTCCATAACTGCTTTAAAAGTGATTTCCATTTAGAGCTAGGTGGAACGCGTTCCTGCTGCTGGCTAAATGTTTTTCTTTTTCTATGAAGAGAATCTCTGAAAAACAGGACTATTCCTCTTTTGTACTTTCCTGTGATGCATTTTGTGTTTGAGTCTATGAGAGAGACCATTTAAAAATACACTTAGTGTTGTAAAAATATTCTCCTAATTCTATCAGAATTCAACTTTTTAATAGTTGTCTTTCTTCTCCCTTTATGTCTCTTTTTCAATTAGTTCTTTCCCTTCGGCACACTGCCAGATGAATGTGTCTGGGCCTTCCATGGATGCTCATAATGCCTGACGGGCCTCTGTCTCCCACCTTTGAGGCCCTCATTAAACACCCACGGTTTGATGGCAGCGGGAACTCAAACCCCGACATAGGGAGAGAGAATCCCTTTCCCTAGAAAGCCCAACACGACCAGCGGTTGAATTCTAACTACTTTTTATGATAAATAAACAAAATAGGCATCGCTCATATCTTCTTTGGGGTGTGCGTCTGTGTTTTGTTAACGCCAGACCTTGGCTCATAATAGTGCTGCTTATCTCAGGGAAGTTTTAGTGTTGTTGAGTTATGTTTATCTTCAGCTCTACGGGGGGCTGGTTTTCATTACAATGCAGCTGAATCTGAAACCTGTCTCTCTGCTCACACTTCCAACTTAAGTTTCTTTAATTATAAGTCACAAACCGTCTTGACCTGGGGACGGATCCTCGGATAAGGACAAGACTTGCCCGATACCATACTGTCCCGTTCCCCAGCGAAATCATCCCCTACGAAAGTAGGTGTCTCTGTGCAAGGATGTGATGAACCGTTGGCCAGAACTGACCCACTGGACTTAGGAGTAGGGATCCAGCTACAGAGGTCAAGGAGGGCCCGGCCACCCTCCTCGCTGACCCAGAGGAGAAGGTACAGGCATCTTAAAGCAGGACCACCGGCCAAAAAATCAACATGGATGAGGAAAAGTGAGTTGAGCCATGAGTAGAGAGTCCTGCAGTTACAGATCCATCAAAGAAACACTTAGAGGCATCATACATGTAGAGATCAGGTGTAACTCCTTGTTTTAAGGCTGAGGAATTTATTTTAGTAATGTCTTAATTTTTCCCCTGAGCATGTCTAAAGAGATGAAAGCTCTGCCCTGACCCAAAGGCATTTTATAAATGAGTTGACATAATTAAAAGGGACTCAAACCCGTGACAACCATTTCACCTCACCGTTGCCTCTCACGGATAGGCCAGAAGCCCTCATTGCCTTTATTCGCTTGGGCACCCAATAGACATTGGTTGGGCACCTACGAGGTGTCAAAGATTCTATTCCAAAGTGTTCTTAAATCTGTACGGGAGGATAGTCCCGATAGTATTCGTGTGGGGGTGGTTTTACTGGGTGGTAAAGACGGAAGCGGTGAATAAAAGTGAGGCCAGCCGGCAGCACAGGAATATGTCCAGAGGCAGCATCTCATTAGCTGAGTCTTCAGTGAAGAGTAGGAAGAAGTGGGGAAAGATGAATGTTGGTCCAGAGTAGGGTGTCTCCTCCTTGGCATTTGGGACAGGGTGATTCTTTGTTTTTTGAAGGGCTGTGCTGTGCCCTTTAGCATGTTAGCCACATCCCTGGCCTGCGACAGTGTGACAACCAATGTCTCCTGATGTTGCCGAGTGCCTCTTGGAGAGCGGCATCCCCTCCCCACCCTGAGCTGAGAACCAGTGTCCTGGGGTCACGGGAGGGAGCCTGTCTAACGGCGGGGCGTGTCTAGGTTGCTACCCACACTTGCGCTTGTCTGAGTTACTACAGCACTTCCACATCGCTCTTGCAAGAAGGGCCTTGAGGGCCAGTGGAAGGAGACTGAGGGGGAAGGTAAGAACCTTAGTGTAAGGTTCTTACACAAGGTGGTTGCGGATATTAAGCCAGCGAATTTGGAACTTCATCCCGGGAGCTCTCATGAGGAACTGAAAGATTTCACGCTGGGGAGGACTATGGGCTAATCTGTGTTTAAGAAGAAGCGTTCCGGTCATGCTGCCAAGGACGGGCTGGGTGGAGACCAGCCGAAGGCTCTCTACGGTCCAGAAGAGAAGCGGTGTGAGGGCGGAAAGGACCGGGAACAGAGAAAAGCTGTTCGGATCAGCTCGTCGGGGTTCTGTCCATGATGGCGTCTAGATTCACGGCGCAGATGATCAGAAGGCAGCATCACAAACGTCCTCTAATATCAGTTGGAAATTAAGCCCCGTGACATTATGAGATAAATTATTGGGAATCTGAACTCCAAAAAATTACTTGTAAAGTTTTTTAAGTATAAACTAGGTGAACTCATGGTATAATAAATACAAAAATAGCACTGCCAAAGGCTTCAAATTCAATTAGGCCTTCAGCAAAGACTCCTCGAGCAAATTGTCAAAAAAAAACAAAATACACACCAGTTTAAAAGGAATCAGCATAACAGAACACGATAGTAATTTCCACACGGCCTCTTCCCCTGGAGCAGGGCTGTAGACCAGTGAGGCAAAGGGGCACACTGAGGAACTGAAGCCATTTTCCTTGCCTGATTGTCCAGAAAAGGGCCTCGTTTTTTTGCTGTGCTCTCTGAGTCTGCATCATGGTCGTCGGCGGCGGCAGCAGCCGTCCGTCTCGAGAGACGATGGTGTAGCTTCTTAAGAGTCTATCTGCACCGCCGAGAATGGCTGTTCAGTCCGACTCGGGAGTGACACGGTATCTGTCTCCTCCCGTGTTGAATCGACATGCATCATGGTAACAGGAAGAAAAATAATGTGTGTTTGGATGTTTTTAAATAGCTGGATCTTTCAGAGTACCGAGAGGAAGAATCCTCTGTTTCCGTTCAGCCACTTGTCAGTGTGTATAGAGGGCGTGTCCTTTAGGTGACAGCGGACCGGATAAAATCTCATAGGCACCTCCTGCAAGAGAAGAAGAACAGGTCTGAGATCTCAGCCCCAAAAAGACTTCCCAGCAGCTGCTGCCGCACAGTCTACAAAGGCAGTTAACGATTGGGGTCAAGGCAGGGGATCATTCATGGGCAGGGCTCTGCGCGGAACTTCCGTGCTATGAACGTTCCTCACTCTTCAGCACAAGGAACGCAGGAGATTCAGGTCCCGCTCAGGATCTGAACGGGTGGTCCTAGAAACTGTGGGCCAGGTCCATGGCAATTGCCCTAGCGAAGAACCATTCTGAGGCTGACAAAGGTTAGCCGAAATACTTCCTGTATGTAACCATAGGCCGTCATTCTGGTTGTGCCTATGAGACTGAGCAGGTGCCAAAGGGGAATGATTCCGATGAAAGCAAGAATGTTCCAAATCATCAAATCTTGAAGAATACAACAAAAGTACTCATGCATGCATAAATATGAGATAGAAATGGAATTCTTATAGGTTGATAAATTAGGTATTTTTAAGTATAATATATGGCTTCCATGACAACATAAAAAATAGAATTCCTTACTAAGCCATGTAATGTGTACACTCTTTTAAAAATCATCAACCTTAAGATCACTAAAACATCACACATATAACAAGAGTAATTATTCTAAATCATAAACCAAACTTATTCAGAAATTAAATCTGTAATACACAGCTCACATTGGTCATATTTACCAGCAATTCTGTATTATTCCTAAAACGAAACACTTAATTTTCCCCTTTACATGTGGCACAGCCCGTGCTTGGTATTTTACATGCAAACAGCACATCTGCTCTTCAGAAACACGCGGTGCAGAGAAGTGGTGACCGCCATTGTAAAGATACGGAAACGAACATCCAGGCAGAATCCTTTACCGGAGGTCATGCAGCTAGTAAGGGGCAATCCAGCAGTTAGGGAGAGCATTCCCCACGTTCCATGAGTGACGAAACAAACATAAGCAATTGACCACATAGATTATGAGCAAAATTTTGATGAAGACAACTTGTTACAGATACATAAGAGAGGGCCGCCAACTCTTTGTTTGAAGTAGGCAGTCCAGGTGATAACACAAAACGCTTTATTTATTTCTACGTATCTTCATTAATAAGAGCATAACTTTTAATAACTGCTATAACTATACTCATCTCTGTAAACAAAGAGGATAGCTTTTGCAATTTTAAAATAGGTTTTTATACTAAAGTATTTCAGTTCCATCTTAAATACATTTTTCTGCTGAATATTTGACCTATCTGAAACCCTATTTTGACTTCAAACTTTATTTAATGATAAGAAAACATAACTGAATACTTAATTTTCAGAAATGGTCCCAAATTATGGAACATAGAGAATACTTAAGTACCAGAGAACAAAAATTCATAGAATTTAAAGACTCATGATTCATACACAAAACACTAAACCTTTAAATGAATAACTGTATTGTTGCCAGTTTGGAGGGAATTTTCATTGTGTTTATCTTTCAAAAATAATACAATTGGAGTCAAAAGAGCTTTCAACGTCTCCATATTAGAGATTGTGAATCATATCAATTGTGAGGCTCCAGCTAAATCTTCTGGAAAGTGTATTAGAATGATAATTGTTCTGTAAAATGTCTCTTCAAAGTACAGTATATATGATTGCTTTAATATATCATTGAGATTCTACTGGAAAAAATGGCATAAAACAGCAACATTCTGTTGTCACTTTTTAGCCTGCATTTTTATAAAGTGACCATTAGCATCATATCGTCATATCATTATGACAGTCTGCACAGAAGAAAAGAGCTCAAAGCCAATATTACATTTTCATCAAGTGTTTCCATAGCACCATCATGAATGCTAATGTACTAAAAGATTGAGTACAGTAGTCCCTCTCTGTATTGCGGTTCACTTATCGCAGCCTCACTGTATCGTGGGATTTTTAAAAATATTATACTTAATTATTTATCGCGGATTTTTCGCTGTATCGTGGGATTTTGCGGTACTGTGTACGTATGTTGCTAAAGTTACATAGGTTTAAGGGTGCAGAATACATGGAAGGTTCCTACTTCATGGGGGTGTCTAGAATGTCGTCGGCAGCCGTCCGTCTCGAGAGACGATGGTGTAGCTTCTTAAGAGTCTATCTGCACCGCCAAGAATGGCTGTGCAGTCCGACTCGGGAGTGACACGGTAACTGTCTCCTCCCGTGTTGAATCGACATCTTGCGATGACGCTGAAGCTACAGAGCCTGGGCAGGGTGATATGGAGGGTCTGCTGTTGCCCATGCAGCAGACCCCCCCTCTCTTCGCAGCTGAAGGGTCCAAGGGAAAGACGGAGTCAATACAGCTTGGCTTCAGGTGCGCCGCAGGAGTTGCCGGTGTTGACTACAACGTCAAACCGCCTTAGGGACTCCGGCTCCGGATTTTCTGTCGGGGTTTACTCCCTTAGCCTTTCCCCTGAAGAGGTATGCCGCAAGGCAGCGGAGGTTTTTTGGAGTCAGAGTTTTCCTTCTCTGGTCTAGAATGTAATACCTGCGATAAGTGAGAGAATGCTGTAATCTGATTTTTCAGCGTCAGTGTCTATGGGGGAAACAGATTCATCATCTTTGCGGTAACACTTAGGGGCTTACTCTTCTGAGGAACATAACCTCCTTCACCACAACTATTCTTCGCTAAACAGGAATCAAGATTGTTTTTGACTGTCCCCTTCTGTGATCATCTTGTCATTAAGTAAACAACATATTCAGCAGCAATTCAATGGAGGGCCAGAGAATCTGGAGTGAATTATAATACTTGTTTTGGTAAGAACCCACTGGACACCTGACGGTATGATGACCATCCAAGAAAACCTTCTCTTGCCTGTTTGATCAGTGAGGGCAATTCCTGAGCAAACTGTCCTGTCCTGTCCCTTGCATACCTGGAACTCTTTGGACCCCCACCCCACCCTGTGTCCTCATAAGGTCATATTCATTACCAAGAAGGCCCAGGAAATGTGTGTCACCACTTTTACTGGAGTCTCTTGTAGCTGTAGGCTTGTGTTTTGCATTGGAATGGACCTGTGGATAAGACAGACTCAAACAGGATCTTGGAGTCCAGTAAGATAAGACTTTCAGAATCCACACACCAGCCCGCAGTGATAATCAGGAGGTATCAGTGAGGAAGATGGTTTTCTGGAAAGAGGCAACATTTCAAGACCCTTTAAAAGGAACCCTTGCTTAAGCACAGTCTTCTCCTTTGCAAGCTCTAATTACGCATTATGGAGGAGATGTGAAGGAAAAAATTTCTGTATCATTTCAGATGTTTTGAAAAGTTATGACTCCTTGACCTATGAGTGATTAAGCAATATCATTAGATGAAGCAAAACACATAGCAACATTTCTTCCTCTAGAATTCTTAATGTTGACTCTTAACAAAACGTTAGATATGTCAACATTTCAAAACTCTGATGTTGAGAGTAAGTAGCCTGTCTATGGCTTTCTTAGGTTTCACTTTTTTTGCTGAGACTTTCTGTCTCTCTGTTATTCATTGGTTTGATTCCACGTGTGGTTATAATGGCTCATTGATGCTCTTTTAGAATGGGGGCTGTGAAATCTTTACCAGGTAACTCTACCACGTCAATGTTGTCTGCGGTTGGTTTTCCCCTTCTTCATTCAGTTTGAGATCTTCCTGGTCCTTGGTCTGATGAGTAATTTTTGACTGAAACAGACATATCTTGGGTAGTATGTTATGATGTAACCAGACAGAAAGAAGGCTCGTCTGCTCGGAGCACAGCAGAGCCAGAGGCTGACATCTGAGACCTGTAGTGGAGGAATAAGTCCCCATGTTGCAGGGCAGCCCTCAAGAAGAACAGGAAGCTGCCACTCACCTCCCGAACTCCCCGATGGCTTACAGTCAGGGGGTGGTTAAAGCCAAAACTCATGAGGAATCATGAGTAAGGGGTTCAGGGTCATGAGCTGCGTTGATTGGTCAGTTCTTGTGTAAGCTACAGCTATTTTCTTAATCTGATTTATTTAGTTCTTGGCCAGGGTCTTGGTGACCATGGCCAGGTGGTCTTTCCTGCGTACCCAGTTCTGCAAGACATCTTGAGGTTACGAGTCAATGATGTTACCATAAGAGCAGAATAAAACAGAGCTATACATCCTGTGCATAGCAGGCAACCTTCTTCTCTTATCTTAAGCAAAGTATACATTGATGCTCTTTGCTGAAACTTGCTTTTTACAGGTGGCCTCCAGGCCCCAGGACATGACTACCTTCCGGTGCAACTACAACTCTCAAGGGAGCTAGATTAATAATTTTAACTGAACCTTAAATTCTAGTCCACCTGGTCTGGTAGGATTTGCTATCGGTTTCACTATGGATCTGCTGTCAATTTCCTCGCTATTTTTGTTGGGTTGGCCAAAAAGTTCATTTAGTATTTTTCCATGAAATAAAAGACACATATTTCATTTCCACTAATAACTTCATTGATTTGGACATCTTGAGTATGTCGGCTGTCTCCCGCATGGTATAACGTTAATCTCAAATAATGTCTCGATTTGATCACTATCAATTTCAACGGGTCTACCTGACCATGGAGCATTGTCCTGCAAGAAATCTCCAGCACAAAACTTTGCAGACCACTTTGGACACATTCAGTCAGTCACCGCACCTTTGCCATATACTGCACAAATCCTTTTTTTTTTTTTTTTTTTTTTTTTTGCATTTCAGTTGCGTTTTTACCTTTCTTAAAATAATAAAGCATAATATGCTAAAATTTTTGCATGTTTTCTTCCATCTTCAGTATTACAATGGCTACACAAAAATTCACCAGTTTCGGTAAGTTTTGTTTTTAATGTACGCTGACGTGACGGCTGTCACAATACAATCTAACAAAATCGTTTCTAATGACGTTAAAGACAGCTAAGTGCTACTAGAGGCATCTTACAGGGGGAACAAAAGCGACCTTTTTGCCAACCCAATCTTTTTCTTTTCCTCCTCCACCTGCCCCCACCCTTAGTTTCAAACTCTGGTGGGACGTCAGGTCACAGATGGAGCATTTGTACTACATGTGTCACATTTACATTCTCCAGGAAGAAAGGAAGGACTCGTCATTAAAGTGTCTTTATGAGCCACAGATGGCAGTAAGGCTGAAATGGCCCCTCCTCCTCCTCCCGTGACTTGTCTGGTAATGTCACATATTTTCTTAAGTACCTACGCAGCACTGCCACTTCGCAGGCCTTCCCCACTCTGCTTATAGTCAATCATAACTCACTGGTGCAGATTAACGAGGGAGGAGCCGGCTCTGAATTAGGAATCCACAAAGCACTATTTTAAAAGAAATGCAAGCGTATTGTCTTTGGCTGTCGCCTTAATTCAAAAACATGACTAAACTGTTACTAGGGAAATGTCCTAAAGGGCCTGTTTTAAAACATATAGCCCACAAATGTGTACATTAGCAGAAAGGAATGTGCTGTAAATCCTGAACAATAGCTTGTTGTCCCGAGTAGACGAACCACTGCTCATTCATTCTCCCAGCAAATCTCAAGCAAGGGTCAGGCCACCCCTTCTCGGAATGTTCACAAATTCTAAAGTAGTAGAATCCAAATTAAAAGCTTGAGTATGTATGATGCTTTTGTTTAAAGAGAATTAATTAAGCTGCTCTGCACTGTGAGCAATAGAATCCGGCTTGACACAGTAGTTCCAGGATGTGAAATCTAATTTGATTATTTTCAGAATGAATCATTTGCCATAAAATTCAATGGACTACATTAGCTTCTGGCTTGAGTTTATGTATACACATACCAAGCCTTAGCTCTTTAAATATTTTTCTTTTTCTCTTTTATGGCTAATACGGACTTTTATCAATTCAGCATCTGGTTTTAAAAAGTGCTTCGTGATACCCAAGACTCAAGACACTGTACCCTACCCATTTTAACATAACTTTATTGAATATGTTCATGCTTAGAAGTGACCGAGAGTTGTGACGTTTGCCATCAAGTAATACAACTGTAAAACTATGGAAGCTGCATCGAGAAAACCCAAGAATCTTGTAGAAGAGTTGGTGCATTGTTTTACAAATGGGATTATTTGAAGTTCAGAGGGAACACTTGAAGCTTGGAGCACCTAGAAAATCAAAGGTAGTTGAGATCCAGTATACACACGATGCAAGATGTTTGTGTGTTGATAGCTTGTTCCCTCCCCCAACCCTGTCAACTTGTCTATTTTACTGACTAATTCTTATATTTATGATTCATAAAGTACAGATATGCTTCCTTTGGCTGAGGGGAAGTGGAGTATGGGTAGAAACGTGTCTCTCTTACTTCACCTTGAAACATAACCATGTAAACTCCTTGTGCGACGGAACAGTAAATTGACTGACATGAAGATGGCTTGCTTTTTGAAGGCAGAGGGGGTATTGCATTTTCTTAACTTTACAAGGATGTGGGGGTTGATCATCCACCGTATTCCTTCGCCCTCGGAGATAGAACTTAGAACGTCGGCTTTAGGCTGCATCTCCCTGGGAGTACAGCCCCTTCACACCCTGCTGTTCTATAGAACACACACAGGAATCACAGCAGCAACTGCATGTCCCCAACAGTTAGAAAATGTAACATCCCCAGCTGCCCCTGCAAGTCTGTGTTCTCGGGACCAGGCAGGCGACACAGGCTAGGCAAGCGCCGCCCCGTAGTCCGGCGCCATAGCCGCTAGCCACAGGTACCCGCCTGGTACTCGCAATGTGGAGGTTGTGACAGAGGAATGAATGTGTTCTCTATTTGAGCCAAATGAAATTTAAATGGAAAACTTGATACTCGGGTGGCTTGTTAGAAGTCTTGGAAGTCTATTGGGAACCACGAGGGTATGTAAAGCTACATTATCAACTGTAAAAGGCATGGCATCGAACAGTTAATCAGTTATTTCTCATGAAAATGAAGGGTTCAAACCGAGATATGCTCTGAGTGTAAGATACACAGCAGATTTCCCATAATTATTTACACTGATAACATGCGGAAGTAATCCTTTGGCCGGATGGGGCTATATAGAATGTCAAAATTAATTGTTTAAATGAATAGAGACCGTGAAGTAGTGGCTCATGTCATACTCTTATCAGACATGCTCCACAAAGAGTGTGAGGTCGACCCTCACCAGTCAGCAGGTGAGCATCCTGGTGGGGCCTTACTGTGTCTGGAGGAAGGAGAAGGAACGAAAAACAGAAGAGAGAAAGAGAAAACCCTCTGGCTCCCGGCTGCCCTGGAGGCCAACTTGTCTAGGCCGCTTTATCTCCCTGCGCGGCTTAGGACCTGAACTCCAGTGGGAGAAGCCTCCCATCGAGCAGCTCCTTACGCTGCTGCGTGTCCGTTCCATCCCCAACTGAGCATGTTAAAGTTCTGCTTGGCCTGATGCTTCTCCCCTCAGGCTTGCTTTCTTAAAGGCTTTACCTTTTACGGACTTCCGTGAGCATGGACTCTCCAAACTGCAGCGTAAAAACCGCCAGGACATGGCTTTTCTGGAATGAAAAAGTGTAAAAAATGAGACGTCTACCAACGCGCAGCTCTCCAAAAATCATGCACTCACAGTCAGGTGGAGACAGGGTAAAAAGCTGGTCTCTGGCGTTTGAAAAGAAGTTCCGCCGGCGTGGATTTGAACACGCCCCTCTTCTAACAAAGGCCTTGCCCTTTCCGCCGTGGCCGTGAAGCCCCCGCGGAAGGGAAGCTGCCCTCCAGTCGAAATTCCCTGGAGAAGCTCTCCTGATATAATAAAGAATGGCTTTCTTGGCCCAATTTCCAAAATCTGCGCTGAGGTCCTGGAAACCACCCGGATCACCAAGATCAATACTTTTTTCCTGCCAAATCAAGGTCTAACCTGGTACGCTGCTTAGTTCTTCAGCGGACCCGCCCTGCTGCCTCCTGTTCAGCTGTGGCTCTTAACCTTGACTGCATGTTGGAATCACCAGATAGACTTGAACAAAACAGGAAGCCCAGGGCCGAGGCCCAACTCCACAAGCATCTCAGCTGCTAAGGGGAACCTGAAAAGACAGCCATCTCCAACCTTTTTGGCACCAGGGACCACTTTTGTGGAAGACAATTTTTCCACGGACCAGGACACAGGGAGTGGGGGGTTGGAATGCTTTCAGTGCATTACATTCTAGTTCACTCCCTGCTGTGTGACCCAGTTCCAGACAGGCCACGGACTAGTAGCAGTTCAAGACCTGGGGGTTGGGGACCCCCGGTTTAGTATGTTAGCACTCTTTTATCTTAGTGAATTTACTTAAAGTCTGCGGCCAAAATAAAATATGTACAGGTAAAGAGGGACGTTTCCTGCATTTTTGACACACACTAACATGAACAATCACTTTTTTAATATATGGGATTATTACACATGTTGTTGTGTAAGATCCACGTTGATGTTAATGTTGTTATTTTACTGTGTTTGAAATTCAGTCTTAGAATGGATTCTCTCTTGTCTCCTTTAAAGTTAAAAGATGCAGGTATCTAAATATCACATTATTTAGACAGCATATTTCAGTGCTGTTCATAAAAGGTTTCAGATGCTGGGCACTTAATTTGACATTTTTTTTTGTATTTTTATGAAATTAGTATACATGTGACTCTAAATTCACATTATCAAAAGAAACCTGATAGCTATTAGAACTCCATTATTGAATAGAGCTGGCTTTGTAGGATCAGAATCTGATGTTGAGAGCAGAGAGCCTAAGAATTGAAAAGGTATTTGCCTTTAAGAAGCAAAGCCCACCTACCATTTAGAAGCTAAAGTTCAGAAGTAGAACTTTGATACAGCGCAATAAAACTTCAATAAAGCCAGACCAAGCCCTAGAAAAATCCGTGAATCCCTCCTACTAACGTACATCTCATACAATACACATCCCACTCAGTGATTGTGTCTACTGCGGACCGTCATTGTGTCTATTATTAGCATTGGGGTCGTGGAGTCACAGGAAGCACACAGGCAGTATCGATTGCCTTTGGAGCTGGCACTCTGAGAAACCTTTCCGGTGCTAACTACACAATTGGATATTTTTTAAAAATCAACTTTGCACTCATTTCTGATCCAGGTTTGTTGAACTGGATGAGGTATTGCTTTCAAGAACAAAGAACAGACAAAAACACTTCCAGCATAGAAATAAGGGTTTTCTGGTGTTGCTTCCTTTGTTTTCTTGAGCAGAAGAACTCCACTAAGAAAACCAGCATCACTGAGATGTTTTTAACAAGTTCCCAGGCATATACATTAAATTACAACCCCCACCCCGCCCCCACAAAAAAAAAAAAAAAAAAAAAAGACAAAGATGCGTGGAATTCCTTACCTCTGGAACCTGTGGGCATGACCTTGTTTGGAAATTGCAAATGTATTCATGTTGAGTTGCAGGGGCCCTAATCCAGTGACTGGCGTCCTTGTAAGGAAAGGACATTGGGACGCAGGTACTCAGGGAGAAGCCGCGGGAGGACCAAGTCAGAGACCAGAGCTATGCATGTACAAGACAACAGCACCAGGGATTGCCGGCAACCACGGGAAGCTGAGAGGGGGAAAGAAAGATCCTCCCTGGGGCCCTTGGGGAGAGATCGTAGCCCTGCGACACCTTGATCTCAGACTTCTAGACCCCAGACCTGTGCAAGCATAAACTTCTGTTGTTCATGCTGATTAGTTAGGGCCACCCTAGCAAACTACTAAAGAGGTCATTTCCAAACTCTTCCTTCCTCTTGAAAAACCAAATTTCCATCCTTGCAAGAGCATCCTATAAATTACTCAGAATGTCCTCCCACTTGTTAGAACTAGTCCCAGCTTGATAAATGCTGTAAGATTATTTTTTAAACCATATGTTACCAAGAAGTAGGCAAGTCTCTGTATTAAGAATACATCACTTTGTAACAATTAGCCATCTGCTTATAACACTGTTAGGGATCAACAGTATCTCAACAGAAGCACAGAGAACAACAGAAATATTCTCTCTGCCAAGTCCTAGTCAGTCATTATCCTACACAGTAATTTGTGGCCTCACGAGATCCCTAAGGAGGGAGGGAATCATGCCGTGCTACAAAATAAACTTTGTAAAGCAGGTAGTTTAATAGCAAATTAATGATGTGCAGACAAGATCAAGAGCAATTAAAAAAATAGTCACAGTTTCTCCCGTGCAGCCAACAGTACAAGTTTGGAAGATTCCTCCTAAGAAGCTAATATTATTTTCTCCGGGGAGCTCTTTGAAAAACAGAGGGTAAAATATTCTAAGATGGCTTTTCTCAGTGCCAATTAAAAAAAAATTATTACTGGAGTATAGGTATCATTACCTTGCTCTCTTTCCTGATATTCTTAATAATGGGTGAGGTTTATATGGTAAAGTCTAAACTCTTTTCATCTCATCTATTGTCTTGACAGTGTTAACAGAATGTTAATACAATGGGGCTTATTATCAAGAATAAAATAACTTGAAATAAAATTCACGAAGAGAAAGTAGATGGAAAACATGGATGATAGTACTAGTTATTATTCATTAAGAAATGAATTTCACATTAGATAATAAAGACTTTATCATGCATAACTATATGTACTATACATATTGCAGACTATATATATTTACAATGTATTAAGTACATATAAAAATAAGAATGTGCTATATATAATAAATTGGCTTTATTTTTAAATTACCATAGGATGGCTTTAACAGTCAGAAGTCCTTCACAAAAATAGAGGGTTCATGTACAGCTCAGCCTGACATGAAACCCCGTATTTGTTATCTCTAGAATCAACCTGTCTTGAAGACGACATAGAATTTCAAATGACAACGTGAGGCGAGAGAGAGTGAGCCATTGTTTTCTTTCCTGTAGGTTTTCTCCAAGCAGAGAGGACTGACCGTAACTTGTTTTCTCCGGTCTGCTCATCCGAACCCCCCTAATCCCACCCCAAGAGCTGCTACCCCTGGGTTCTAGCCCCCCGGGCTTCTCCTGAGAAGGGTTTGCCCCGCATCTGATCAGAAGTGCACTGTGTGGCAAGGTTCAGATTTTAACCCCAAAGCAGGGACAAATCTGGCCCCTTGGGACTTCGACCAACGCTCGTCCAACACAAAGGTCACTACTGAGTCGTTGGCGCCTTCTTCACGCAGACCCTTAGGCATCTGTTTCTGCAGGAGGCGTTACACAGGGTGGGGCAGAAGTCAGTTTCGGGGGGCTCCCGTGGGAAAGAACGCAGTGACGAATAAGCCGCACTTCGCTGCTCACAGCTATCCACCTGCTTCTGCCCCACCCAGTGTGTGCTTGAAAGGACAGAGAAGTTGTGCATGAACCCCACTGGTCCCCTCGTCCCCCTGCTCGGGGACCCAGCAGGTCAGCAGATGCCCACGGCACTCTGCAGGCTGCGCTGTCTTCAGGCGTCCCTCCCCAGTCCTGTTGCACCTCTGTGCTCCGCCTGTCTTTGTCCTTGAGGTCCTTTCTGTCATATTCCCCTCCGAGCGCCCGTGCGGCCCTGCCAGCCATGCCGTGCCATGCCCTTGAAGGACGTCTTCAGGCCAGACCGGCCCCTGGCCCAGCGGCTCAGCAGTGTTTGCCTTCGGCCTCCAAGGTCCGGCATCGCTCCTTCTGTGCAGGATTTCTAGCTGGGGTTGGAGCAACTGCCTGGACCTCGACTTGTGTTATTATCTTTGTCTGCATTTCAGAATTATTTTACTCACCCAAGGGAAACTGAGTTTAAAATCACCAGCCCCCCCCCCAAGTGTAGAAAGCCAGGGTCAGAGCCAGGAAGGGGTCTCACTCTGCCTTTGCCCACCCTACACTCTTGCACTATCAAATCTGCCCCGTGGAAATAGAGAAGACCTTCCCGCCCTTAGCAAAGCATTTATGGGGCATTACGTGTCTCTCTTGGAATTTTATCTGTTTCGGATGCTATCGTACCACGGATTATCTGGGGTTTTTCTCTTTCCAGGAGTCACGTATCAGACACACCTTTGCAGTTCTTATACTCACCAGCTGGGTCTATTTTTGAAGCCCCCCAGCAGCAAATGCAAGGGAAATGTAGGACTTCCATCATTCATTATTAATCAGAAAGCTGCAGAAACGAATGAGACGAAATATTTTTTATTTATGCTGATGATTTGATGTTCGTATTCTTTTTAAAATTGGGAAGCAGGTGGACTTTTATCTAGAGATTTGAAGATTCGGCAGCCTGGCTTCTGAGGGTGAACGGCAGGTTTTATGATGAGCTCTTTCAATACGTAAATGTCATGATAGATTGTTGGGAGGAATTTTGGTGGTTTCAGCTGAGATATTTCTAGTTCAAATTGTCCATGCATTCAACTTCACAAAATTATGTACCGAAAAAGTAAATATTGATTCAATTTATTAGTTATTCTGTGCAGGGTTTTATTTATAAATTAGTAAAAATAAATAAGTTTATCTATCTTTTTAACATAGATTCCTTCCTTAATTCCATCTCAGTACAGAACCAGATTTGAGGATGCTTTTCAGTCTCCTCAATATATCCATTAGGTATCCTTCTCATTTGAGATCCAAAAAATGGAAAAAAGAAGTGAAACAACTAATTAAAAAATAAATATGTAGTATTTGTTAGGTATTGCCTACATAAAAATATTTCATGTGTCTTTAGATTGATATACAAATAAAAGAGGAGATAATACCTAATGCCTGTGCTGATCAAAGCCTAAATATGAACAGTCAGTAAAACAAAAGTCCTAACAGAAATTTGAGTTTGGCATTAGATTAGCAATGACGCTATTGGTTGTATTTATTGGCATACATAATAAAAGCTGAATCCTACTTGCATTCTGATAGATAGGAATTCCTTTCCCAAGCAAGACCTAAATTATGTAACTTGTTGACATTGATTGGGTCTTACAAGCAAGAGACTTAAGCACAAACCTGTTAAAATAAAAGAGTGGAGGGTATTCTCAGCAGCCTTAAAAATTCACTAAGAAAAACATGAAACACAAGTTTCCCTTTGCTTCCCCTCTGCTGGAGGTTTCAGGTTAAGGGAAGACCGAAATGAACAGGCAAAAACGCAGAACCTACTTTCAGTGCCGGGGATGGTTTTCCATGTTGGGGTGTGTGTAGCATCAGATTCCTGTCGGCGGCCCTCCGTTCAGAAGCAGACAGAAGGGTTAACACCACAATTCAGGAGTCTCTGGCCTTGGAAAAATTACATGAGAATAGAGAGTTAGGAATAGAGCTTCAGGGTCCACCGGGGGCTAAACTTCAACACACAAAAAATCATCGAGTGACCACAGAGCAGAGAATCCCAACTAGAGTCCACCTTAACGTGCACGGAGAAAAGCAAACAAATGCCAGCCACCCCCTGGAAGAGGTCCCTCTGCTCGGTGTTTTGCTTTCTCTTCCGTGTGTCTTCAAAGCCTCGCTGGTCTCCTTCGGTCCTGCTCTCCCGGCCCGTGTCCCCTCCCCGTTTCTTCACTCCATCTTTCTTCCACTCTCCTGTCTTTTCAATTAGCTGATGAAGTTAATTGGAGGGTTTTTTTCTCCTCGTTGTTTTTCTTCTCTTATTATTTGTCATTGCTGTTGTTCAAAGCTTTATGCTTCTTTTCCTTCATTTTGACACTAGATTTGCACACGTTATATCTCTCAAAGTCAAAATAATTTTTATTTGGTTGTAGACAGTGTGTGTGTGTATGTGTCCCTGACGAGACGCAAAAGCCATGTTCCTCTTATGGAACAAGCATCCAGCACGCTTAGTTCAGGAACAGCAGATAAGGGCGAAATTCGTTATCACCTGCTTTACAGAACTTCAGAGTTAAACTGAGAAATAAATATCATTGGCCTTTCTTTCTTTGCCTCCACAACCATATTTTTTTTTTAAATAGCCACTATGGCTGCTGGCACCCGCCCACCTTACTGTACTAAGTCAGGAGACCAAAGCAATGCCTTCTAAAAAGCCTGAATGTACGTCAGGCACTATTATTCCTGTGTTTAGCCTGCAGATGCCCAAGAGCTGAAGACCTTCAGGAGCGCGCGATGGGATGTTAGGTTTATGGGCTCGCTGCGGGGAGGGGGAGCAGGTGCCATGTGGGCCCCTGGGCCTCTCGTGAAAGACTTGGCGTGGACTGGACGGGGCCATCCTAGGGTTTGAGCAGATGCTGAGGGGTTTGGGGGAGAGTGTAAAGAACTGATGGTTTGTTCTGGATTGTGCATCTTTGGGAAGTGGGTACACGTGATGGCTGAGTGTCTCAATACTCCTTCCTAGTCCCAAGAGGCGGGAGAGCTGCTGGTGGGGAGGGCAGTGGGGGCGGTGGGGGGGGGGATTTTTGTCGCTGGGAAAGAGGCAGCTGGCACTCGTGTTAGCCAGAAGAGGGAGCTGCGTGGTTGTTTTTGGTTTGCGATCACTCAGGGTTCCTGGTGTGTAGATGTGCTGGAGTTGCCTTTCTGGTAGTGTTTCACCAAGATCTTGGAGCGAGCCTGTCTGAGGATTGCTGATGCTCTGTGGAGCCTGGCTTTTTCCCCAGCCAGGCTGTCCTTTGCAAGCTGCCAGCTGTCAGGGCCTTTTTCTTTTTCTGGCTTTCTCCAGGTCCCAGAATAAAGGAGAAGTAACCAATGAGTCAGTGTGTGTCAGTGGCTGCCACGCCCAGTACTCAGCCAACTGTTAGAAACACCATATGGAGAAATACTCATTCATAAAGCACCAGCAGTAAAAAGTAATGCAAAAAATAAAAGTAAAAAGTAAAGGAAGGAGACAATACTTAACGAAGATTCAAAACTGAAGTTAATATTCATTAAAGCCCCGGCTGGGTGGCTCAGCTGGTTGAAGCGTCGTCCCATGCACCAGAGGGTTGCAGGTTCGATTCCTGGTGAGAGCACATCTCTAGGCTGCAGTTTGATTCCTGGCTGGGGCTCATACGGGAGGCAGCCAATCAGTGTTCCCTCTCATGTTTCTCTCTCCTCTCTCTCTCTCTCTCTCTCTCTCTCTCTCTCTCTCTCTCTCTCTCCAAAAATCAATAGAAACATATTTTCAAGTGAGGGTTAAAAAAACTATTCATTAAATTTTATAGCTATAGAAAATGTTACACGTAGAAAAATAATTTTTATAAATAATCCATTGAGTTCATCCTTCTAGCTATAGTCAAGACACTTTGTTATTTGAACCGTTGACAAGGGCATTCTTCCCCTAATTACAAATTAGAAATATTGACTGTTTTTTTTCCTCATGGAGCAGCTGAAAGTTGTAGTCTTTGATCCTGGATGTTTAGAGCTTTTACCCTTTAAAAACAGCAAATCCTTCCATGAATTTTAATGAGCAAAGAGAAGTTTAAACTGACCGAATGAGTCGACAGGCCCACTCCAGTGTTTGTGGCTGCTTAGAAGTGACCTGTGTATGCACATCAGGAATTTCACGACCACGGCCCTGGAGCAGGCGAAGTTTACGGGGAGGCTTGCTTTTCCCCGCATTGAGCCCAGCGCTGAGGCTTCTCTCACCTGGTTTCTAGGCTGAGCTGCGCGGCGCTGCTCATAACCATGGTAGTGATGTTTTCTAGCCACCATTTAGGTATCCTTTGTAACGAACAGTTTAAGGTTTTTCTTTTTTTTTTCAATAGGATGATACATGGGGAAGTTCTGTTTTTCTTTTTAAAGAATAGAATCTCTAAGAAATATATGCTTCGTTTTTGTTTTGAGAACAACGAATCACCTTCGGGTACAAAAATCATAGCAAAAAATATAATCCAAATGCCCATCACCTGGTGACTAGGTAAGCAAACTGTGGTGTAGCCGTACAGGGCATTTTACTCAGTAGATATGGGTACCGGCTCCAGTGGGTGGACCTCGGTCTGGTTAGGCTAAGTGAAAGAAGGTCACGTCTGCGCGTCCATTCATATGAAATGCCCAACGAAGCCAATCTGTAGACACAGAAAACAGATACGTGGTTTCCAGGGCCCGGGGCACGGGAGCAAATGGGCCTGAGGGAATTTTGGAGGCAATGGCAATGGGCAGACGCTGTGTGGTGATGATGGTTGTGTAGCTCTGTAAGTTTACCTTGGATCATCGAGTCGTATACTTAAAATGAGTTTATTATGCGATCTGAACATTATATTTCAATAAATTATATCTCGATTTTTCAAAAGTCATGGCCTCTGATTATACATACAATATATACTTTTTAAATTTCCCTTAAGGACATATTTATTGATTTGAGAGAGAAAGAAAGGAAGAAGAACATCAACATGAAAGAAACATATTGACCAGCTGCCTCCCATACGTGCCCCAAAGATTGAACCCATGACCTAGGCATGTACCCTCATGGGGGATCAAACCTGCAGCCTTTTGGTGTGCGGGGTGATACTCCAACCAGCTGAGCAACCCACCCAGGCCGTAATACATCATCGTGGGGTTCTGTTCTCTTTTTTACACTTTATGTTTTTACTTTTATTGAAATGTAATATATGTGTCTTTGTATACATGTATATTGTATACATACATACATATGTATGTATGTATGTGTGTGAGAAACTAAGTGTATTGTCTCACATACATACCTGTGCACCAACTATTCAGGTCAAATGATGACATACTTCCGGATGCCACTGGTTCCCTCATGCCCCTTTCTAGCCAGGAACCCCAGAGGTGACCACCGTCTGACCTCCAGCTCCATGAATTCGTCTTGCCTATTTTTGCATTGCACAAAAATTGAGTCATTTGTGGTTCACCTTCGGCGCCCCTCCCGTGTCACTCGGCGCAGTATCTGTGAGACCCATTCACGCACGACTCTTCCCGTTTATTGATTTGTAAAATTCCATTTTATTAACGGGTCTCCCTTTCTTCTTGATGGACATCCGCATTGTTTCTAGCTTAGAGATCTTATGAATAAAGCCACTGCAAAAGAATTTGTACATATTTTTGTGGACCTAGACATCTGTTTTTTGTGGATATATACGCAAGAGCAGAATATTGGGGTTACGGAGTAGACATATGTTTAGCTCGGGTAGACACTGCCAACAGTTTTACAGAGAGGGTAGATAATTTATGCTCCTATCAGCAATGGAAGAGAACTTCAGTTCCTCTACATTGTGAATATTTTTAATATTACGCATTCTAGTGGAAGTATAATGGTATCTATCTTCCTATGCTTATAATTTGCCTTTACCTAATGAATATTAAGGTTGAGTGCCTTTTAATATGCTTATTGGCCATTTGGATATTATCTCTAGTGAAGTGCCTATTTAAGCATTTTGCCTGATTTTAATTAGATTGTTTGCCTTTCTCTTATTGATTTGGGAAGTTTCTAATATATTCTGGACAGTAGTCCTTTGCCACATACATGTATTGTAAATATCTTTCTATAGTCTATAGCTTGCATTTTTCACTCTTTTAATAATGACTTTTTATTGACAGAAAGTCTGAATTTTGAAGAAATTTATCCATTTTTAATTATTTTATTCTTAAAGAAAAATTTATAAGTTGGTAAATATATAGAACTGCATTAACTAACACCATAATCCAGGTTTGTTTATTTTTTTCATTCAGCTTAGAAAAATCTTTGTCCCAAGGCCTATATAAAATAATACTTTAATAAAAATTCTCATTGGAAAATTATCATTTCTGGTACTTCTTCTTGACATGGAAAGAGTTCCCGCTCATTCTCAGCATAAATGCTATCCATGCTCTTTTGGAACACACATCACCCTGCATAATAATTTCTTGCTTTGCTATCTGACTGCTCCTCCACTGACTGTGAAACATCCTTGTATGGAGTGTGAGAGCCTAGACTCAGGAATCAGTCAAATCTTAGCTCTGCCATTTAGGGGGCTCACTGGGCTTCCATGTCTGCAGCTGTAACCCAGAGGCTGCTTCTAAAAGACGTGTGGATGATGTGTGTGCAGGGCTTATAGAGAGCTGGATGCATAGTAATGGCTCAGTAAATATCAATGATGACAACGATGATGATGATGATGATTTTATCTTCAAGTCAGGGATAAGGTCAAGTTCATTCTTGTCCTCTCACACCTAAGACAGTAGGTATGTGACTCAGCTTTCCTGCAAGCCAGTCTCTCTTGCTAATCACTTACGTTTTCATCATTTGTTAGTAATTTGATTTTTAAAAATGTCTTTGCAGACTTTGAAAGGACGTTACTGTTCATTATTTGTCCAAATTTAGAGCAGTCTTTAAAACCCTTAACAAATACTTATATAGATTTAGAGTAATTTGTTCAAGTTTAATGAATTAAACTTAGCCCATTATGGCAACTCTCAAATATTTCTTTGTTTCTTATGGGGAAAAAAAGATTGTTTTAGAACCTTTTTAAATCACACTGATTTCATCCTGGAAAGAATAAGGCAACATATGTCAAATCATTTTTGAGGACATACATAGGAGATAGTTGTCTTTTCAATTTGCTGGTGACAAGCCATTTTATTCCTAAATAAAGTCGTACTGCACTGAGGCTTCTGGGCTCAGTTTCAGTGTTTCGTTCAATGTTATTGGCTCCCACTTTCCTCTAACAGAGCCAAACGAAGATGTTAGTTATCCTTGCAGATGGCACCCTGGGTGGGTTTACTGTCCTTGGCATTTACTCTGCTAAGGTTTCCACAATAGCACACACTGGTGTGGGTTTAGTACCGACCTTAGTTGGTATTGGAGCGACCCTCTCTCTCGTCCTCGGGGATCGAGGAAGCTGTAATTTCACAATCCTCAGCAGCTCACCTAACGCGATGTCTGGTCCGTTTCTGAACATTGTCATTTTAGGTGCTCCCAGCTTGCAAAGTAGCAGGTTGATAGGCACAGAGAGCGCTGACAGCTTCTTTCCCAGAATGACTGGCACCCCTCCTGGGACCCTGGCTCCACGTGAGAAAACAGGGTCTCCGACGTTGGCCGCAGGGGCTGCCACCAAGCCTGTGAGTGCCGCTGAGGACAGCGTCATCAATGCGGGGTCACCCCGGGCCGACATTCAGAGTCAGGGTCACCAGGCAGCTCTTCCCAGGAGCAGAATGAAGTTGCCAAGAGAATATTTGCTGTGACTCTGACAGGCACCGTTGAGATATGAGAAACCTGCCTTCCCATTTTATCATGGCTTACTAATTCGGGAGGATGATAGAACTTTTTTTCCCATACGTGTTCATCCAAAGGTCGGAACAATTTTAAACAAGGGCAGGCATGATCCTGCTATGAAGATGCAGCAATCTAGTGTGCATTAAGTCCGTGGAGGGGCCGAGAGAAGTGCTATGTTTACCTCTCTGCAAAGGGCACTTTAATCAAAAAGGCTGATGGCGGGATGAGCTTTGAATTTGTTGTTCTATTTCTCCTGCATCTGCATGAAATTGTGACTTGGAAACCGTATAGCATTGAAAGGAGTGATACCGGGAAGAAACACAGGCTCTGGAATAAACACCAAAGTACAGCTGCAGGACAGATGCTTTGCCCCTTCTACAGCAGCCTTGGGTGGCCGTCCAGTGGCGGTGCCCAGCACTAGAAATGGGTAGGGATTTGTGGGGGCAGGGAGCTTTCCTCATCCTGACACACAGACACTTGTGTCTTCCCTTGGCTGTGTATCTCCTTAGGGCAGTCAGAGGAGAAGCCAATGCCTGCTATTCAAGTGCAGCATGAAAACGGAGTTTATCAGGACACAAAGCCGTGGTGCCGAGACAGAATCCTAGAGCACCGCTCGCAGACAGAATAAAAACCTCCCTGCCCTGCAGCTGTGGCTCTGCCCCTGGCCCCCTGCGCCCCAGAGGAGAGAGTGCTTTCTGGGGGGTGGTCCGCATGTCCTTGGTAAGGCGGTGGGACCTCTGCTCCCCGCTAGGGCTCCTCCCTGCACAGGCACCTGGCCGTTCCGGAGCCCTGTGTGCCGTGGGGCTCCTAGAAGCAGAAGGAGCGACAGGCCAGGCTGTATGCTGACCACGCTGCAGGGCTCGTGCAGCAAGATGGGTGGGGTGGGTTTCTAGCTGGGACCCAAAACACTAAACAAGGACCAGCTTTAGGCAGGAGGATCGTGCCTTTGAAGTGAGTTTCAGATACTCAGGTGGAGCTGCAAAATCAACAGTTGGATGTACGACTAAATCCCAGAGGTGGGGGCGGGTTTCAGTGTAAACCGGTGAGTCACGTGCCTGCTGAAGGTCTGGGTATGAAGTCCATTCCGCATGAGCGTGGGGACAGGGAGCAGAGAGAAGAGCCTTGGGGAGCACCTGTATATAGCTGTTGGCGTTAAAAAATGCTGAGACCCCCTGAGACAGAAGCAGCAGCCAGAGTGGGAGGGGAAGGCAGGACCGGTTCCCGTGACCTAAGCTAAGGGTAAGGGTTGTGTCAAGACAGGGGCGAGGAGGGCGGAGCGGGCCACGCTGCGGAGGCTCTGGAGCCGTGCAGGGCGCAGGGCGCCTGTGGCTGTCACGACAGGGAAGCGGCGGGGGCCCCCGCTGGCGGTTTTAGCAGAGCAGCTGGAGGAGGACCCACGGAGAGGCGACAGGAAGAGCAGGAGGTGGGGACGTGAGCACATCTAGCACAGGCGACTCTTGGAAGAGCTGTGGCTTCTCGGGGAGGACGCAGGGTGAGAACTGGGCAGGGGTGAGGCACTCAAGGAGCTGGGTTTAGTTTGGGGTTCGTTTTTCCCAATCAGGGTTAGATGCCAGTGGGGAGAACCCCGGGGGTTTAGTCTCCTAAGGGCAGAAAGAGTAAACCACAGTGCGAGCTCCTGAGAAGGTGGGGAACGGGCGTGGGGGGCAGGCAAGACCAGAGAGACGCCCAGGGCGGGAGGAGGGATCTCCCAGGACGGGACAGGTGGGGACGGAACCCGGGTAGGCAGGTTTGTGCGCCTGGTAGCGGAAGGCTGGGCGCTTTCCCTCTGATGGCCTCTGTTTCGCAGCGGCATACAAGGTGAGTTCGGTTGTTGAGGAAGGAGCAGGACTCTCCTGGGATCACAGCCACAGAGGGGGTGCGCACCCCGGCACCGGCAGGCGCGGCTGCAAACCGGCTGGGAGCGAGGCATCGCCAGATGCGGGAGCCCCGGGAGCTGCTGGAAGCGCAGGCCTGGGGCTCAGGGGCCGGGCCTTGGGTGGCATCAGCGGCCCCGCCGATGCGTGCGGACACTGCAGGGCTGGACTCGTGCGGTCACCCAATAAATACGTGCCGAATGGTCAGGAGGAAACCTGTAGCTGCAGAGAACACGACGATAAAGTGAAACGGGCCGCAGCCTCCGAGGGGCCGCCGTCTAGAGGGAGGCAGACATTTGAACAGAACAGTGCGCCATGTATCCGGCGACAGTGAACGCTAGGAAGTCAGGAGGGCACAGTAGGGGACAGGGAGGACAGGCCGGTCGGTGGAGAGAAAAGCCACTGTGATCAGGTGACAGGTAAGCGACACCTGAGGGAGGACAGTGTGGGATTGGGTGGGTATCAGGATATCAGGACAGCAAGCGGAAAAAGAGCCCCTGCTCCGCCCTCTGGTGGGCGGGCGCTTGGGTGTTGGGGCGCAGAGTGGCTGGAGTGGCTTGAGCAGAGGAAAGAGGGGGACACATGGCATCAGAGCGGGGGTGTGAGGGGGCACAGGTGTGAATCACAGGGAGCATGACAGACGCTGCTGCTTCTGCTCCCAGTGAGATGGGCCGCCGGCGGGGCTGGGGGCGCTGACACCTGGGGCTCACACCTGAAGACCCCTCCAGTCTGGACGCGCAGACTGGGAACAAGGAGACCGTTTAGTGCAGCCTCACGGGCTCAGCAGTCAGTTCCTTCCCGCAGCGGCCCGTCATCCGTCTGCCCACTGATGGTGGAGCATCCCAGACACGGGACGGAGTGAGGGGACCCAGAGGCAAGCCAGCTGAATCCCTGCCCCCAGAGAGCACACCGTCCAGACGGGAAGGCACATCTGTGCCCCAGGACGAGCCCTGCTGAAGGGGCGAGCAGAGGGGACCCAGAACCCGACGAAAGGACCCTTCGCAGCATAAATGACTCACCTCTGGAATCAGTACCCCCCCCCCCGTCCCCTGTCTACCCCCACCTGAACTGGCTGGAAGCAGCTAAGGACCCAGGGGCCCCTGTGGTTGATCACTGCCTGCCCCCTGCACACAGCACATAAGAGGCCACTCATCAGTTTTTGTTGGTCCTTGAAGTGCATGCCACTTAGTCTGGCTGGGCTGGAGGAGAGAGTGTAAAGCAGGCATCGGAAGGCCTCCCAGAGGTCACCCTGGATCCTGAGGCGCCTACAGAGACGCAGCCATGGGGACAGCGTGAGCCAGGACTTAGAGACCTGGGTACGTGGGGTGTATTCAGGGGCGAGGACCCGTGTGTCCAGAGGTGGGTGTGCATGTGCCTGCAGGAGGTGAGGTCCGCCATAGGCAGACCCCTCATTATAAAGGGCTTTGGGATGAGACTTGACCCTGAGGCAGCAGAGCTGCTGAAGAACTTGTGTGAGCTGACCCCCCCCCCCCCCGGCTGAGTGGGACGATGAGTTGGCAGGGAGCACATGTGGAAAGAGGAGACCGGAGGGGACCGAGGTGAAGGTGACATTCCAGATCTCAGGGAGGAAGAAGACCTTGCAGTGTTCCCAGGGGGGTGGGGCTGGAATGGAGAAATGGGCAAGCATGGCCCATAGCGAGGAAGAAGAGTGATGGAGTGAAGCAGCAACGGGAAGAGATGTGCAGTGGCCTTGATTTATATCCCCAACGACAGGGAGATGCTCCACCTTCTGCCGAGACGGGGACAGGGAGGGGAGCAGGTCTGGAGGGAGGGTAACGCATTCCACGTGGACGTCAGGCGTGACTGGCGTTCCGGAGCCAGTGATAGGCTCGTCACTACTTTGGAGATTTGTGTAACAAAAGTGGGGGAAAACAATTACCTTTGTGTGACTGGCAGACAGTATGTCAAAGGGCGAGCGGGGGCGTGTAGCAGTCATGGGAGCAGTGACTTGCTCCTACCCACACAGAGTCATTGCTGGCCTGCAGCGTGCCTTCAGCCGGAGGACGCCAACAGTAAACGGGGAAAGGGACGTAATGACAGATCGCGGGAAGGAGAGTAACGGAGGAAACGGGGGCCCCGAGACAGAGTAACCGGGCTTCGCCTCTTAGGGGGCGATGTTTACGCTGGAGCCTGATTGAGCCCCAGCCTCACCAGGGAGGGCGTTCGGGGCCCCAGGAGGAGACGCGGGACCGCACCCTGAGAGGAGCACGAGGCTGGCAGGGGAGGAGGTCACTCTTCGTAAAAAGCGGGACCGTGTTTCCAGACAGATTATAAAGAAAATTAACAGTTAAAATGGGAGAGAGGGCAGGTGGTTTTGTTACATTTTGGGGTTGACTTCTGAATAGGCCGCTTAATAAAATTATTCACCCAGAGCTCCAAGGCAACAGTAACCAGAAAGTCTATCTGAATATTTTATAATTCGTTGCATTCATTACAATCAAACCGAAATCAATTGCCTTGACAGAAAAAAAAAAAAGTGGCTAATTGACATAATGTGGAGGTCTTTGAGGAATCTCAGTTACTGACGGCAGGTTTGCCAGCAGGTTAATCCGTAGGCTAATAAAACAAGTTTTAGGTAAATACTGACAAGGAGCAATTTATTCTGCGCTTCGGTGTTCAATCCTTTGGTTGTCAGTGGGGGGAAAAAGGAATAAAGAAAATTCTAAGTTCCACTGTTTCAACCAGTGTCCTTTTCACCCACTTGAAGAATCTGACGCTTACGATTGTTACTGAACTTTCTGACGTCTTTCTGCTCTCCTGTGAGATGGGAGGGCTTTACATCGGTGCCATTTTTATAAACAGCTGTGCCCGTTGAGAAAGGCTTGAACGCTTTTGTCTCCTGGGAGAAAGGCCAGGTTCTGGGGGTGGGCAGTGCGGGGCTGTGCTGGCCTGGGGTCTCAGAAACAGGAATGGGGTTCTGCCCCCACTGAAGAGCAGGCGTGGGGCGTGACCTCAGGCCTGTGCGCTACACAGGCTGTGTCTTGCTCTGCTGTGAGAGGATGGTGCATTTTTCAGAGAGTAACCCATTATTGTCCTGAGCGTCGTAAGTATGACCGGGTTAAAGGTCAAGACTAATTATTTTAACATCATCAGTTGGGGTTTAAATAGTAGAGAAGACAGAGTTCATTCAGAAGCCATGGCCCTGAGATTTATCTCTCCCTCTTGTCGTTTGCATGACTGTCCTCATCAGAGGGGGTCGGAGACAGCCGAGGCCGCCCGGGACTTTCTCCCCGGCTCTGTTTACGGGGGGCCGGCTCAGGCTCCAGCACACTGGGGAAGAAGTAGGAAGAGCCGTATTAGCAATTGCAGATATTGATCAACATCGGTCCAATCATCACAGTTTTCATCTTTCCACCTCTGCTACTTTCTTTCCTTTTTGGATACAAATATGTTCAAGACCCCACTGTCCTGCCAAATCTGCATTTTCTCCTGGTCCTCCCAGGGCTGCTGTGCCTCCCCCATTACACTCCCGTGACTCTACTGTTTTGATCATTCACGTTGGCTTCCTCGTGTCCTCATCCCCTTGGCCTTTTCAAGCTCAATCACTTGGAAAGTGACCTCCTAATTCTCAAATCCAGTGACGGTGGCCAAGCTCTGCCCCTCACCTTTCTGGGATATTCAGTACTCATTTACCTGCAGTGTGTCTGGGACTCTGCCAGAAGCCTAAAGTACAGAATCAGTGTCGGGATGGAGCTTCCCGTCTGGGAGGAAGATGGGCCCACAAACCAGCCGTGATGCAACATGGCCGAGGCAGTGGTTACGGTCTACGTGAACGGTGGCTAGCGCACAGCAGGAGAAACGGGAGTTGCCTGGGGATGCGGATGAGAGCAGGACTCAGAGAAGGGCCCTTTCGTCAAGCCCCGTTGCCTGGCTTCTCTCCCCTCTTCGCAGCTGACTTTGTGCATCTCCCCTCTCTCCTGTGACATGGACCTACCGTGAGGCCGTCCTCAGCTGGCCACGCACCCCAACCCCGACTGGTCCCCACTCTCAGGCTTCCCGATCACTGTGGGTCATGCACAGACTTACCACTTTGGCTCCGATCTCTCTCTGTTGAAGTCACAGATCTTGTCCCCTGTACTTCCTCATGTTGGCATTGCTGTGTCAGAGGGCTTCTCTCCAGGGCACTCTTGGCATTTGGGGGCGCGACATGTATTTGCTGTATGAGACTGTCTCACAGGTTGCAGGACATTTAGCATCCCTGGAATAAATGCCAGGGGTACCTTACAGATCTTTCTAAATCAAAAGTAGAGCCAGACCTATTATCACTTCAAGTTCACCCCATGTAAAATGATACTATCTTTCCCCTGAAACCAACACCCGCCTCCGAAATAGAAATTTCTTTTAAAACGGTCACACGTGCTTCCCCTTAAAACCAAGGAGCTGCCCCCAGCTGTTTCTCTCCGGTCCCCACGTCCCACCGATTGTCCTCTTCAGCACAGTTTACCTCTGCTTCTGTTATGCGAAGCGCCGTGTTCATGACAATGAACGATGCAGGTCTTTGTCCCGTCCTTCCCAGCGCGGTTCCTGTTTCCAGTCTCCGTTTCTTACGGCTCATCCTGGAGCATCGTGTGGATCACGCCTGTCACGTGCTGCAAACCCCCCAGCCACAGGCTCCTCCCACGGGGTCAAGGCTGGATAGGAGCCAGGAAAGCCCTTCTCATGAGCATTGAAAAATGGGCAAAAAAATACATTTCTTTAATTTTTTGAAATGCATAACTGAGCTTGCATGAAAGTAAGGAAGCTCCTCAGAGGCCAAGGTGAAGCAACCTCGTGGACCAACAGCATAAATGAGTTCTGAAGCCAGAGCTGGCCAGCCGGCTCCTGCCATCCTCTGGCTCCCACGGCTCCAATTTCCGTGACTGCAGGGAAGATGGGCCATGCCCAGTGATGAGGACACTCGCGTGTCCCTTTATGGAAAGCAGGATCCAAGGGTCTAGACTTGTAGTGAAAAAAAACCTAAAACCCACCCTGTAAGGAAGGTAGCCTCAGAATTTTGACCGTCTGGATCCTGGCTTGGAATAAAGAGAAAAAGAATGAAATTATCCCTTGAAGTTATTTAACAGAAAGTCAGTTCTGAAGCATGTTTACAGGTCAACTTCGCACTATTTGCATGGTTAGGGAAAAATTCAAGCTGAAAAAAAAGAAAGGTCAGGCCCCCCAGATATCTGTTAAAAGAGGAAATGTGAATTCTCTGAGAGAAACACAACTTTAATCCTCAAAGAATTCCCACAGATACATTGTTGGGAACGTGATCCCCAAGGAGAAAACAATCATGAAATGTGTGAAGAAACAAGGTACCAGATTGCAACATTTTCAGTCCTGTAGAAACAATATATAGAAGTTATTGGATCATATTGTTGTTTTTAAAGGGGAAATTAAAGATATAATTAAGAAAGACACTATTATAAATAATGAGTGGCATTTGAAAAAGAACCAAATAAAAGTTATAGAAATCACAACGTAATGGATAAAATTAAAGGCTGAAGTGAGAATAATGAAATGGAAAATAGGTTCTGGAGAAATTTGCCAGAAATCTCCCCAGTGAGACAGAGTTGTTAAATATTAAAGAGAGATTAAGAGCAAGGAAATTGGATCAAATAACATCAAATACATACCTAATTGCTGTTCTGGAAGAAAAGGAAAAAGAAAGGGAAGCCCTGTTTTAGGGCATATTAACCAAGAACTCACCAGAACTGGAGAAAATACGCAGATTCAGATGAAAGAGTCACAATGTATCAGAACAAGAGTGAGGGAAAAGCCCCAGCTGGACAGAGAGAAGATACAGATTGTCTATAAAAAGAATGAATATTAAACAGGCCGTTGACTTCTTGACAATGGAAACCTAGAAACATTACAATAATATTTTCAGCAAGAACTTCTTCGGGTGATGGAAATGTTAGCTGTTGGGTATGACAACCACCAGCATACACAGCTGACGAACTCAATTTTAAGTTTATTTCATTTTTATTCATTCTAACTTAAGGAGCTGCGTTTAGGTATTGGCTACCTACCGGGCAACATGGATAGGATAAAGTGGCATGATTGACAAGTGTGAATTAACACATAGAGAACAATTAGAGAACAAACTTTCTTTTTTAATTGTGACCACAAATTAGGCTCTTGAGAACAAATCTCAACAATTTTTAGATTATTGGTACCAATGTAGATTTTGTTCTCTGACCATAGTCTATTACTTTTTTTAATCCATTAAAAAGATACCTTTTCAAAAGACAGCTTACTTAACATACGATTTAAAACTTTAAAAGACACTTCTAACTAATTTCTGAGCGATAGAAGAATTAATAATCAAAATAAGATCATACATATTACCAAATAACAGTGACAGCCACACAGTTCAAAACTTGAGAGAGATTTGTAGAGCAGTATTTTGATAGAATTTGTAGTCTGAAATTCATCTATTAAAAAATTAGAGCACTTAAAAATCATTAAGCTAAGCATCAACAGGAAGAAATTAGACAAACTGCCCTGACTGGTATGGCCCGGCTGGGTGGGCGTGGTTTCACAAAGCAGAAGGTCTCCGGTTTGATTCCCGGTCAGGGCACACGCCCGGGATGCAGGTTCGGTCCCAGTCGGGGCGCATACTAGGAGTGGCCCGTTGATGTTTCTCTCTCACGTCCTCACATCAATGTTTCCCTATTTTTATCTCTCCCTCCCCTCTCTCTAAAAATAAATCAATTAAAAAAAGAACTTAGACAAAGGACCCTAGAATATATATCCAAAGAAAGTAAAGAGATAAATGTAAAAGCAAAAATTAATGAATTACAAATCAAACATGCAAAAAGATAAAGCTGATTCTTTGAAAATAAAAAAACACTTAATAAAATCAATAAACTTCTGACTACACTGGTTAGAAATTTACCTTACTATGATTATTAAAAAATCATTATCCTAAGCATTTTCTACATGCTGGTAGAACACAAAATAATCCAACAAGAAAATGGGCAAAATAATAAATACTTTTTTAAATAAGGAAATATAGAAAAATAAACATGGAAAGGCAAACAATCTTATAAGTAACCAGAGAAGTAGGAGTAAAACTAAAAGGAGATACTGTTTGTCACTCATCAGCTGTCAGAAGTAAACAGCAGAATACCAAGGGTTGTCCAGGATTTTGATCAACTAAAAGTTTTATATCCTGCTTGTGGGATTCTGCATTCATACACACGCTTTAGAAAAACAGTTTAAAACTGTGCAGACCATACAACCTAACAATTACACTGTAGAAGATATGGTCAAAATTCTTACACATTTTCACAGAGCATGTTGGAAAAGCAAAAACTAGACACAGTCCTGTGTTTATTAATATTTGGTACAATAAAGTGTGATATACTTAAAGAGCGAAGTATAATATTATATAACAAGGATAGTGGATAAACTAAATGCAAGGTGATTTTATTATTCTTTATACCACATATAAACTTACATTTGTATGTGTAAAGTATTTTAACATTTAAAGTATTAAAAATGTGGCTCCCCATTACTTAAAAGCTAAAGTGCAAACCCATGAATGTGCCCACAACCATTTCTTTGACCAAAACTCCCAATTTTCTCCACTAACTCGGAACCAAAAAGAGCGGGTTTCATTCCTATTCCCCAAATGATCTCTCTGCCACTGAGAAGGGATGCGTATTGACTATGTAGCATGTCATTTCAGGTGCAAAATAGTATTTTGCTACTAATTTGAAAAGGTATAGCCACCTCTGGGATATCAGACAAGCTGAGGCACATCCATTATCAACCCGAAAGGAGTCAAGGCTGGGATGTTTGAGACAGGGTAAATCATAGGCTGGGGTAAGGCATGTTTCATCAATTACATGTGGTTTTTTAATGAGGAATAGAAATAAAGGGAGCAGCCCGTTCTCACACCAATCATTGTTCATGAGATCCAGTTAATTCCCTCTTCAACTGTTCTGTAAAGAGGAGAAGAAATATTTAAAATAATTGGCCAGGGCTTTTCCAGTGGAAAAGACTACAAAAGTGCTTTATACAAACAGTATGTGGTCCCATCCAATTACTTTGGTATTATTAACCATGTTTGTTCCTGGGGCCGTGGCCCAAAGAAATTAACCGGAGTTTCTGATGGGGCCGCGGATGCCGTGATCTTTACAGAAGTCGAAGCCAAGTTCACTTAGAGGTGTCCTCTTCTGCTCTCGCTACTATTGTTCAGAATTATGAACTCCCATCTAATCAGTCACTTCAATTCCATTCAAATTAATAAAATCTAATTCATTGGAAAAGAATTCAAAGTGATTTGATTCAACTCCATCCAATTGCGCTCAGTGGAATCAGTCCTTGATTGAAATCTATTAAATTCAATTCAATAAAATAAATTTAAATATTATGCAGTGAAATTAATTTTTCATTAACATTTCAGTTCAGGTCCATTTTGATCTGAACTTCAGTTCTCCATTTCTAAATTTGGACCCTATTCAAATTAATAAAATATTGTAAAATCCAATGTAGTTCCGAAAGATGAGGCGTGAGGCTAATGAACTACATTCATTTCCGCTCAGCCCTAATCAAATGAGGTTAGTGACATTCATCACCGAGAGAAAATAAAATGTTCGTCTTTAACTACCACACTGAATGTTTACACTGTAACTTCAAAGTGATGAGTTTCCCCAGTTTTGCGCCACTGTCTGTCATATGAACTCCACAAGACTTTTTGGGGTTCATTGTGCTTGGTCTTTATACTAACAGAACAACATAGAATTGGGTGGTTCGGAAACAAAAGAGAATATGGTTATCCAGTTGAAAAAGCTGATTTCACAGAATTTATAGGAAACTTGAGAAACAGTCTTTTATAACTGTGAGGATGCCCGTATATATGATTTTTAACTTTATTTTCAAAGTTTTTGATGTAAATAGTTAAATACAAGCATTTGGACTCAGGATTGTGGTTATGAATTTGCAAAAAAAATTTTTAGGATGACTAGATTATTCTGAAAAAAATAATTGGTGTTTTACATGGAGGTGTTACTGTTACATTATCTCCTCTTCATATCTCACCTGGAAAACAGGGTCCTGGACTGTACCCCAGTGGGACCTCTGTGTTGTATGAACTACACCCAGCCTGTCGTTTCTCCAAGTCTGTGTATGGCAGACCTGTCTGATGATAAGGATCTCCAGGACATTAGTGAGTCTCAGATCTTCCTCTGAGATTCTTATTCTATAGATCTTCTGTAGGCCAGACAAGAGCCTCAGGTGCATCTTCTCATAAGTTAGTTGGAAACACTTCTAGGTACTGACTGATCTCCCACTAGAGGGAAAAAACACAGAAGCGGTCACCTCCCCTCCCAGCCCTCAGCTTTCTGGGAGGACGCTGACACTCATGTGGGCTGCCATGGCCCAGTTCTTGGAAGTCATGGCATAGGAAAAACTCCACACGTCAAAGAGGCTGCCTCTGTTTAAGCCAGAGAACTCTAGGACCAGTGAATGGCCTGTCCCCCATTCCGATGCCTGGGGACAAAAGCAGCTGTGAGTGTCAGCTCTTAGGGCCCTTGGAGCCTGGGGCTGTGCACCTCTCATACAGAAGGAAAGGGAATTCTGCCCTGCTAAATCTTCCGAATTACAGTTATCAGATTATCTAACAGCTGACTCTGTAGGACCTACAAATTTCCTCTCCGCTAGCCCAGCCTGACGCTTATTATAAGGTCTTACCTCCACCTTCTCTGGGTCATTTGCATTGGAAGGGAGGTTCTCACAGGTCCCGAAAGGCTTTGCACATACACTCTAGAGTCACACCAATTAAAGACGTCTTTACTTAGAAAGCCCTTTCCACCGTTCCTGCCTTGGTATTGAGCATTGTAATCAGATCAGAGTGGTCGGCTGAAATCGACTGATCCAGTGGAGAAAAAAATGAGTCAGCGGTGCCATGGTAAAAATGGAAGGGAGGAGGGAGTGGGAGACCTTTCAGAGCGCAGTCCCTTTTTCAGGAAAATGATGCTGCAATGTAGGGGTGTCACACAGCCGGAGGCTGCCAGAGGGCACGCGCCAGGAGAGGGCTGTAAGGGAGCTGCCGGCATGGGGGCGCTAACCAGAGCGTTGAAAGGCAGGGTTCCACTCCCTCAGTCCCTGTTCTCTTTCCTCTTCTAAAAAGGCCCCTGCGAGTCTTCCACGGAACTCGTAGATAACTAGATAGTAGCAGGTACAATAAAACTAGGTTTTATTAAGCTAACATGATGCTTTTAAATTTTCATTTAGGAGATGGTAAACCCTTGTGGTATTGTTTATAACATCCTCTAGAAGTGGATGGAATGGAATTAATTAAATGTCCCAGTGACCATATTGGGTCCCCTTGTGTGTGTACCAGGATACTACTTATTTAAGAAAACTATTAAGTTACTTGGTGTCACCCAGAAGGTCCAAAGAACACATTTTGCAAATCACAGGTATGTACCGTATTTGCAACAAGAGGTCCCTCTGCATTTGCCCTTGTGCTTCTAGAACAGCATGTTGTTATTGGAAAAATAACAACGATCTTTTGGTTTCTCTAAGTCTTGGGAAACAAGTAGCCTCTTTTCTTTTTTCCTTTGCCAATTTAATCATCCAAACCATAATAAACCCTCCGCCATGGTAAAGGCGGATCGTGAGTACGAACAGTATAGTGATTATATTTAATTCCATCCATGCTTGGCTCTTTTAATACAATATCCCTCTCTTTGATAATTCAGCTTCTAGCTGACTTAGAATATGGTTCATCATTACCTAATCTTGTCCCAGTGATTACACCGACTTAATACAGTTAACAGAAATCTTCATATTCTGAGGAGAGAGAAGTTCTTGAACTCTTGGCATTAGATAATTAAATTATTTGTTTTCTAACCACTTCTTATTCTTGTCTTTAAAAAAAACCTTTTCATTTTTGTCGCCTTGAACTGTTCTCCCCCAAAGCCAATTAACAGGTAAATAATGATTTGTAAAGCAAAAAACAGAACTTCATTAGCATAGCACTGGGATAAGGCAAGTCTCTGCTCAAAGCAAATTGAATCATTCTCTTCTTGCTGAATACCAAATATACACCAAGGTAATCATATATTTATTTTTTAATTTAATTTTTTTAATTTTATGTATTGATTTAAGAGAGAGAGAGAGATTTGTTGTTCCACTAGGTTATGCATTTATTGGTTGATTCTTGTATGTGCCCTGAGCACGTATCGAACCCGCAGCCTTGGTGTATTGTGACAGTGCTCTAACTAACTGAGCTACCTGGCCAGGGAATAATTTATTTTAATGATAGTGGTTTAATTTAACCAAATTAGCTGGTGCTAATAACAAAGGATACAATGTGCTCTTTCCCTGGATTATATTTTTCTGATTGGCTCTCTTCTGGTCATGGCAGATATGGAAATAGCTTAGCAACACGTTCTGCACTGCGCTTAACTTCTTTTCCCAGGAAGGAAAACAAAACAGCATTGATTTCACCTCACCCTCACTGAGACCATTAGCTACATAAGACCAAAGTCCTGTGATTTAAGTCAGAGATGGGAGGCGGGGCAAGAAATGGGAAACTGGGCTACTCTTACCCGGTCCCTGGTGCGTCACCTCCTTGCAGTGAATAAAGACAATGCCATGCCCTCCTTCCCTTTGGATTCTGTCCTGGTCTCCTCCCTACAGGGCACTGAGGGTCTGCTCTGTGAGATCCCAGCAGATCTCAGGGCTCTTGCCGGACACCCGCCATTCCAGACAATGAGACTTCCTCTCCTGAGCTTCTCTGAATTTTTCCAATTTACCATCATGCTTTATGATGAAACTCTTTAACACTGTTGGATTGTTCTAGTCACTGGAAGGAATAATCACAGATAGAGCTGAGGTTCTGATATAGGTGCTCGTTGATTATTTGAGGTACAGACGGAGCAAGGGAGCTTCCTACCAGACACCCATTACCTCCAGTTCTCCAGCTGTCTGCTTTGTGTCCTGCCCTCCACCAGATGTGCTCGTATTCCCTAGTTTCCAAAAATAATGATAGTGACCAAAATGCCTTTGAGAAAAAGAATTTGGCGTTAGGTCAGCCTGAAAAGATGCAGAGCGATAAACGATGTGGTAAGCGACCTCGGTCATGATTCTCCATTTTCAGGGGCCTCTGCCAGGCTGGCTTGACACTGCCCACCTCTGCCCACCTCCTGTAACGTGGCCAGTGATGGAACAGCGGGGACCTCATGCAGCTCACAGGCCAAATGACCTGGCTCACATTTTATAGTTTCCATGATGGGATCTCTAAGATTTTTTTTTTTTAACTCTTGACTGCATCAAAAGAAAACAAGAGGTTTTTTGTTCTTGTTGTTTTTTAGAGAGAGAGTGGAAGGCAGGGAGAGAGGGAAACATCAGTGTGCGGTTGCCTTTCACACGCCCCCAACTGGGGGCCTGGCCCGCAACCCAGGCCTGTGCCCTGACTGGGAATTAAACCGGCGACTCTTTGGTTCGCAGGTCGGCGCTCAATCCACTCAGCCACACCAGCCAGCGAAAAACAAGAGTTTTTTATTGATTGTGTTTGCAGCGTTGGGAAGCATCAGAGGTTGGATGCTTTACCCTTGACTCTGATGGAAAGAGAAGGGAGAAGCAAAATAACTTGCAGGTAGGATGAGGCCCAGGAAAGCGGAAGACGGGGCTCAGAGTGGACCCCATCTCAGAGAGCCAGCTTCTTCCTTCCTTCACAGCAGGGTACTGAAGTCTCCTTCTCTACTGTTGCCCAGATGGAGTCAAATTCATTTTTTAAAAATTTCCAGGTGTCATAAATGGCCACGCCAAAGGAAAAATAGTAACTTCTCCATGTTACGTTAATACCATGGGAAAGTCTAGATACTTGTCTGAAGGAGGAGAAGGCCTGAATAGCTCCTTCCCACCGTCATAGCGTTCGGGCCTGACCCTTTGCCCCAGCTCAGTTCCAGGACTTTAAATCGCCCACCCTTTAGCACAGTGGCTCCTAAGGAGGACTTGGCATGGCAGGTTTGAGGAAGGACCGCGGCGGTTCCCACATCACTGCGGCGTGGCCCTTGCGTACTTCAGCGTGTCATTGACTGACTGCCTTTGCTCTTGACCTCCGCGGTGGCCAGCTCCCCCTCTCTCGGTTTTCTATGTGCTGTTGGAATCGAAAAGATTTTAAAAGCATATTCCTCACCACTAATGTCTTCTGGCTTGCCGCAATGGTTCCTAAAATGAGAGTTTTCAGCCCAGAAGATCCTGAGACCCTGGTCCTGAGATCCAGACAACTCTAGCCAGTCCCTATTTCCTGGATCTGGCTCATCATCCTTTCCTTGACATTCCCTCAACTTCTCATCTTCCTGTCCTGCTGCCTCCCTGGGGTTAGCACACCACCATCCTGTTAGTCACCCGAGTCAGAACCCGAGGAGGGGTCCCTGCTACCTTCTTCCTGCCTACTCTCCCAGCCTCATCCCAACAGTCCCAAACCAGGTGTAACCCCTTCATCTCTTTCTAGTTTCTCTTCCTCTCCTTTCCCACTGCTGTGTTATTATTTCTCTGCTGTATTCACGGGGGAGCAGCACTCTGGCCTCTCCGACTCCATCCCCCCAGAAATCTGCCTTTTGTCTAACTGTATCTTTTAACCACACATTTATTCATAATCCCCTGCTTAAAATTCTTTATCTGTTTCCCATTGCTTACAGGATGGAGTTCAACCTTCCTAAATAGGGGAGAAATAAACGCAGTAAAGCAAGAAGAAGCCAGTGCAAAGTAACTTCTTAACTGGACAAAGAATTTTGGCGATGTGCGCTGGCCCTCATCTACTCCTTATTACTGCCTGCTCCTGCTTCCCTCTCAAGCATAGATGTACATACTCCTGCATATACTTGCTGTGTAGAACTTTATCATTCTGCTCCCTTTGCCTGGGAGCCCTTACCTCTTATATCCTTGTTCACCTGGGTAACCCCAACTCAGCCTTCCAGATGTAGCTCAAATATTTTACCTTTTCTAGGGACCCTCCCCTCGTGACCTCTTTTCCCTCACTCATCCACCTCTGTGTTGATGATGCTTATTAAACTGTGTTCTCAATCTGTATCTTTCTCCCCCATTGAATGAATGAATGAGTGAGTAATAGGCCGAATAATAAAGGAAAGTATGCTGTATAAAGGACATTATATAATGTCCTGGAAGATACAGCATCCTACTCCGGTTGGGGAGCTAATCTGCTGTGTGATTGAAAGAATCGCTTACCCTTTCTCGACCTAAGTTTCTTACCTGTAAAGTCAGAAGATCATGCTAAGGCACAACAAAAGTCCCCATGTTGCTGTAGAATTCGGTAACCTCCATGGCTATCACTTCACGGAAAAGCATGACTAGTCATGAGCCTGGTCGTACTTAACAGAATCCCTGTGTGCCGGCGCCTTTGCTATGGGCGCACGCGGTCCGGGCAGCCCATGTGCACGCCGGACTCCTGACCTACATAAGTTCGCCTGTGTTTCTTACCAGGAAAGAGGTGCATATCCTGCTGGGAGCCTTTGAGCTTACAGTTCCCTCTGCTGTGTTTCATTGAATATTCCTAGCATGGAAGCGCATTTCCTGTTCAGAGGGGTCAGTGAGGTCCAGTCTGTCAGAGAGCAGCGCCGCTCCCGGGGAAGCTGGGGGAAGTGGGGCGCTCTCACGGTTTGTTCCTGCCCTGTCTCAGCGAGCCTCTCCGCTTTCTCGTAGATGGAAGCCCTTACACCTGGTGGGTCGGCAAAGCCAACGAGAAGCACTACTACTGGGGCGGCTCGGGGCCTGGGATCCAGAAGTGCGCCTGCGGCATCGAGCGCAACTGCACGGACCCCAAGTACTACTGCAACTGCGACGCGGACTCCAAGCAGTGGTGAGTGCTGCGCGCGCTCCCGTGCGCTCCCGTGCGCTCCCGTGCGTTCCCGTGCGCTCCCGTGTGCTCCCGTGCGCTCCCGTGCGCTCCCGTGCGCTCCCAATTGCGCTCCCGTGCGTTCCCGTGCGCTCCCGTGTGCTCCCGTGCGCTCCCGTGCGCTCCCGCGCGTTCCCGTGCGCTCCCGCGCGCTCCTCGGCCACGCTCACAACCCAAGAGAAGCAGAGTCTGCAAAGTGCTGAAATAACACGGTAATAGGTGAGGGGCGTGTGGAACGCACCCAGCGGACAAGTGTCGAGGGCTTTGAAAAACATAAAAGCAGAAGGAGGTCAGGGCTATGAGGATGCGCGTTTAGAAATAGACTGACCCTCACGGATGCATTGGTATCTTATCCAGAGAGGAAAACAATGAGCCCTGTAGCGGGCAGTGGTTTGCCCGACACGCGTGCTTTGGAACAATGTGGGGGAAGGCCATGGCCGGGAGCCCACGTGCAGGCGAGTGAGAGCCTCACAACAAACAATCTGCGGGTGAGCGTCCTCCTCCTGCGACATTTGCTTTCAGTGGCTGGATGAGAGAGAAAGGAGGGGGACAGGGGAGGGAAAGGAAGGTTGTTCTTCGCTCTTGGCTTCAGCGACAGTGCCTCGCGCTGTGTCTAACGCTGATGGAAATCAGTTCAAGAAAGATCTGTCTTGGGTTTCTTTCATCCCTGGACTGGCTCTTGTCCTGCTTCCCAGCGAATGGCCAGGTCTGTGTCAGAAATAGAAAAAGATAAAATCAGATGTCCTTCGTGGGAGAAAGAGAGGCCCCGGAAGCGTAGGTGGGAAAACACAAACCTAAAGGATGATTCTTCCCAGAAGCACAACATCCTGCACCTGCTTCTTACGGCCTCAGAGATGTGGGGAGTCTCCCTGCTCCCTTCCTGCCTCTGGGCGTCGGCACCGGGCACAGCCCTGCGTTTCTTCACGGGACCAGCCAGCTTACTGCGGTTGCCTCTGTTGGACACTATTTAGAAAGCAATTTACCAGACAAGTTTATTCCATCTGTTCACTGAAAACTAATTCTGATTAGTTTTAATTCTGATTCCACCTATCTTTCAGGAACCACGTTTTAAAAAAAATTTTAGTAAATGAATTACTGAGGCTATTCATTGCAGTGGCTCAGAATTTCTGTGTGTGTCTGTACGTAGCTATCATTCTTTAATTGTGGCTTCTTGTAAAGAGAAAATTATGGTATTCAATTTTTAATTGCATTTGAAAAGGGTCAGTGCACACACACATCTATACCGAGACTGGGAGTCAGGAAAACGGCATCAGAAGGACAGTTGAATGAAGTTAACTTATTCATTCACTTCCTCACTCAGTCAGTCAGTCCGTCATTTGTTCAACAAATATGGACTGAAGTCTCCTGTGCCCGGCACTCCGCTGGGGGCGGGATGGAAGAGTGAATGGCAGGAAGGAGAACCCCTGTCCTGGCTTCTGTTCTGCCGACACGTCTCACAGCTGTGTCCTCCAGCAAGTCCCAAGGCTCAGGTTCATTGGTCTGCTCCACAGGGACTCCCAGCTGCCTCGGGGAGCTGACGTTGGGTGCAGTTCCCCTGACTACGAGCAAGTGTGAGCTCTCTCCCAGCCGCTCACATCCAGGCCCCCCACGGTGCTCTGTCCCTTTGGTCCTACCGCAGGGCAGAATTGAGATGTTCCAGAAAGGGGAGATCTAGTTCACACATTCAAGGGAAGTTCATTTTGGTGAGACATTATGCCGAGTGCTCTTTGCCCTCAAGGTGCTCGTAAACAGACAGCGCTGGACCATCGGCGCTCTGATGAGGACGGCGCAGGATAACAGGGAGACCCATGGAGGAAAATGGAAGTCTAACTAGGGGAGAGGAGGGATGAGCCAGGGGTGTCTGTACGGAGAGGGAAGCTGGGAAGAGGACGGTTTGCCTGCCACTCTCTTCCTTGCAAGGTGATCTTAGAGAAGAGGCATGAATAGGCATGATCAGTTTGGGAACCATCTCTACAGCAGCCCTGGAATGTGAAGCAGAGAAGGAAGGGGACCCACAGTAGGACCAAGCATGGAGGAGGGAGAACATTGGAGCTTCCGTTCTTTTTAGGGTGCTAGGAGTTTGTATTGATTACAGTGCGGCCTGTGGGGGACGCTTGGGGGGAGAGGTGGGGGGAGAGAAGGAGGATGTCATCGTATCCCTTGAAAGGCAAGATCACAGGATGGAGAAAACAGAGCCACGACCTGAGCGGTGTGGCCCAGTAGGTCGGGCGTTGTCCCGCAAAGCACAAGGTCAGCAGTTCCGTTCCGGTCAGGGCACACGCCTGGGTTGCGGGGTTAGTCCCCAGTTGGGGTAAGAACAAGAGGCAGCCGATCGATGTTTCTCTCTCACATCAATGCTTCTTTCCCTCTCTTTCGCCTTCCCTTCCCCTCTCTCTAAAAAGAAATAAATGAAATCTTTAAAAAAAGGAAGAGGAAATATGTATGAGATCGTTTGGAAATGGTATCTACAGGACTTGATTGTTATGACCATTGAAGAGGAAAGCGGGGTGACTATGTGGGCTCCCCATGGGGCGCCTAGAAATGGAGTGGAAGCAGGGCCATAGATCAGCTGAGGGAGAGAGCTTGGGCCGGGTAGGTGATGAGTTCAGCTTTGAAAATATTAAGTTTGAGGCACCAGCATCATATCACGTCTAAACCCAGAGGGGCACCGTTAGTAGGGTTACCGGTGAAAAATGCAGATGTTAGAGAAACGTATTTGCATCTGAAAACACTTCCAAGAACACAGCTGAACTCAGATCACAGGTGAGAAGCAGCCTCACTCACACACACACACACCCCTTTGGCCAGATTTGATCGGATCATAACTTTTCACCATTTCTCAGGGACTTGGACCTGACTGATGCCTGTGTCCTTCTGGCTGCGTCACAGTTACCACGTCCTCACCCCTTTGCTTCTGTCAAGCTTCTCTTATGTCTCATAACAGAGACATTATATTTTGAGCAAACTGAGAACGATAACAGATGTGTTTATAATAAATAGCTGCTCCAATGATCTTCCCCATTTGGCACGAGAAAGCTTTCCTTGATGTCCTGTCGGTCTTTGAATCCACCAGCACGTGGCAAAGGACCCTCTCCGTGGGTGCTTTCAATATTTTGGAATGAATAGTTGTTTCTAGAGGTGTGTTCCAAAATGGTCAGGAGCAGTGGGGAAGAGCAGGACGTGGAGCTGGGAGACTTTATATCCAGGCCCAGATCTGCTGTGGTTGGGGGAGGCTTTGAACTGGGCTGAAACTAAGGTTTATTGTCTGAATGATAAAAATAAATCTTGATTTGTCAGCTTTTAATGAACTTTACATGGAATATAGAATATGAGAACAGCCCATAAATCGTGCGGTAGGGGATAGATAGCTATTTGCAATTCTTAACTGTATAATTCTCTTTGCGACTTTTAATGATTCCAAATGAATCTTAAGAAATGAAAACAGCCCTGGCCGGTGTGGCTCAGTTGGTTTGGAGCATCATCCCATAGACCAAAGGGTCGTGGGTTCAGTTCCTGGTCAGGGCACATACCCAGGGTGCGGATTCAATCCACAATCAGGGCACGTACCAGAGGCAACCCACTGATGTTTCTCCCTCTCTCCCTCTCTCCCTTCATCTCTCCCTAAAACAATGAAAAATGTCCTCAGGAAAAGATATTTTTTTGAATGAGAACAGACTATGGAAAGTAGGCCACTTCCTGTTCACCACCTGCTGTGCAGCCAGCCTCAGGTCGAATTATACCATATGGCAGCTGAGGGGATTAGGCTTTGATGGGGAACCTTACAAATCGGGGGCCATCGAGCAAAGAGAGCTGAATACCTCAAGGGTGTATGTCCCACCGGGCAGGAAGGAGAGCAGCTTTGTCAGTGGGGAGCATCAGTCTTAGGGCACCAGGCCGGCTGACGAGGGGTCAGCTGTCTGCAGCATCATCTGGGAGTCCTGGAACAGGGAGGAAGCCAGCCCCCTTTAGGAAGCTGGCTTTGCTCGCCGCCCCCTCCCACAAGAAGTGGGGAGCACTTCCCAGCTGGTCCATTGTCCAGGCATCCCAGAGTGTGGGCTCCCACAGTCACGGCTTTGAAGTCTTTCTGTCCCACCACAGCTGATAGCTGAGTCAGGAAAAGGAAAACCTACTGCAGAAATCCCGGTGCAGAAATCCCACATATGTGACACCCCAGTGTTGTGATGTAAACATAAAAACAAAGGTCCTCTGGAATCGCCTGCTCTAGACGCTCTGTCCCGCGGAGCAGGTTGCCTCTGCCGATAATCTTACCTTAATCACAGAGAATCATGGGATTCCAATGGACCGAGGCCGAAATGGGGACAGACTTCTCCCAGGCCGCTCCCCCTGTCTGTGGCCTAAGGCAGAACGTTGGGCTTCACTGAGTTTTCCTGTAGCAAAACTTCCCGATTCACGTAAAGATTGGGCAAGGTGGTCTCACCAATGAATGTTTAAAATTACAGGAGGGTATATTATTTTTACTTTTTAATGTTGACTGGAACTCAAGCTAAGATCATTAAAAGTTTCTTCAGTTACGGATACCTATATTGGGGCCCCAGGAAAAGTTAAATTAGTCTCCAAAAATTATATTAACTTTCAGAAAAATAAGAAGAGAAGCAGAGAGAAGAGTAAGACCCAGGTTTCCAAGCTTCCAGTCCAGTGGTTTTCTCCAATGCCGCGATCAAGGGAGATGATTCACGTTGGCTTTCTCTTTTGAATGACTCACAACGTTAATATTTTAACTAGCTAAACACAAGTTTTAAATGTAAAGCGTGAACAATGGACCGCGTGCTTTATGTTCTGTTTTGAAGAACTCTAATAAGATTTAGATTTAGCGCCTATTCTTCTTTGCTAGAGTAAAGCACAGAGAAACGGAGCTCAGATAAGGGGGGCTGTAGCCCAGAGTGGGACCGGGTCTCCCAGCAAAGCAGCCGTGGCCGGTGAGGGCTCACACCCTCTCAGCCACGGCCCGATTATTGATGCTGTGAGAAGCTTTGCACCGTTCTGTCTGAGATTGGATTTAATTTAACATTTACGACTGCCTATTCACAGAGATAGTAAACATTCCCCCCTGCAGTGCCAGGATCCTAATTAAACCAGCCTTGGTCTCAGCTAAGTGCCTGCCCACTGCTGGGTAGTTCCCGGTCCCTTGTCGCCCGGCTCAGTGAGCTACAGCATCACATGTGACATGAACAACTCCAGCACGGAATAACCAGGGAAGGCCTGCCTTTCCTAGCTGGAGTGCCCTCCTGTCATTGCAGAATTTCTGAGGACTGCGTCCTGGCCAAGACGAACTCGTACGTGGAGGAGAATTAGTGAGGCGAACACGCGTTAGCACAGGCTTTGCGTCCCAATTAAGAAGCCGTTCCCAACTCGGTATTAGAAAGGCCAGTCCAATACTGTCCCCGTGTGCCTTGTTCCTGCGACCCCGGATGGCATTGGCTTATCTGTAGGGCTTTCCTTCCTGGGCCAGAAATAATCTGGGACCAAGATGTGCAGGTTGGCGAACCTCTGCAGGGTTTACATGCAGAAACTTACGTTCAGTTGGGTCAGCTGGCTCTCCAGGAACTAACTGCTGAATAGTTTGAAAAATAATCGTTATATATTTTTTCATTGTTTATAAGCCACTTCCTCTAACCTTTTAATAACATTTTTCCATGAAACATGTTCACTTTTACTCGAAGTGAAATACCTGTATGTGCACTGTATTCTCACTCATCTGTTCAAATAACAGTAGTGAACACTTTCTGGGTATTAGTTACGTGCCGAGTTTCAATGATGTTCCAGGTGCTTAAGTGTATCATGTCATTTTAAACATCACATTGGCCTTCGACGAAGGTGCTGTTTTGTCCTCATTGTACAGAAGAAGACAGTAAGCCCAGAGAGGTTAAGTCACTTCTCCCCGGTCACACAGGTACCGTGTGGTAGAGCCGAGATTCACACCTGGGGCAGGGGAACTCCACACTCTGCCTGGATAATATACAGCAAGCATGAACTCTGTAAAATTTGTAACGTGCACTACATACAGTATAATTTCACTTTCTGACTTTTCGTTGTGATAGAATACACATAAAAAATGGACTCTCCTAGCATGTCCAAGTGTACGGTTCAGGGACGTTACGTACATTCACGCTGCGGTGCGAGCATCTCCGCCGTCTGTCTCGGGCACTCCTTTTCATCTTACAAAACCAGAACTCCAGCCCCACTGAGCAATCCCTCCCCATTGCCCCCTCCCCTAGCCTCTGGAACCCGCCATTCTTCTTTTGTCTCAATAAATTTGACTGCTTAGCACCTCATAAAAACGAAATCATCCAGTATCTGTCTCTTTGTGACTGGCTCTCGTCACTTAGCGTGACACCCTCAAGGTCCTTCTGTGCTGTGGCGTGTATCAGAATCCCCTTCCTTTTTAAGACCGAATAATATTCCATTGGTGTGGACACCACATCTGTTTGTTCATCCACCAATGGACATGTGGGTTGCCTCTGCATTTTAGTGACTGTAAATAATGCTGCTGTGAACATGTGTATACAATTTTATTTTTAGTATGCACCTTTTCTCAACGCTGTGGTATTTCTGATTTTTTTAAAATCTCTTATTTTGATTTTATATTAAAAGTAAATTTATCATAAACAGGGTCAGATGATCTTCTAAATGGAACCTGATTTTGAATCCTAGCTCTGTAGTTTGCCAGCTCAGAGACCTTGAAAAAGTTACAAAAGCCTTAGCATGAAATTAAAATAGTAATATTACCTACATTATGTGGCAGATAGGAAGTTTTAAACGAGCGGGTACTCGTATGTGGAAATGCACATCTGTCTTTCAATAACATCTATGAAACATCAGTGAGTCCACGCTACACACACCCATGCACACGCGGCCATCTCAGAGGTGGTCCGGAGCAACTTCTCGGTCCTTCCACTCTGACCTTCTCATCGGGACGCCCCGTTGTCACCCCTGCTGCTCAGGCCATTTCTTGTCAGATTCTTGTTCTGTTGGCTATGACTGTCTCAGTCCTGAGTCTCACTGAGGCTCCTGCTGGGGCATGGGGGGCTCCTAGTCATGCCCAGCACAGGGGCAACTCCATGCGTCTTTTGGTGAGACGCGGCCGCAGGCTTGGGGCTTGCAGAGGAAGCGCAGTAAGAGAAACTTGCATCTGCCTCCTTAAATGGCCGCTCTCAGAGACCCCAGGCATCCCTGAACATCGGGATCCAAGCCCAGAAGGAGAGGAAGTCCTTCCTCCCCGTCCCAAGCCCTGCCTCAGTTCCTGAGGAGGAACATTTGTTTCTCAGGCTGATTGATAGTGTAAAGATTGATTTCCTCTTCAGGAAAAAATTCTCAGCTGAAGACAGAGAAAGAGCTGTGTCGATCAAGAGAGCAGGCCAAGAATATGCCATCGCAGGAGCCTGTTCTGGTACTTGGGTTTTGGGGTGTGTTTCCCAAGTCTGGGTTCCATCTTAGGTCACACTTCCTGCATGACAACAGTGTGGCCCGGTGTACGCAGTGACATCAGTCCAGTAGTATTTCATAACCTTTCCTCATGAGGGGAGAAATCAAGGAAGCCACCTTTTTAAGGGCAATTTGCAAATTTCTATCCCAACTTTAATGCATAAATTCTTTGACCGAACCCTTTGCTCTCTGGTGTTGACTCTCTTAACTGACTACAAACAAATATAAGTACCAAGACTTCCTTTTCCATCTTTCGTAGGCATCAAAACCAGACAAATCCATATAGAAATGGCTGTTAATAGTGTAAGATGATTATACTGTCATTGGGCAGTCAAAGAAAGGAAATAGATGTACAAACACGTGCATAGTAGGATGGCCAAGGTGAAAGCCAAGGTGAATCGAAGCATAGTGTGTCCAATATGAGTCTGGTTTTTTTTAAAAAGCGTATAGGTTCATACCCTCATGCATGCGTCGATAATTTCTGGAAACCACACAAAATAAATGACTAATAGTTCACCTGGTGGACTAAGAATGAGGGGCTGTGTGGGAGACTGTCTTCATTCCATTGTGTGTCTTCTTTAGCCTTTCAGTTCTCTGCCATGATTATGTAACACCTGTTCAATTAAAAAAAATTTAAGTCAATTAGAAAACTGAAACAACAGGGCCAGGGTTCCCACAGGTGCGCTGTGACCTCACACAGCAAAACTCAGCTGTTCTTTGAGGACAAAGCAGATAAACAAAAGGGCATCCGCAGTCTTGGCCCTGCCGGCCCCGACCTTGGCGTGAGTTTCTAGGAAACCTGGAGAGGGCCTGTCTCCCACTGAAGCTGAGAACATCCTGCCGTTGGCCGTGTAGCTACGTGCAAAATTATGTTGCTGGTTTTTTTGTTTTTTTTTTTTTTCCTCATTGATCTGAATACTCTGAAACTCAAGTTTGTGCTTTTAATGCGTCAGGGATCCTGCACAGGGTAACAGCCCCTTTCCCTTCTGATGTAACGCAGGGTGAACACCTCGGTGTTTACTCATCACGCACATTATAGAAATGTGAGATTATGGGGACTACTCACATCAGCCAGAGGCATTCTCTTCTGGTCAGTAAACTGACCATAACAACACTCAGTACTCAAAGGAGTGTGTGTGTGTGTGTGTGTGTGTGTGTGCGTGTGTAAATAAAATATCAAAATGGGTAGCTAGTGATACGTTTCCTTTTTAGATACATAAGTAGAGATGCCTTTTTTATCTAATGAAGGTTCTTTTCATTAAGTTAGACTTTGTTTTTTTAAAAAAAAATGGAAAAAAAGCAAAAGAGAAAGGTTTTATTTTAATCCTCAATGCATGGGTTTGTGTCCCAGACGGTGCCAGAGTGGATTTCAGGAAGGTTCCACAGCCCCATGCGTTTTATCCCTTATCCTCACTCAACTGAAGTTTGCTGGCCAGACTTTCTCTCCCATAAAGTTGCATCTAAATAGGATATTTCTCAAAAGTCTGGCAGTTAAGCTCATTTAGAAGGGTAATGACTTTTCAGTATGTGGGTCAGCCCTATGAGCAAAGGCAACGCTTCTGCTCCATCAGGAGGAATTCACGTCAGGACATGAAACAGGCAGCCCCAGCGAGGCACCCGTAGGCAGGTGCTCGGTCGATAATTCGGGACACAACGCCGCCCGTGAGCTAAAGGACCCATGGACGCTGGCGAGAGGGAACTGTCTTTCCTAGTTTCAGAAGCAGCATAAAGATGATCCATTAGAATCTGTCTCAGGGATGTGTTGGTGGCACGCACTTGGCACAGCATAGAATCCTCCTGTCAGCTCGTGGATTGTGCCATGACAGAAAGGTAATTGGGCACCGGAGACGGTGTCAGTGGAGTGTCAATATGGTTTGACCAGTGCCCCTCACTAATACTGATGACAGGAAAGAGAGAGGGATTAATCAGGTGCGAGCCAGCCAAATGGTCGGCGCGTGCGGCAGGTTCCTGAAATAGACACAGCCTCCCGGCAGAATGCTAAATGGACTGGAACAGAAGAGCTTACTCAGTGATGTTGAGCAAAACAGAACTAAGATCCAGCAGAGCTTTATGAGGAAGCACAGTTCATTTCCTGTCTACATTCCCGTCCCCCCACAAGCTTGGAAAAGAGGGGGCTCTATTATATTTTCTGGGGTAAAATCGCATTCTCCCTAAAAATCAATCGTGAAAAAAAAAGGGATCGAAGGAAAAAGCGAAGTGCTGATGGAGCAGGTTTGACACACGTTGTCATTGTGGGTCACGGGGGAGGCCGCGGTGCGTTTGGTTCCTTTCTGCTTTGTCCCACTGAGGGGTCAAATTGTCACCCTTTCCCTACCTCGCCAGCCGGCCTTCCAGACCCTCTCTCGTCTGGCCCTTCTCTCCGTTCTGAATCGAAGGTCTGAGCAGGATTGCCACAGCTCTCAAAGTGACTGATCATCGGGCCCTGCCTCACAGTCATTAAATCAAAATCTCTGGGGAGCAGGTCTGGCCACCCTGGAATCTGCAAACTCTCGAGGTTTCAAGTATGTAACCAAGGCTGAGAATCACTGATTTCAGGTGGGGTTGAACTGCACATAAGAAAAATAAATAAATCAGAGTGGTTTAGAGGAGAGGAAAGTTTATTACCCTTTCTGTAAAAGAATGCCCTGCTCCTTCCAGCCATCTGCTCGAGCATTTTTAGGGACAGACCACATCCTCGGGACCCAATAAGGTTTCTAGAACTCCGGGCCTCACATTCACCTTCCAGGTGGAAGAGAGAGAAGGAGGAAAGAAAGCATGAAAATGGCTTTGTTTGGTGCTCCCATTTACTTACCATCAGCTGGACCTTGGTTGCATGACATCTTCCAGCAAAGATGTCGGGATTATGGAGCCTTTCACTGGGCCTCACTAAAAACGAGGGTTCTGTTACCGAAGAAGGGGCCATGAGCACCAGGAGACAGCAAACATTGCCTGCCCCCACTGTAAATCCTCCAAGAGGGCCCCACTTTTGAACACCCTGTTCACACAGCTTGAAGAACTCCCTATTGTCTTCGTGATTCAATTCAAACTCCTTCAGTTCCTATTAAGAGAGTTCCAGATCTCTCCCCACCTTACCTTCTCAGCCTTACTACACTCTTATGTGGTGGCCATTTGCTGGCCCTTCCAGCTGCCCCCAAAATATGTCATCACACACCTGCCAATTAAATGTCATTCCCCACTGAAGCTCTTCCTTCTCCAGGAAATCCTACTCCCTTACCCCCTCCCCACAATGTCTAGTAAAAGCCCACGAAGAGCTTCCTTCATTGGGCTCCCAAAGCAAACTGCACTAATTGTAAAGTACTTTATGTTTTACCTGTAATTATTTGCTTACCTGTTGGTCTTCTCCCTGGAACTGTACGCATTTATGAGGCCAAACACCACACTTCCTTTGTGTTTGTAGATCCTCTGTCCTGTCCCTTAGCAGCTACTTAGTGACTACAGTGATCCCTCACTTATCGCGGGTATTACGTTCTAGACCCCCTGAGACAGGTGAAAATCCGCGAGGTAGGAACCTTACATTTATTTTAGTGTTTACTGTACAGGACCGCAAAATCCCATGATATAGTGAAAAACCCGCGATAACTAATTAAATATATATTTTTTTAATCCCGTGATACAGTGAGGCCGTGCATGATAAGTGAACCGTGATATAGAGAGGGACGGCTGTATTTGAAGGCTGCATTAAACTTGTAGCTCTTTAGGGATTTAGACTTTTTTGAGGGTTTGTAAACTTTTTTTGGGTCATGAATCATAAGCATACACAGAGACACACACCTACACTTGAGCCTTTGTGGATGTTTTTTACTATGTATAGCAAATATTGGAAAGTTATTTTGTACTTTAACCAAGATAGTTTTTTAAATGCTAATAATATATATGTGATAATATGTAAGTCTGTTCTCACATACACATTTACACATATGCACATATGTGCATATTAAATGTATGTCCGGAAAAATCCCAGACATTGTTAATATAATGTGAACAGTTTCGCAACATCAGTGTAACCTGGCAGCCAAGGAGAGTGGACTGGAATGCAAACGCGTGAACAATGACGACTTCACTGTACTCGTCAGTGGGGGCGGGAGATGCTGTTGAGTGAGCCTGTGCACTGTGTGGCCGTCACGTTCACAATGACTGAGCGAGCAGAACAACACATCTGCCTCCAGTTTTGCATTAAGCTTGAACGTTCCTCTGAGGCAACCATTTGGATGACTCAGAAGGCTTTCGGGGACGATGCAATGAGTGCAGCACATATAACAGTGCAGCATAAATGCTTCAAAGGCGGTTGAGAATCTGTTGAAAGTGATCCACACTCTGGAAGGCCTGCAAACAAGCAGACACCTGAGAACATTGAACATGTACAGGCTGCAGTCAACAAAGATCGGTGACTGACAGTGTGAGACCTAGGAGCTGACCTGGGGAGTCCAAACAGTACTGTGTCCGAGATTTTGATGCAGGATCTTGGCATGAAGCATGTTGTGGCAAAATTTGTTCCACAGCCTATGCTACCAGAGCAGGAAGAACATTTGCAGTTGCTAGTGACTTGATTCAAACAGCTATCAATGAACCAAACTTCCTCAAGAAGGTCATGACTTTGAAGGGGATTGAGGGACATCATCGTCCTATGTACAGTGTTTCTTGTGTCTTGTATCTTCTTCAATAAATGTCTCTACTTTCCATATTACATTAGTGGATACTTTCTGGACAGACCCCGTGTGTGAGTGTGTACGTGTGTGTGTATGACATACTATATGTGATGTGTAGTAATTTTATTAATTTTTGGAAGCATGCTAATTGTGTTAGGCTAATTTACTACCTGATATCATGAAACAAGTTACTCTTTATGCAGGAAGATAAATGATTGAGATGGAAATAGAAGATGTTTAGAAAATTCAAGGAGATGGGCTTGGATAATTATTTTCCCACATATCTTTGTCAGCACCAAGAACTATGTACCTTTACTGTAGGTTAGTACCATAGGTATATCGGTCCCCAAATATGTCCACATCCTAATCACCAGAACCTGGGACTATGTTACCTTCCACAGCAGAAGGGACTTTGCAGATGTGATTAAGGGCAAAACCCTTAATATGGGAGATTGCCCTGGATTATCAGGGTGGGCCCGTTTTAACCACATGAGTCTTTCAAAGTGGAGACCTTTCCCCAGCTGTGGTGAGAAAGAAATCCAAGGAAGAAAGTAGGATCAGAGAGATGCTGTTTTTGAAGATGAAGGAGTGGGTCCATGAGCCAAGAAGCATAGGCTGACTCACAGAATAGCCTTAGAGATAACTGAATGAGGATGCTCATAAAAATAATCTTGTGGCCAACACCACGTTCCGCTGCCCATGCATCGCTTGCCGATGCAGGTGCTTTAAGGCTGAGCAGAGCCCTCCTTCAACAGATTGCTCTTGACCCATGAGGACTGGTTGCCTGTTCTTACCTGTGATTGACTCTCAGGTGGATGATTGTACTGCTGATGACAGGAACTTCAGGAACTCAGAAACATTGATTTGCCTCCAGTCATCGGGCCGCCTTCTGAGTCCCTGCCATGGGTCAGGGCTATGCCAGACCTTAGCCAGGGGTCCTCAGAAGCACAGGGTCGGTGCGTCGCTTCTATGCTTATGCCTCCCACTGAAAGTTAGACTGAAAAAGACATATTCTTGATTCCTTCAACATTACAATTTCACAGCCCTGTTCCTGCTCCCATCTTTTTAAAAAATTTTAATCGATAGGTAGAGAAATGACTACAAAATGAGGGCTTTGCCCGTTGTCTTTGTTTCATAAGAACTAATGAGTTAAAAAGAGATGTTATGGGCATTATGGGATTTGCAATTATAATAACCCTGTTCTGTGGCAGAAGCCATTAGCCTGCCTTCAGGCCATTCTTAATCTGCCCTCAATCTGCTGTTTGCAGCCTGTTACACTCCTCGTGATTCAGGAAGCCTCAACTCCATCAGAGGTGGCATTTCATAGCAAGGACAATGCCTGGAAAATAATGAGTATGTCCTTATTTCTATTATCATTTTGGGGGAGATATTTTGGTCAGCTTACTGCAATGCATGGAAACTATCCTATTTCCTCAGGGCTTTGGTGCAAGAGTCAATTACAGAATAGATTTTTCTAGAGTCATTTATTTCATTCATTCATTTAACCAATTACTGGGTGTGCCTGCATTATGTACTCCGCTGGTTCCAAAGCCAATTTTTAAAAAATGATGCTACTTCTGCTGTTTATTAGCTGTCGACTTTGGAAGTCACTTAACTTTTCTTACTTTAGTTTCTTCATCTAAAATGAGAATAGTAATATCTACCCATAGAATTTTATAAAACTGCATGTTTTATGTAATGTTTGTACTTCAGAAACTTGCAAGCCTAATACAGGGGGATCAACGGGTCGAATAGATAAGGAATGAGGTGGGTTTATTCAAAGGTTGATTAAATGCCTACTATGCACAGAGGTGTAACACAGGTGTGGGAGCGGAATTCATTAATGTGGATACAGAGTAACACTAAGACATAAAGGTAAGGCTTTCTAGTTCACATTTTGCAAATCAAAGAGAACTTGCAAAAGCTTCTAGAAAAAGAAAACCCTTCAGAGGATATTGTTAGGAATGATCCTGTTGAGTCCCAATTAGCCATCTACAAATTATCCCCAATGTAGGCTATCCATAGTATATATTTCAAGTATAGAAAGCATTACAAGAATCACATTTAATTCTTGTTACATTTTAATTATGCATGTCGATGAACGTTACAAGTATTGAAAAGAAAATGAAGGCGGGAGGAGAGTAAATTAAAGAACGTGGTGAGAGAATGGAAAACAATGATATGAAGGAGCCAGTCTTTCTTGTGAAGAGCAGCCTTCTTGTTTCTAAATGTATGTATTGGTTTTGTGTTGACTGTGCCCCAACCTGCTTATAATTCAAAGTCAAAATTGGGAGAAGTCCGCCCTGGCCGGTGTGGCTCAGTGGGTTGGGTGTCGCTCTGCAAACCAAAAGGTCACCAGCTTGATTCCCAGTCAGGGCACGTGCCTGGGTTATAGGTTCGGTCCCCAGTCAGGGCATGTATGAAAGGCAACTGATTGGTGTCTCTCTCTCACATCAGTGTCCTCTCCCTCTCTTTCCCCCTCCCTTTCCCTCTCTCTGAAAATAAATAAATTTTTTTTTTTAATATTGGCGAAAACGCATCATTGATACTAACATGCAGCCTCCTGAAGAGTCAGGCCGGAGCGCTGGGAGGGCCACTGCCCGAGCTTCCCTTCCTCTCGTTTGGAAGGACTCAGACCACCTCCTAGTCTTCCCTAAAGATACTGACGGCTTTTCAGGGATGGCTCCTTGCGCATAGGAGCTCCAGGAGGAATGTGACAAAGGGCACATGGTAGCTTGTAGTTTTTTCTAGTGGCGGGTTATTTTCTGCATCAGATCCACCCCACTGTTGGTTTTCCCCAGGGTGCTTGGTCCAGGGACAAGGCATAGACGCCACTCAAACCACCCACAGTCTGTCCTGTGACTGTCCGTCCATCCATGTAACTCAAGGAGCAGTTCAGACCGCATTCACCAGTATCGACTTTCTCAAGACTGCATTCAGACACAGAGAAGTGGGTTCAAGGGCCGTGAGAGATGATTCTGAGTTGTTCATGAGGAAGGGATGCAACCATCAGCTTGTGATAATGTATTTCAAGGTCCATACGCAGCATCAGTAGAATGTGGCTACCAAAATGCACAACAAAATAAAATACTCTAAATATCACGTTTATCAAGTGAGTGCCCAGATCACAGGAGTCTACAAGAAGCATCAGTTAGATCTCGCCTGAAGTATTATATCCAGTACTGAGAAGCCAGAACAAGGGAAATGAGCTTAGGGAATGTGGCCAGTGTTCTATGTGAAGGACAACTGAAGAAAAGAGGAAAGAAGGGACGAAGGGAGGGCGGGAAGGAGGGAAGGAAGGCGAGAAGGAGGGAGGAAGGAAGGCAGGAAGGAAGGCAAGAAGAAAAGCTGTCCGGTGCAAGAATCCCTTCACTGCTGTTATGGGTTGAATTCTGTCCCCTAAAAGCTGGGTTGACGTTCTCACTCCATTATTTGCGAATGTGATTTTATTTAGAAATACGGTCTTTGAAGATGTGATGAATTAAAGGTGAGGTCATTAGGGTGGGCCCTAACCCAATATGGCACGTGTCCTTTTAAGAGGAGAAAGAGAGACACAGGGACAGACACACAGAAAGAAGGGAATGAAGACATCCATGCAAGGAGAGCGCCATGTAAGGATGGAGGCGGGGATTGCAGTGATGTGTCTACGAGCCAAGGGACACCAGGAATCGCCACCCACACCAGGATGTAAGGGAAAGGCTTGGAACAGTTCCCCCCTAGACTCTTCAGAGAGAGAGTATGACCATGAGGACAGATTTATTTTCAATTTCTAGCCTCTGGGACTGTGAGAACATCAGTTTCTGGTGTGAGAGCAGCCACGGTTCCCAAGGCAGTGTGTTCCCTGGTCGGACCACAGCAGGTGGCTCCGAGCCTGTGCTCAGGCTTCCCGGACGCCCAGCGCCACTCTGAGCACTTTGTCGCAGTTCTTCACGTCATCCTTCCAGCAGCCCTGTCAAGTACTTACCAGTTCTAGGTCAAGTGTGTAAGTAAGGAAACCAAGGCTAGAATAGTGCTTAGCAAAATAAGCCAGGCAATGAAAGACAAATACCATATGCTATCACCTGATACAGGAGACTAACGAACAACACAAACAAACGAGGAAAATTGAACAAGGAACAGAAAAACAGTTATGGCAGGGATAGCAGGGGGGTAAATAGGGGAAAGGTCTAGTAAAGGAACTCGTATAAATGACCCATGGACACGGACAATGGGGTGGGGAATGACTGTGAGAGAAGGGGTGGGCTGGGGGGGATGGGGGAAAAATGGGACAACTGAAATAGAAAACAATAAAATTAAATTTAAAAAAAAAAAAAAAGGAAACCAAGGCTTAGATAGGCTGATCAACTGGCCTAAGACCACACAATTACTAAGCAGTGACTGGGAGGAACAGCGGCAAGCCAATGCTGGATTTAACCACAACACTGTACTTCCCCGGAGAGAAAGGGGCGGGGGGCCAGGGCAGTGGGTCCCAGAGCTGAAAACCTAGAGGGAAGATGTCCCAGAGACGGCGTCACAATGCTGAATAGCTCCGTGACAGAGGTGAGGGAGGTGAACGCAGCCTTAGACGGTCCTCCAGGGACCCTGGTGCAGAGCACAGGAACTGTTCTGTCCGTGGGAGCATCTGACAGCCGTGGACAGAAGGAGCGGCATCAACCAGCACCTCTCAGCTCAGAAAGAAACAGGATGTGAGTGGACAGCGGGACTGGTAAGGGAGATCCAAAAAGGGTCCCAGAAGGGACAGAGAAAGTAGATAAAAACGAGCCATTCAGTTCCAAATGAAATGGGTAAAACTGCATCAGCGCTGTCTGCCCAGCGAGTGTAAAAACGCACGTGACGTCTGCTTTCCCCAGGGGCGCGCCAGCTCCTGCCCCGTTCCCTTTCTTCAGCCCCTCGTGGCAAGTGGTCCCCACGGGGCTTCTCGCTCGCCCCTGATCGCTTTCCCCTGGAAGCTGCTGCGCTGCCTTCCTGTCCCCTGAGATTCCGGGCACAAAGCCGACCGCAGCAGAGACGTGTCCCCATGAATTTCCTGCCCTTCTTTTATTCTGTAACTCCAGGCACCATCGTTTGTGGGTAACCTTTTAGAAATAAAACACATTCTACGTTAGTTGGGAAGATACTTCACATAGACTACATATAAGCTTATTTTATTTTTCATGGACTTTAATTTTTAGAGCAGTTTTAGGTTCACAGCAAAATTGAGTGGCGAGTACAGAGTGTTGCCATAGGCCCTCCCCCCCATACATGCACCGCCGGCCCCACCAGCAGCACCCCCAGCCGGTGGCATAGATGTTCTCATGGGGAACCCATGCTTATCCGTCCCAGGCCAGAGCTCACGTGCGGGGGCACCCTTGTGTTGTACATTTCGTGAATTGGGATAAATGCACAGTGACATCCCGGCCGCTATGGCATCGTACTGACCAGTTTCTCTGCCCTCGAAGTCCTCCGTGCCCCGCCAGCTCCCCCCTCCCCCCCCCCCACTCCTGGCAGCCCGTGGCCCACCCGCGGCCGCCACAGTTCTGCCTTTCCCGAGGCCACGAAGTTGCCATCACACCGCGTGCCGCCCTGTCTGATTGAGCTCATGTCAGGTCAGTGATGAAAAATCTGTCAAATGTTTCATGGAAGAGTTTGGGGACCGTGACATTGTGGAAACAACTATATTTAATTATCTTCTACTTGAAATTTAAATCAGATGCAAATGTCCTCTGAGCTGGCTGTGCCTTCTTCCACTGAGATCCTAGGGGAAATTTGAATATGAAAAGAGATTAAAGTAGAGCATCTTGAGGTGAAGGGAGGAGGCAGGTAAGCACCCCACCTACGTGTGTCCCACACCGATGCCCCCGACAAGGGACATGAAAGACTTTTATTAAACGTCCTGTCTTCAGGAAGCACAACGTTAAAGCCACAGATTTCAGAGATTAGGGCTTCAAAAACTGAGTGAGTTAATCATAGGGATATAATGAAAATGCCCTTTTCTTACATAACAAAATGTTATAAGCCCATAAGATCGTCAGTGTACTGATCTGATTTACGTTTTTTAATCCCTTGGCATATAGTTCCTTGTGTTTGTTGAGGATCTGATATTTGTAGAGCAAGGAGACTACTCAGTCAAAATTCAAATAAAATTAAAGTCAGCCTCTTTTTACATGTTGACTGCATTAAATCACTACAGTCTACATCCTTTCCAAATTAAAGTTTGATTGGCATACAGATTGTAGTCCACGAATAGTCTCTATATTCTTTGTACCGAAGTTTATGTTGTGAACATTTAGGATCAATGTCAATAAAAGAGAAAAGAAAAATAAAGATTTTATGAAGGAAAACTGAGGACACAGGAAGCCTACATGAAAAAATAAGTGTTTTTAAGATACTTTATTGATTCAAATTCATGTGCTAAGACAATGAAGTTTTTGACTCTTAAGATAGGTTGACATATTTAAGAGTAGTTTTGACGATCTGGAGATGTCAGAAGACTGTATTTTCTCCCTGTTTTGAATTATTTATAATTCCATGGTTAATTACACAGAGTCAGATGGAATTACTAATAAATGCCAGAGAAAGCAATTTAACTTGACATTCATCTTCAAAGCCAGCTCCCACGTAATCACAGTAGCATTTTCAAGGTTTAATATGTACCACAATAAGAAAATAAAATGACTGAGTTGTATATAGCAGAAAAAAATTCCTCCAAAGAAATAAATGTACATAATTTTATATATTTAGTTTCAGATCAAGGATTATTTTGTTTTTCACTTCTTGAGGATAGTTTTTATTCTTGAGGATAGTTTTTAAGCAAGACAAAATGGACAATGTCTGCTTCTCCAAATGGGCATCGTTCCACCAGCTGGGACTTCCCTTTAATCATATGCAGCCCGGGTGGGAGCCGTTAGCAGCCTGTCACCGAGAAAACCTCCGGAGGTCTGGTTAGAATAGTTGAAATACTGTAGACCTCAGTCGCTAAGTAGTTTTTTAAAAAGACATTTTATTTACTCTAAGGCTTAGAAAAGTGGAGTTGATGTGATTTTAAATATTATGGAATACATCAAACAGCTTTTAGATTCCAAAGAATTGGCAAGTATAGGCTAGTAAATTGGCTAATATCATCACTCTTTCAAAATAAATTTCTAAACCCAAGCCATTCCTTTGCACACTTGCAATATCTTCAGGATTCCATGGTGTGAAATAAAGCTGCAAAGCTCTTCCCTGATTGATTCAGAAATAACTCGGGACGCAGTGCGGGGGGCGGTCTCTCTTCAGCACGCAGTAAGCGCCACCAAGAGTCAAGCTACAATTTTCTAAAAACCAGTCACATCAGTGTGTGCCTGTTTTGTATGAATCGTTTTCATGCAAAAGATTATTGTTCTAAATGGTTAACGTACGAATCGTGACGTACGAAGCCGTTTTAATGAATGAGCACTGAATGTTGTCACCTCCTGGCTGTGTGGCCTTTCAGCTGTTTGTTGGTCTTTGAGACCCTGTCTCTTCAGCTGGTAGAGGGGCACATGGACCTCAGTTATTCCTCCGGAGGATGAAATTAACTGGTGTGTTGCTTATTTCTGAGACTCTCTGAGGTAACTGGCCTGGTTATCAAAATTGAGCCCTCGGGTTTCACAATCAGCAGCTGGTGGAGGCCCCACACACGGGGATGAGCCGTAAGTGAAGTCAAACAGGAAAGGTACACTTCCCAAAGCACAGGAGATCTGATGCATGTAGTTCAAGGTTATCTTTTTGTATCTAAGAGGGCAGAAGAAATTACAGATATCAATATCATCACCAGCTCTGGAGTCCTGGATGTGGATCTAAAGTACCACGTTACCACAGAATGGCAGGGATATTTGGCGCAGAATTTATGAATATAACAGGTTCTTGTACTCAGCTTGTAAACAAAGCCCAGGAGGTGAAAAGTTTAACACCCTCATCACAATACGTGAGTGCCCTTCCACCAAATACTTGACCGCTCGCAGTACCAAGAGATTGGTAATTTATCCAGACCTATTGTTCATTTACCAAAAGCTTTCCCCCCCTCCTGTTGCATTTAAATTTTCAAGATACTTGGCACGACTTATTCTGGGTACTGAATTTTAGAGCGGACTTGGATGGTAAATGTAGATGTCTTTGGCCAAACAGTTTAATAATTACATTGAAGTGACATCATTTTTTTTTTAATATTTAAAAGTTATGAATAAACTTGTCTTCTAAAAATGCTCAGACTGAATTTAGTAGTCTCTATTTATTTACATCAGCTCAAAATTGGGTTCAACGCTGCGTGTTGGTCAATTGCATTGAAATTGTGTAACTGACATTGTTTATAATTGTGTTAAATTGGGTTTGGGAAAGAATGTATTTTGAAGTATGATTCAGGGTTATTGATTAAATCATATCCTCCCATACGTTTAACTACTTTTATAACTATCCAGTGATTTTTTTTTTAAGTTCTTGACTTTTGTTCTGGTCATACATTTTATGATTAAAGGGAAAGTTTCATTTTAGATAATAGTATTTTTCATCGAGCATGTGAGGAACACATCTTAGTATACCTCTCTTGTTCAAAATTGTTGAAAAGCAACCATCTGTGCACTTACCCCGTCTGCTGCTTCATTACAGTCATCATCAGTACCCCCGGGCCACTGGTCCTCAGACCCCCCCCCCCCGGATGCTAAAATCCCAGGACACCCAAGTCCCTCACATAAAATGTAGATTAATTCGTTAAAATACCTAAATAATACACCGAGCAGTTACCTTCTAATACAATGTAAATACTGTGTCGGTAGCATTTATACTGTACAGTTTAGGGGTTAATGACAAGAAGAAGAAGATCTGCACTTAGTACAGTAACCACGGTAGAACTCATCACATAGTACACGGCAGCAAGAATGTAACTTTTTTTTTTGCCTGAATCTCTTTGGTCCCTCGTTGGTTGAATCTGCAGGTGTGGAGCCCGTGGACATGAAGGGCCAGTCGTATTTTTCTCCTTGTTGTTGATACTTTTCCCTGGAAGTTGTGTGTGTGTGGTAGCCGTGTGGGACGGCAGACCAGAACACACGCACCACAGCACTTTCTAGAAACGCTTCCTTTCGATCCTCACTGGGGTTCATAAATCTCCTAACTTGATTCTAGCAAAAACCCAATTGAGAGTATACTTACAAAGGGGATAAGAAAAAATTCTTAAGTAACTAGTCCTTTTTTTACTTTTTAAAACATATATTGATTTTTTTTTTGTAGTTGCACTAAAATAGCTAAACATAAGTACATTAGGTCTTGATAATTAGTGTATTGAAAAAGCAAACTTTTTTAGGAAGAGCAAAAAGATAAAATACAATAAAAAGATGTGATTTTAGGCGCCTGCTGTGAACACACAGATCCACCTCTTTTCCAGAGTTGTCCTTCCGTTCAGGTGTTTCAGCACTCACCCATCTTAGCCGAGGGGCCTCTCCCTGTTCCCAAGGGTGAGGGGGACTGCCGGAAGGCTGGTCACTCCGGTATGAATGAATCTGGAGGGCAGACGGGGGCTGGTTGTAAAAGAGGGGGAGCCTCCTGGGGAATGAATGCCGAAGAAGAATCAACGGCTCAACGTGGAATGAGAAAGGGGAGGGTCCCCTGAAGGCGGGTTTGCTTCGTTCCACTATGAAATGACTCCGTGTATCCAGTACTCTCTCCGTCCCTCGTTTTGAGGATATAATAAATACGTGTTACTCCTTTCTTCAAGTCTGTGTTCTCGAAGCCAAGTAAACACATAAAAGCCAGCAGTGCTGCCCCCCACACCCTTGAGAGCCAGCGTGGGCCCGTTCCGTGACACACTCCTGACGCTCAGACACTGACCCGAGGAACACATTCCTCAAAACAGGCATCGCCGTGGCGGCCCCCGTCTCCTTCCCCCCGAGTCCTGCGTCTCAGACACAGAGCTCTGTGCCGCTCGGACGCAGAAGACAAATCAGAAGGGTGAGCAGTGAGAACAGGCTTCGGCAGCCGTGGGTGACGGGGACCCTGCTGTGACAGGCACTGGAGACGTCATGTGACAGCAAGGGCGGCCGCAGTCTCTGCCAACGATGCCCGGGGCCGGGAGACCCCACACCTCCCTTCCCCACCAGCACTGGGATCCCCAGGCGCCGGACTTGGCTCCGGGGCTTGATTCTTAGATCCCGCACTGATTTTCTTAAGAGGAGGATGTGCAGGGCTGGCCGGTCTTGCCTGGTTTGCGGGAGGTCAGAGGACAGAACCGGATCGGGCAGGTTGTGAAGCCTGTGACCAGCTCCCTTTAGGATGTTTTGTCCTTATTGTTTCCATGTCGTTCATGTTTTCTTGCAAAGATCTTTAAATTGCCCTTCCCATCTTCGGACCTCCATCCATCCCTCCAGCAGGACACAGGCCAGGGTGTGGGGGTGGCCTTAGGTGACCAGCCTGAGCATCACACACTCCAGTTCCATTCGGAGCCACATGTGTGGGGGGCAAATACTAGAATCTAGGAGGTGCAGCGGGAGGGTGGGCGTTTCCTACGGTGCTTGGCCATCTGAACCCCCAGATAGCCACTCCGGCTCCTCCTTTCGGTCTCGTGAGCCCCCTCCTTGCAGGCACTCTGTGCTCTCTTTCTCGTGCCATGCTTCCTGGGCACTAGGTTACCCCCGGGAGCAGACCCCATGTTTCAGATTATGTCTGAAGCCACGGGGTGAAAGCAACAGCCCAAGGGGGTATGTCTGAGTTCCCCGGGGACACTGAAAAGCAGCCTCAAACTCTCTGTCCCTAAGCCCAGTTGAGGTGTTCATAACTCCCTCGGTTGTCTTCCCCCATAACTCGGAGACCGATGCTTCCGCAGTCATCATTAGGTAAGAGGGATTTTGGATTAGAGACTTTAACTGCTCTGTAGGTCATAACTGTAGTAATAGTGATCATGATGAGAGTAACAGCGGGTGTTAATAAGGACCCCGGTGCAGCAGGCGCCTTCTGGTTTGACCATGGTTCATGCTCAGACAGTCCTCAGAAGTTAGAGCATTGTTCCCATTTTTCAGGGGAGGGAGGTGGGTCTCCACAGGGCAGCCCTCTCTCTGTCTTGCAGCTTCAAATCGGCAGCTAGGTTTTGACCCCACGTCTGCCTCCAAATTCATTTCTACAGCTGTAATGCCTGGACAGAGAGAACTGTGAGCTGTTACCACGTTTGCTTCTCCTGCGTCAAAAGACCTTTTCTCAAAGTCCTAATCAATAAAAAGATGTGAACCTAAAATACCATTTTATAATCAGAATATGTATCAGGAACCTGAAAAAAGGAGGGAGAGAGAAACTGATAATATTTTAGTTGGATGTAACTGAAAAAGTCATGGGTTTTAAATTTATGAGATAAAAACAACCATAAAATCTGTCTGAGTCCTCGGCCAACGACACACATCGAATTTTGTGGTCACGTGCCTGTGGTTCAAGTGGGGAAACTCAGAACATGAAGAGATATTTAGAGGCATTGAGATGGATACTGAAGGAGCTTCCTAAATATCACCGTATTCTGGTCAAAAAAAGGGCGGCTGTCCATTTCCAGTCACACACACACACACACACAGTAGATTCACAAGAAAAAGTAAATAAAGACTCCGTCCAAAAGGTTTTCTTTCCTTTTCCCACTTGGGTCTAAAAGTTATTTAGTTTAACCTGAGTTGCCCTTCGTGCCCTTCAAAGCCATCAGTTCTGCTTTTCCACACAATTGCTTCAAAACAAAGAAGATCAGAGCTTTTGAAATCATTCTTGAAGCAATTTTACACTCCAATTTATATATATAGAGTGATCCAGACTGCAGCGCCTCTGGTGGGGGACAATGAAATGCACAGGCAAGCCCACAGGGCAGTGATGGTCCCAAAATGATCTTGGAAACCAACTTCCCTGAGGGAGCATTTCTAAACAGAAGAGAAAATCTTTTAGAAAAAAAATCAAGAAACACATACATTATCAGACCATTTAACTGGCAGTCCCAATAATAGTTTCAGTTAAACTAGTTGAAGCCAAAAGAGAAAAATGGGTAAATGTTTCCTGACAATTCTTAAGACAGGTCGCCTAAGAAATCATAAAATGATTAAATGATACATAGTTTGAGACCATCCCAGCTCAATTGCCCCCCTTGGTAGGAAAGTGGTCCATGACATTCCAACCAGGAGCTCTGGGAGCCTGTTTGGAACTCTCAGTACCTGGGGCAGCTGGTCGGAGCGCCGATCAATACGTTGAAGCCGTTAGAGCTCCTTTGAGTCAGTTTTCTTCCTATAACTTAGATTCAGTCATTCTGAGTCTGTCCCTGCGCAGGAAAAAAATACAAAAAGCATACACTTCTTATTTCCCAGCCCTTCAAGTATATGAAAACAGCTGTCAAAGTCTTTTTAAAATGTCTCTAGACTGAAAGTTCCCAGTTTCAATAGCCGTTCTGAGATCTTACTTTCCCTGGTACCGTCCCAGTTGACCGTGTTTACCTGATTATTGCCGCCACAAATAAATACAGACGTCCACATCTGTCCTGCTGAGGGCCCACTGCAGCAGAACTATACTCCTCTTGCTTTGTTTTGGACACGAAATCCTTCCATGAGTGCCAATAGTAGATTAACTTTTTATACAACTTTATTTATTTCGCTGCTGGCCAAGAGAGCATTTTTGTGTAAAGTCTGCTGACCACTTTTACATGTGATGAATTTTGTCCAATCTTATCTTTCTGTTCTATACTTTGAATTTAAATTGGAAAAATAAATCTCCACTTAATCCTATTAGATTATAGAGTGCCGTTTTATTATTCTAATCTATTTCTATCATATTCATCTCGCTTAAAAAACACTGTATGAAAATGTGTCAGTTTGGCTCCTCTGCCAATTTCCTGAGTCTGCCTTCTCTTCCAAGCCGTTGCTCATAATATTAAGCAGAAAAAGACCAAGAACAGACGTGCGATGGGTCCATTCGCTGAAGTTTCTCTCCACTGCTCAGCCAGTGGAGGGTGTGCTGAGAACCTCATCATTCAACCCGACATGTCAACAAAGACATTATGACCAGCTCAATCAAATGCTCTTCTGGACCGGAGGCGTACTCACTGTGGGACTTCCCATCTGTCGGTCTCCATGCAGAGTGACGTCCAGAGGTCCTACTTTTTATTGCTCGGCGCCCATGGATCTTCTGCGAAATGGAAGGTCAAGCACACTGGCTCCTCGTTCTCATTTTTTATATCAAAATCATTGTGAAAATCAAAACAGCATAATAACTTTATTCTTCAGAAATAAGTAGTCTAAAAGTATAAAATGTTGCTCGTGTCCGTAACGTGCCAGTCGTCATGTGCACTCATATTAGGTAAATATGAATATGAGTAGGTAGTATAATTATTCTACCTTGACTCCTGGTATTCCAAGAGGTTCATGGAACGTAAAGTAGTGTTGTTATTTAAAAACAATTGAAAGGACATGAAAATGACAGCAGGTGAAAGAAGCAGTATTTTGTGTTTCTAACAAGACCATCTTCCCATGGGTGAGATTTCTTTGAACTCCTAACTGAAAAAATAATATCGTTAAGAGACATATGCCCATGTTTACATGCTGAGGGAACTTGAAAAGGGACTGAGTTTTGCCGTTACTTTTCCAGGCAACTGTTTCATGGAATGGGGAAAATTAAAATCAGTCATTACCTTTCTGATCTGCCATTGTTTTAAATATGCTTGGACTATCTTAAAAGTTCATACCAAATATTGTTTATGATCGGCCAGAACATTTGAATGGTTGGAGGAGGGATACTCAGCCGTTTTGCAGAATGAACTACTTTGATGATAACAAATTCTTCTCCCCCTTGCTTCTCCCCACTGTTGGCGACATTGTGTTTATAGCTCAATTTGTAGATAATCCTTCAAGCTACCCATTTTTTTTAGGCACCGCCATTATAAATGTCTTCTTCCATTTGGCCTTGGCACTGCTTAGAACTTCCAATTGCTATTTGCTGCCTGCCAATTACAGAATAATTTAAGGTTTGATGCTTCTAGGCATAATTCTTGAAATACACAAAAGGAATATATTAAGGTAGAATGCATAATATTTTCTCTGCAGTGCACCGCTTCAATAGATTGCATAGAATTATATCCAAATTGCTAAACAAATCAATGGGGGAAGAATTCTTTCCCCTAAGGAGGTGTTTTGTAATGGTTTTACTCTTCTCTCTTTTGATAAGAACACAGCAAATATTTTCCAAAAGATTCATGTTTGCCACTGACTGATCTGGACTTATGAATATGTGATGGGTGTGAATATAGATAAAATTTTAACATAAAATTTAAATTTATAGGAACCAAAGCAAGATGTGATTTTTTTTTAAATCAATTTGGGATAATTGAGAAGATAGGAGAGAGTTAAGTTTCCTGGATCTTTTCAAGTCTAGAATGTAATAGTTTTCCTTCTTTGTGTATTTGTGTCTGAACTATTCAGCATTTACAGGGCAAAGCAGAAAAGCTGTAAAGCAAAGTAAATTTGTGGTTTGAAGGGGTCAAGAATAAATCTGAGGACTTAAGAAGCCTTTCCTCCGAGACGGTAGAAGGAAATGTGCTGATTACCGGGAGAATAAGAAGAGAGGGAGGCATTACTTACGCAAGCCTTCCATCCCGTCTGCAACATCTGGGAGGGCGTCAGGCATGATTTATTACCACACAAAAACTTCTCATGGCCAATCACAGACATACTTGGATTCCAAAAGATGGTTTTTAAAAAATTACGTTCTCCCTTTTCCAATTCTTCCTATTTTTCTAATCCACCCTCTGAACGCACACCATGACTACACCGCCGTCGGGGCCTGCAAACCCGGCCCACACCTGAGTCTCAGGAAGGCCACTCTCTCCATCGCAGAGAGGGTGTCCGCAGGTAAACAAATCCAGCATCCGGTCTAACGGAATGAAAAGGCTCCTCCCCCGCCGGGCTGAGGTGAGGGAGGCGGGGAGGGGAAGTGGCCATCGAACCTGGTGCCTGCCACATTTACCTCTTGGTTTAACTTCAGTCACAGACAGAAGCCCCAAGTGTGAATGAGAACTCAAGAGACAGTGACAGAAGGCAGTTACAGACCTAGAAACAGCAGAAAGTGAAGTCCCAAGGTATCTCCCCAGTTAAACCTGATAAGTTGGTTTATGTTGAAGAAAATCAACCAGGGCATCATTACCATAGGCTACGGCGGGAGTTTTTCTGCAGCGATTTTGCAGGAGAGCGTCCAGATCTCAGCTGGTTTCAAGAATACAAAGGAGGACAAAAAACAAAAAACAAAACAAAAAAACTCAGAATTATCTTCTGGAGGGTGGGCCCCTTGTAGTACACGCCTCCCTTGGTAGGTGAGTGCTGTAGGAACCATCTGTGTCTGGGCACCAGCTGGCGTTGTTGTGAGAGGCTGCATTCGGCTTCAGTGAATTTTTTTTTTAAGGACTCTTTCAATGATGGGTGATTTACGAGCACACCTGCCCACACCACGCTGGAAATCAGCAGTTGTTGACCAAAAATGGCATGACCCCAGTGCCCCACGCTCCCTATTCACCCGATCTCACCCAAGCAACTTTTTGTTTCTCTGGATGAAAAATTGCCGATGTGGAGGAGGTGAAACAAAAAATGTCATCAGCTCTAAAAGGCATCAAAATCAACAAGTTCAAAACTGTCCTGAGCAGTGGAAAAAGGTCTCAATAGATCTATTACATCAAATGGAGATTATTTTGAATGTGACTGAAGTTTAAACGTGAAAATAAATATACAATTTTGTATAAATAGATTCCATTTGGGGGGTTCCCCACTCCTAGGTGTAGGGAAGAAAAGACTTTCCCTCTATCTTCCAAGGTGCAGACACATTAACAGGAGAAAAGATCTACAAATTTACTAATTTTTAATATTATATGCACAGGGCATCACAATAAAGTGAATACATCCCCTCCAAAAGATGGTGAGATTTGAGAGCTTGTATACCATCTTAATAGGGGAAGGGGAGAGGGAATGGAGACAATTTATGGGAGAGTATAAATGATTTTTAGGAAAAAATGAATGGCCCTTAAAGGACTCGATGGGAGAAATGATAGTTTTTGGTACATTTGTCTGGGAGGGGACTGAGGACAACTGAGTTCCTATTGGTGGATCTATAGACAGATACGGGGGTTCAGAGGAAGTCTCTGCACCTGCTCTTTTTCTAGTGCCCTGAGCGCAAAATCATCAATATAGCAGAGTGGTGTATTTTAGGGTGGCATGTCCTGAACTCCTTCGGTGGTCAACGGTGGCTCCCCAATGAAGGCAGGATTGTCTTGTGGATTAGCAGCCGTTGGCAAGCAACGTGCGTGTTCGAGAGAAAGGCTGCGGTCATGTGAGACGTGCCAAAGCCACAGCGGAGCCTCTCACATGACGAATGGACTGAACCTTCCTGGCAGCAAAATGAGTGCCCTGCACACACAGTAGTGGGTGCTCGATGAGTCGAAGTTGGAAATGGCTGACTTAAAAAAAAAATGACTCATTTATTTTTAAAATATACTGGGATTTGTTTGCTCTTCATAATTGCTGGAGATGGTTAAGATTCTAAAGAAAGTATGGTCTCTATCAGCTTAATGACCGGCGACCAAAGTAAATTCCATTTCTCTACAAATGTTTTTATTTGCCTCATAATCTTGGAAAAGGGGATGCAACATGTGTTTAATATTAACTCCTCAGCTCCATGTGTTATGTGGATTTGGTCCTACTTTATTTGAACTCCATTAGAAATTTTCTTTCATTCTGAACATGGGCTCGGTGATGAAATTAGGATTTCATTCTAGCCATTCCAGAAAAAGGGAAAAAACAGAAGCCCAATTTGCAAACAAGATCATCAGAACCACACAGAACAGAATGTACAATATATATTTAGGTCTATTACAGAAAAAAAAAAATATATATATATATATATATAAATCCTCTCTCCAAAGCCATGGATTGTATGAGAGTAATCCTGTCTGACTCAAGGCATCCCTAAAATAAACACAAATGTCAGTGAATTATAGCCCAAGGTAGCTAGCTGCTTGTTCTCCCAGAAACACGGAGTTAAAAAGAAACATGATTCTTAGAGGGGAAAAAAAAAAGTATTATAGATTTAGTGATTTCGGTGATATTCTAAAAGACAGAAAAATCAGGGAGGTTTGGTAAAACTCTACCAGGTCAGGTGACATCAGAGAAACTCTTGGGTCCTCCCTGAACTTGACCCAGGGCTACAAGTTTAGGAACCCAAGCAGAATGCAGGAAACTTTAATGAAAAGCTTCAAAAAAGGCTTTCCCTGGGACTGATGGTGAGCTGCGGTGCAGGAAAAATGGATGATAGCTGGTCATTGCCCATAAGCAAAAAGGAGCTGCAAGGAATAACGGAGAAGACAGTCGTTTATTGTGGGCACAGGGCCAACTAGCTACAGGGACACTTTCCTGGCAGGGCCTCACTGCCACACTTCCCTGGGTTGAGGAGCAAGGGAGTCATCTGCAAGGAGCTGGCCGTGTGGCCTCGTCTACTGTGCAGATTTCTGAGTGCCATTACAAGCCGGAGCCCAGACTGGGCTGTGCAAAGCTGCTGAGCACCAGGGTAATAACGTACCAGGAGCTACCTTTGCAAACTGAAGACCATTCTCAAGTGTGACTATGTCATTACCATTAATGCAAGCCGTGCAGTTGGTCAGCACGTGGGATCATTGCAATGAAGTATCCTCAGGCCCTTGAGAACTGGCGTTTACGTCCTAGCTTGGGTCGCTCACCTGGAAAGGCTTTTTACAAAACGCCCTTCCAGTTTTGTTTACTCTGCTTATCACAGCGTGGGAAGCTGGCATTTGCATTGCTAATAGTCCTCTTTCAAAGTTGGTTGACATTTCAGCAGATCTGTAATGTGCTTTAATGTGATAACACCCCCGGGCAAAGTCAGTGCCCCAGGAAGATACCTCAGCCTCTAGGTGCCCCTGTGGAAACTGTGAGGACACACACACACACACCCTCGTCCACAGGCTGGGTGAGCTCCTCTGAGCCCCCGCCGGAGGCCACAAAGTGAACAGAGAGGCCAAGGAGACGGGGAAGGAGAGAAAGACATTTGTGCCTCTTCCTAAGGAGACCGGGAGGACGTACAAGAGATTTGAAGGACAATACGAGGGAAAAGTACAAAAAAAGGTAAACTTATAACTAGTTCTAGGGAGTAAATCAGGGTTTTTTTCTGTAACGCGGAAGGAGGAGAGGACATTCATGACTGACCACCAAAAAGCTTTCTAGTGGAGAGGGAATTGTCCAAGCCTCTGTATAATGAAAGAAATATCCTGCTTTTTAGAATATATGCCCTGAACTGAGTTAGGAGAGGGGGGTGCTGATGAGGAAGCAACACTGAAACCTCGGAGCAGCAGCCTGAGAAGCGTCAGGAAGGAGCAGTCATCCTTTGGGAACAGTATGACCAGCTGAATTCAGAATAAGGGCTCGCATAGAAAACTTCGCATCCAAGAGCGATTCAAACACGTAGAGCAATGTGGACCTTGAAAAGTAGAGTTGTTACAGAAACTTACAGTGGTACCGTCCTGATTTTTGAAGCTGGGTTTAATATAAATAAATAAGTGGAATTTAGATGCGGACCGAAAATGCATGTTGATATCAAAACTCGGATCATTCTTCAGTTCCAAATATAAACTATGTTTATATCTCAGTTAAAAGCATGGACATTTCAATCACCTTTTCAATGATTATGGATCGTTGGCACATTACATTGAATATATTGATGCAAATATATGCCTATATTAATGTATTTCACCTGTGATCTGTTACTTAATTGTCATAAATTATCAGCACTTCCGTGACCGGGGCAGGGCAGTGTATTTTTAAAACTCGAACTGTCACCCACAAAATGTAGTTTTATGTTGACCAAGTACAAATACACAGACTCAAACACTCCACATACGTGAACACAACCGAAATTAAAGCTTCGTGAAATAATACTTACAGTTTGCACAGAACCTGCTGCGCTTTGTCACTTCCTATTTTTTTCATTCATTTTCTTATTTCTTTTTCAAATGCTAATCAGGATCCCCAAAATGGTATTTACCATCTACTGACAGATCTCAACCTGCAGTTTGGAAAACATGACCTTACAGAATAGCTAGTCCAGCATTTTCATTTTTTTTTAAATTTATTTGTTTGTTTATTTTTAGAGCGAGGGGAAAGGAGAATGAGAGGGAGAGAAACATCACTGTGTGGTTGCCTCTCACTTGCGCCCCCAACTGGGGACCTGACGTGCAACCTAGTTATGTGCCCTGACTGGGAATCGAACCGGCGACCCTTGGCTCGCAGGCCGACGCTCAATCCACTGAGCCACAGCAGCCAGGGTGCGTTTTCATTTTTTACTCAAGGAGTTTAGAGCATTTGGGTTGTGTTCCCATGGGCACATAGTTAAGTGTCAAAGGAAGCCTGTGCCGCTACCTAGTCTTTCTCCCTCTGGCCCAGCGAGTGTTCACCAGTCCCAGCTTGTTTTCAGTCTTGTGACCCTCCTTCCCTTTCGGATCGGATGAGTAAGCGTCATGCTGTAGATACTCCCGTTGCTCACTTGGCATTTTCCTAAGTTTCTAGGAAACATGAATTGTACTCAATTTTAGGTTTGTGTCCCTTCTGTCTCTACCCCCTAAAATAAAAGTTCCTGACAGATAATTTATATGACTGGGGACCCCAAAAACCCAGAATTTATTTATAAAAATTGTGTATTTATTCTCACATGTGTAAACTTGTCACCTTCAAAGTCCTTCCCATTTGATGTAATACACCCATCGAGACATTTTTTCCACTGCTCAGAACAGTTTTGAACGCATCAATTTTGATGCCTTTTAGTGTTTCTGCCGTTTTTTGTTTCACCTCTTCCATGTCAGCAAAACATTTTCCTTTGAGGACTCTTTTTATCTGAGGAAACAAAAAAATGTCGCTCAGGGCAAGAGTGGGTGAATAGGGAGGGTGGGGCACAGGGGTCATGCTGCTTCTGATCAAAAACTGCTGAACACTCAGTGAGATGTGGGCAGGGGTGCTCTAAATCACCCATAATGAAATGGGCAAACGCCTTGAAAGAGTCTTCAAAAAAGTTCAGCATCACTGAGGCCAAACGCAGCCTCTCACAACAACGCCAGCTGGTACACTGACCCAGATGGGTTCCTAGAACACTCACGTGGTGGGGGAAGTCTGTTTCACAAGGAGCCCCCCTCTAGAAGGTAATTCTGGTTTTTTGGGGTCCCCCCTCATATGCATGTCAGTATCCCATAAAGCTGGCTGAGTAGTGGGAATCATTGAATCAGGAGAAAGACAAACTTATGCAGTGAAATAACTTAAATTTTATATGAGTGGTACAAAAACATGAGCACCTAAGGGGCCTTCGTTGTCCTTCCCACGTCCCTGGAAGTCCGACTCTGTTGGTTGCTCTGATCACCGTAAGTGGAAGGAGAATTGAAACATTCCGAGATAAGCTGGGTTAGCATTGAGCTGCTGGAACACAGCACCCATCACACACCGGGTGACGGAAAAGAACACACATTGATTCTCGTATGGTTCCAGAGTCACAAGTCTGAGATCTGGGTGTGAGCAGGACTGTGCTCCCTCTCCTAACTTCTGGTGGCTGCCAGTAATCCTCCGTGGTCCTTGGCTGGTGGAAGTATCACTCCAGTCTCCGCCTCCATCACTGCATGGTGATCTGTCTTCTGTATTCAAATTTCCTTCTTCTCTTGAGGATGCCAGTCACTAGGTTAGGGTCAACCCCACTTCCTTGTAACCTCATCTTAACTTAATCATGTCTGCAAAGATCCAATTTCCACATAAGGTCACATTCATGAGTCCTGGGGGTTAGAACTTGCAAATGTACTTTAGAGGACACAATTCTACCCACTAGGATACTAAATCAAGATACTTTAGAAAAGGACTGAGCCGATCTAGAAAAGGAAGAAGAGTAGGATGGAAGGGCAGTAAAACATGAAAGCAGGCAAACAAAATATTTTCAGGGGAGAAAAGGGGGAGGAGGGATTGGTCCGTGAAGGAGGGGGCGGGGCTTGAATAAAGGTGACTCTAAGACATTCTGCATCGGCTCAGGCGACGGAATTTTCCCTGTGGTGGTGGTGTTTTTCAGAAACCTCCGAAGTTTTAAATTTCCTTTCAAGAGATTGTGCAAGTCAGATTTAGGTTTATTTCAAATGTTATATTATCGCAAGAAGCAGTCCCCAAGTGACCCAGAAGTATTTTAAATACAATAAAAGCTATTGTGTGAGTAGAAGAGATATCATTGCATTTTAAGCACAGCCTGGTGATTACGCAGAAGAAGAAGACAATAAGTAGAAGAGAAATCGATGTATGCTGACTTTACTAAAGGCAGTGGCATTCACATAATTTATTTGCAAATTATTGAATATTATTCCTCTATGTATTCAGTGGTTATGAATATTCCTAGTACTAAAAAGCATGGCTATTTTCAGTTAATAATTGCTGTCGGAATGTTATAGTTATTGTTTTTTTTTTCAATTTTTAGATAATTATTTTTATTTAACTCTCCTAAAAGTGATGATTCATTCACTGATTCATCACTCAGCAATAAGTGTTTGATATCCAAAGTCTGTTAGGCACAATTCTGTGCACTGAAAATATAATAATAATAAATATTGTCTGTCCCTTTATGTTGACAGAGTCTAGTGGAATCAACAAAATTATTTTTATTCATAGGAATCATAGTATGAAAAATGTAAAATAGTGTAAAAAAAGGAAAATACAGGATCACATGTATATATGAATATATATATACACATATATTCAATTATAGGTTAAATTTTTTAAATACGTCTGTGAGTTTTGCTTTTTTCAGATTCACTGAGGTTTAATTGCCAAAATTTTAACATACTGAAAGTCTACAACATGATGGTTTTCTGTACCTATACATTGTGAAGGTAGTCCCCCATTAAGTTAACACATCCATCACCTCAAATAGTTACCTTTTTTTAAGCATTAGAACATAAGTTTACCCTATTGGCAAATGTCAAATTATAATAATACTGTCATTGCCATATTATGCATGAGATTCTCAGACCTTAGTCATCTTATAACTGAAATTTTGTACCCCTTTACCCGCCTTTCCACCTTCCCTACCCCAGCCCCTGGCGACTGCTATTTGCTCAGTTTGACTTAGACTTTATTTTCCTTCTTTTAGATTCCACATATAGGTGGTAACCATACTTTCTTCCCAGCCTACTTTACTCAGCATAATACCATTTGGGTTTATCCATGATGTTGCAAATGGCAGGCATCTTTCTTTTTAAAGGCTGGATAATATCCCTTTGCATATGTATACCACATGTTCTTCTTTATCCGGTCATCCGTTGATGGGCATTTAGGTTGCTTCCCTGCCTTGGCTCTTAGGAATAACGCTGCCATGAACAGGGGTTTGCAGAGGACTCTTCTAGACAGTGACTTCATTTCCTTTGGGTAGAGACCCACAAGGGGAGTTCCTGGTTCATACAGTAGTTCTGTTTTTAATTTCTTGATGTTTTACGTAGTGGCTGAACCAGTTTACATTCCCATGGACAGTGTACAAGGGTTCTGCCTTCTCTCCATCCTCATCAGCATTTGTTATCTCTTGTCTTTCTGATAGTAGACATCCTGACCGGTGTCAAGGGATCGCTCACTGTGGTGTTGATTTGCATTTCCCTGATAATTAACAATGGTGAGCATCTTTCCAGTTGGCCACTTCTGTGTCTTTTTGGAAAAAGGTCTTTTCAAAGTCATTTTCCCATTTTTTAATTGTGTTATTTGGTTATCTTGCTTGTTTGGTTGGGTTGGTTTGTTTTGCTTTGCTTTGGAGTTATATGAGATCCTTGTGCATTTTGAATGTTAACTCTTTGTCAGCCTTGTGGTTTGTAAATCTTTTCTCCCACTTCATAGGCTGACTTTTCATTCTATTGATTGTTTTCTTTGCTATACAGAAGCTTTTGGGGTTGATGTAGTCTGCTTGTTTATTTTTGCTTTGTTGCTTTTGCTTTTGAGTGTCAAATCTAAAAAAACAAAAAATCCTTGCCAAGATCAATGTCAAGGAGCTTACTCCATATGTGTTCTTCTAAGAGGTTTATAATTTTAGGTCTTACGTTCAAGTCTTTAATCCACTTTGAGGTCATTTTTGTGTGTGATGTAAGACAGGCTCCAGCTTTATTCTTTTACTTGTGGGTACTCACATGTACCATTTGGATGTTTTCCCAACACCATTGAGTAAAGAGACTATTCTTTCTCCATTGTATATTCCTGCTCCTTTGTCAAACATTAATTGACCATATATAATGTACATGTGAGTTTATTTCTGGGTTCTCTGTTCTATTCCATTGATTTATGTGTCTTTTTATGCCAGTATTATCCAGTTCTGCTTTCTCTGGCTTTATACTATAATTTGAAATCCAGAACAGTATGGCCTCCAGCTTTGTTCTTCTTTCTCAAGATTGCTTTTGCTATTGGGGGTCTTTTGTGGTTCCATACAAATTTTAGGATTTTTTTCCCCCTATCTCTGTGAAAAATGGCATTGGAATTTTGATGGGGATTAGGTTGAATCTATAGATCACTTTGGGTAGTGTGGACAGATGAAGAATATTAATTCTTCCAATTCAGGAACATGGAATACCTTTCTCTTTACTTGTGTATTTTACAACTTTTTATCAATGTTTTATACTTTTTGAGTGTACTTTATTGCTTCATAAAACCATTTTTATAATGTTGGCATCTTTATCACATTATAAATAGTTCTGATTTGTTTGGTGAAATACTTTTAATACAAGCAGACATACACACACACAAAGATCTTTTTGCCAGTGTTAAAATCAGATGAAATATAGCCAAAAGAAACGCTAAAAAGTCCAGAAACAGATTCACACATATATGATACTTAATTTGTGATAGAGTTGACCTGACAGAGCAAGAACAAGATGAAAAGATGGTCTTTTATGTAAGGACATTCAGATGTGCATAGGGAAGAAATGAAATGACCCCATCTCCCAGTGTACATATAAATCAATTCTACAATAGTTACATTATAAGCGCAAATGTAAAGGCAAGCATAAGAGCTTTTGTAAAATAAAATAAAAATATCTTTATGAGCTTAGGAGTAGAAAAGGTTTTCTTAAACTTGATTTTTTAAAAACTAACCTAAAATTCCCTGGAAACAGAAGAGCAGATAGTAGCCTGTAGAACATTTTTTTATGGATCAAATATTTGAAATTAATTATGTGGAGTTCCTTTTAATTATTTGTATTTTATCCTTTTTTGTAATTCTGTATTGCTGTGCACAGGGAAACTGATCATGATATAAATAGCTAGTCTTGCACATGAAGAGACTCAAGGACCGGAAGAGGAGCAGCCCTGGGGAGCTGCATATCTCAGATCTTTTAACACTCAGATCAGCACTGAGGTGGAGGCAGAAATTGGGGAGGCAGGGAAGCTTCCTTCAACCAAAGACCTCAAAACGCAGAGGCTAAACCCTCCCATAGTTGCCTCGGAGTGGGAAGTTTAAAACTCAGTAGCTGACTGCGAGGGACGATTTATGGGGAAGAAGATGAGATCACGTCACATCCTTTCCTCTTCCACCTTCTCGGGCCCTGTCTTACATCTGGCTGCGTACGGTGTCCTCTTCTTTGGAAATGCATCCCAGATAACGTGACTTTTATTTAATAACTATAGCCTCTAGAGGAAATGCTTTGCACTTCTGCAAGTGCTTTTATACAATGTTTAAAAATTTAATCCTAGCGTGTAGACAGAGCCAGTTACTTTTTTTTTCCATTTTTGTTCAAGATCATGTTACTAAATGATGAGAAACTTGAAGTGGCCCGGTTTTTCCCACGGATGGAGTTACCTGTGCCGTTGGATTGAACAGTTCTAGGCTGTGAAATCATTGTAGTGCCATGTAGCCAGCACCTTGGTTTCTTAACTGTATGCGAGAATATAGAATGACAGAGTCCACCAAACATTGTAAAGGTAAATACTTTGTAAACTTCTGTTTTAGTGACATTTCCGTTGTGTGTACCTGCCAGGTCCCAATGAAATAATGAACTTCTTACTGTTGAGGGGAATAAAAATGTTTGAGAAACTGACTTAGGAAAACAAAAAGTCCTCCTTCACTGTTTGGTTTCTGATTACTGAAATCCTGTGAACGTTTTCTTCTTTAATTAAGGCAGCATTTCCCAAACTGTGTACTACACAGAGTAGTTCTTGGAGATGTTAGTAAATGATCCCAGGAAGAAATACTTTTTGATCAGAAAATTTAGGAAGAAAAGCTATGTACGATGTACTACCCTTGAAAACAGACATAGGACAGCAGCGTATCAGGTGATCACGGAACATGTGAGCAGAGGAGACTTTCCAGAGCAGTTCGTCATCCATCTGTGTGGGGAAAGTTCGGAATGGGCCCTGCGCTACACTGAAGTTCAGCTCCCCAAGGCAGGCATCCCATTTGAGTCCTTTATTCAGACAGTGAGTGTGTGTTAATGTTTCATAAGGCTTTGGGTGTGCCCTATAGTGCGAGTTTGTTTATCCGCAGGACCGTCGTTAGACACTGAATAAGGACTCACCTACCTGAAACTCGGAAGTAACGAGAGGCCAATGGCGGCGGTCACTGGAGAAGATCAGCAGTGTGGTCTCCCCCAGTTTAGATTCCATGCTGCATTGTGACTCTTTCCCCTGGTGCATGGGATGGTCGCTGGTCTTCTGATTTGTAGGCAGAAGCTCTGGTAGAATCAGGAGAAATTCTGCTGCTTCTTCCTGATCCAACTACATCTACTTTAGCTTCCTACTTGGTGGCTCCAAAAATTATAACAGGGTTGCGTCACTGGTCCTGCATTTCCCGCCACTAACAAAATGAAAGGCTACTTGGAGGGTTTTTTGTTTGTTTGTTTGTTTTTTAGAGACAATAAACGTAACTGGACATTCTTTCACACTTTCACATCTATTATGTTATAATTAAATGCTCCGAAGCAATAGTCATCAAACATTTTTTGTGTTATTTATCTTTTAATTTTTATTTTTTGATTTAGAGAGGGAAGAAGCGGGAGAGAGTGAGACAGACATTGATTTGTTTTTCCACTTATTGATGCAGTCATGAGTTGATTCTTGCATATGCTCTGACCTGAGATCGAGCCTGCAACCTTGGCGTTTAGGGATGATGCTCTCTCTACCCAACTGAGCTACCTGGCCAGGGCCTGTCAACAAGGCATCAAACATTTCTATCTCTGGACCTCATGACAGCTGTAAAAAGTGAGGATCCAAAAAGCTTTTATTTATGTAGATTTTACATATCAATATTTAATGTATTAGAAATTAAAGCTATGTTTAAAGTATTTATTAATTTATATTAAAAGTATAAGACAAAAACAAGAGCAATAAGAAACCCATTACTAAAAAAAAGAAAAGGAACCCACTACTTGTTAACATCATATACATTTTGAAAAAAAAAATTATATTTTTTCAAAACACAAAAGGATTAGTGAGAAGAGTGGCGTTTTTTTCCCATGATTTTGCATATCTTGTTAACATCTGGCTTCAAAGAAACAGCTGGGTTCTCATATCCAGTCTCCTATCCAATCACGTGCCATGTAGCTTCTAGAAAATTCCACTGTACCCTCCTGAGAGAATAAGAGTAAAAAAAGAAAACAACACCTCAGTGCTTTTATGGAAGTGGTTTGATCCCACAGGTCATGGACCCCTGGAAAGGTCTTCAGGAGCCCCCGTGCTCCTAGGCCACAGTGGGAAAATTTCTGCCCCAGGGCTTTTTGTCATATAGCAGAGGAAATGGATTTTTTTAAGTATGTTTTATTGATTATGTTATTACAGTAGTTCCTTTTTCCCCTTTGATCCCCTCTGCCCAGTACCCCCCTTCCCTCCAGCAATCCCACCACCCTTAGTTCATGTCCATGGGCCGTGCATGTAAGTTCTTTGGCTTCACCCTTTCCTACATTATTCTTAACTTCCCCCTGTCTACTTTGTACCAACCGATTATGCTTCTTAGTCCCTGCACCATTTCCCCATTTCTTCCCCTTCCCCCTCCCAGCTGATAACCCTCCAAATGATCCCCATACCTATGATTCTGTTCCTATTCTGGTTTGCTTAGTTGGATTTTGTTTTTATTTTTTAGGTTCAGTTGTTAATAGTTGCAAGTTTGTTGTCATTTTAATGTTCATAGTTTTGATCTTATTTTTCTTAAGTAAGTCACTTCGACATTTCATGTAATAATGGCTTGGTGATGATGAACTCCTTTAGCTTCACCTGGTCTGGGAAGCACTTCATCTGCCCTTCCATTCTAAATGAGAGCTTTGCTGGGTAGAGTAATCCTGGTTGTAGGTTCTTGCTTTTCATCCCATTGAATACTGCTTGCCAGTCCCTTCTTGCCTGCAAAGTTTCTTTTGAGAAGTCAGCTGAGAGTCTTATAGGCACCTCTTTGTAGGCAACTCTCTGCCTCTCGCTGCTTTTAAGATTCTCTCTTTATCTTTAACCTTTGGCATTTTAATCATGATGTGTCTTGGGACTCATCTGTGCTTCCTGGACTTGTCTGTCTATTTCCTTAACAAAATTTGGGAAGTTTTTCTTCGTTATTTTTTCACATAACTTTTCAATTTCTTGCTCTTCCTCTTCTCCTTCTGGCACCCCTGTGTTTCAGATGTTGGCACATTTAAAGTTGTTCCAGAGGTTCCCAAGCTTCTCCTCATGTGTTTCAATTACCATTTCCTCATTCTGTACTGGTTGACTGTTTTTTCTTCCTCATGTTCCAAATCATTGATTTGAACCCCAGTTTCCTTCTCTTCATCATTGGTTTTATGTGGATTTTCCTTTGTTTCACTTAGCATAGCCTTCACTTCTCTTATGCATTTGCCGTACTCAAGCATATCTGTCAAGCCTGTGAGCATCTTCATCACCAGTGTTTTGAATTCTGCGTCTGTTAGGTTGGCTATCTCCTCGTCGCTTAGTTCTCCCACTGGAACATTGATTTGTTCCTTATTTTGGGCCATACTTCTCTGTCTCCTCATCTTTACAGGCTTCTGTGTTTGTTTGCTTCTGTGTCTTAGGTAGAGCTGTCGCTTCTGGTATGTTTAAGGGGCAGAGCCTTAGGGATTCATCAGTATAGGACAACATGTTTCACCACGTTGTGGTGCTGTATGTGGGCAGGGGGGTGTTAGGGGGTACAACACCACCTGTCCAGCACTCACCCCTGTTCCAGGGACTTCTCCCACTTCGGTATGGGACTGGTGCCTCTCTAGCTGATGCCCTGGTTGTCATTCCCAGAGTGGGTGGGTCTGTGGACATTCTAGGACCATGGGGGCCCTTTAAACAAGCGGACTCTTCTGAGAGACCCAGCAGGTTCTGCCTCCACCCCAACCCCCACTGGTCTGCACAGTCAGAAGCAATGAGGCTTGATTTTCCCCAGTGCTGGGACTGTGAGCTGTGCGGTCCTCTGAGGAGCTGGGAACTCTCCCTAGGTATTGCTCCTAACTTTTTTAAATGTGTTACTGTGCTTTCGGCTGGTCTGCCACTGCCGCCACCACTGCTGCTGCCACCACACCGTGTCCTCTCCGCCCCGGCTCCGCCCCTCCTACCTGTCTGGATGAGTATTTCTTCTTTATATTTTTGTTTGCAGGACTTCTATGCAGTTTGATTTTCTGGAACTTCTGGTTGTTTCTAGCTTTGAGGTAGTTGTGTTCCTTCTTAGTTGTGGAGGGGGACGCAGCGTGTCTGTCTACGCCTCCATCTTGGCCAGGGAAATGGATTTTGTGGTGTGTAATCAAAGGACGGAGAGTAGCTCTCTGGCCTCCTCACCCCATGTACATCATGTGATGCGTAGTCAGTAGCCAGCTGGAAAAGAAATCCCTCGCGTTCTGGGGAAAGCTATCCCTTGGACCCATGAGCTGAGACACAGGTGAGAGAACAAAGGAGCCATATGCCATTGACCTCAGCGCAGCAAGACACCAGAGGACAACTGGGGACCAGGGACACACACCTGACCTAAGAACCACTGATTGTAATCAAAGCTCAGTGTCACACAGGAGCTACTCATAGTGAAATATTTTCCCACAAGAAAGAATTCCATAGCAAAATGAAATCATGGCTTGCACTATGAAAATCTTGAAAACAATTCAGGATTTACAGCCCACTTGACCCATTTAACTACTTGCATTGCTCATATATACAAATTCTTTTAACTACCATAAAATAATAACTATTTGAATAAAGTCAATGAATATGCACTATTAAATTTGAATTTTATGACATAGAATTTGCTTACTTTTCACGTTTTAAGCACAGAATATATGGGTACATATTGATGTGCATACTTTTCAATAATTTTTCCAAAGGGTTCTTAGAGAATATCTCAAGAGGATTATCTCTTTGGCGAGGGCAGGAAAGAGGGGCGGGAAGGGAGAAAAGTCCTCAATGAGGTAACCAGATATGTTTTCTTTTGAGGCGTGTTTACCCCTTTGAGTGCCGTGTGTAATTCGAAATTTGGATCAACATGGGAAAAAATTATATCAATATATAACCTGAGGTGCAAAAAGCAAAGAAACCTGATGCATGCACTGCATGATTAACCAATGAGCTGTGCCTGGCTCTTAGCAGTGGTGTTATTAAAGGATCCGCTACTTTTTTAATTAAAACACTTATCTAAATATGGATTGCCATAAAGTAGCCTGCCAAACAGAATTTTCCAGATGGACAAGGAAAACGGAAATTGTATAATAATGATGCTGATACTCAGTGTTTGACCAGCACCAAATGGAATATTATATCTTATCCCAAGTAAGATAAAAACAGAATGAGCCCAACATCCTAAGGTCAGAGAGAGGAAACAGTGGTGGGTTAGGCTTGGTCCCCATGGCACCTGGTGAGGGGGGCGGGGCTCTCTGTCTCTGCCAAAGGTGTTGCATATCCAAGTGTTTTAGGTTCTTTCTGTCTTATATTTGAAAGCCTAGAAATGAGTCTTTTTTCCTTCTTTCCTATAATTTATGGTTATAAGTAGCAGCATACATCCAAGTAATTCTTGAGTGGAACAAAAAACAAAGTTGGGGAGGTTAACCAAAGACACAAATTACATGCAGGGACGTCACTGTACATGGAGTAGAAAGGTCCAGCGTATCCCCATATTGTAAACAGCCTTCTGAAATCACAGATCTTTGATTCTATAAACTTCTGTCTCCTTCTCAGACCTGCCCTGTGTATAGCAGAGACCTTCTTCCTGGCTCCTTGAGAAGCTACTGTTTTCTTTCTAGCAATTAATTTGTATTCCCTGTACTGAAATTCCCCCTCTTGTCTACCATAACATTTTGTCTCTTTGGACCCCTAGAATGTGCTGACGTGAAAATATCTATTCCTCCTTCTCCTGCCTCCTTCCACATGGTTGTGCTTCCTTTTGATCTATTTTAATTTCTAGTCCAAGGATATCTGATATTTCCTGAGAAGCCAGAGAGGCACCTCTTGTATGCTGATTTGAAATGAGCTAGTGTGGTCATTTACTAGATAACACAGAGCATCAATGCACACGATAGTTCACATTTTAAATACTGGCATCTGTGAACCAGACCTTCTCCACCTTCTCAGAGGGTCATCCTATCCAGAAATGGCATTATTAGTAATGCATCCTATAGTTTTCCAGTTAGGTAAAGAAACATTAAATAAAGGGAAAGCATTTCTGTCAACTAATATTAAAATATTTACCTTCACATCTGCTTGCTATAACTAGCTTAAAGAAATTAGTTATTCCTGGTGGATTATTCTCACTGGTAATTTTCTAACATTGTGAATTTTAGTCACTGACTTTATAATTTTTATTTCAGAATCCCAGTAATGGAATACTTATTATCTACTTATAATTAAAATGCTTGATTCCCTTAAGAATGTTAATAATTATTTAAATGAATCTGAACTTAATTAAAGGAATTAGATTAGGAGATTAAAATTATTCAAAGGAAGCAAACTTTATTCTTAAAGAACTGTAGACATGAAATACTAAGAAAGAAAAAGGAGGGCAAGGGAACACAAATTTGGTAAAAAGAAACAGAGCCTTAACAGAGCGATCCCTGTTGTGCTGTGGTAGAGGAATATTGTATTAATTTTTCAGTTAAGGAAAGAAATAAACAGGGCACGAAGAACCTGGTAAGCCATATGCTTCCTGAAGATTGGAGCTAGGACTGATTGATGCTTACATTCCCCACCAGACCAATGGAAGAACCTGGGACCTCGTTGACTCTCGATATTTGTAGAATGAATAAGAAAATTTTTGTCTGAAAATTTCAACAAGCAAGTTCAGGAGTCGTTTTGCAACTCAGCTTATCGATACAATGTGTAAAGAAATTCATACTTGGACCTCCTTAGACTGCGTGCCCCTGAGTTATCATGCTGGTTTCTCTGCTGCGGGCATCAAGCGTGAAGCTGCGGGAGCTGGGCAGGAGGCGGCCGGGCTCAGAGGAAGAGCCGGACACCGCGTCGTCCCTCTCGGTAGTGAACTCTTTCCTGCTTTGGGTGGAGATCACCCCTCGTGACCTGGGAGAAAGCGTGGACCTGAAGCAGAATTAGCCTTCTGTGTACATGTGTTGCATTTTTATTCTAATCATACTAAATATTAAAAAGGAAATGATTTCTTGGACAGTGTTGTAAAGGGAAGTGACCATGATGATTGTAATACTAGTTAAATCACACTGAACCATGGGAAACTGCCAGGTTGTGTGTCAAACACAGTCGAACATTGGCAGGTTCACGCGGTTGAACCTAATATTTACTGAACGCTTACTTTGTGACCGACACAGTGCTAAGTAATTTACAGTCTGCTCGCTCATGTAAAATTCGCCCCAACATGTGAACAGGCGAGGACGTTGAGGCTTCGGTAGGTAACTCAGCCAGTGTGGAAGAAGGACATGGGAACTTAGCACAATTTGACACCAGACCCTGTTATCTTAAACAGAATACCACCCTCTTGAAGGAAATATGGGTGTTGTAATGATGTTATCAGATCTCACCTTCTGATCACTTAATTACGTCAACAAAAATGTGACAGTAAAACGTGCCATAGTCGTCCACACTGCAGACTGCTTTAGAAACTTACTTAAAACGACTGCACTACCAAAGGCAAGTCCTGTGGCCACAAAAGCGAATAAGGCGTAATCTCTATTCAAGGAGGCTACATTGAAGTGAGGAGGACAGAGCATTATAAACCTACTGTGACGTTAGAGGTCGATTTTTGTTTGGCCACACGCTTCCATCCAAAAATGAGGATATGTAGTAAGAATGTACAATGCTATGGAGACAGAGGTAAATATTTGAAGCCAGGCAGGTCTTATAAAATTCCTAGTCCGTGTCACTCATGACTATATTGTCCTTATAAATAAATTGCTCTGAGAGCCCAGAGGACAAGTGAGTAATTGATTTTGGAGACGTCAGGGGAAATTTCCCAGAAGAGACGACAAGTGGGCGAGGCCTGAGGCTGAGTGGGCTTCAATAGGCAGGGGAATAGGAAAGCCCTTCCAGAAAAGGGGACGTGTAGAGAGGAAAGTGAAAGTGAGCCAAGGTGAAACATAATAAATGGCTCGTGTGGTAAGGAGCCAAGGAGCGTGTACTACATGACATTCTGTATGCCTGGACCCCAGAGCCCATGGAATGTTGGGAGGGGTCACGTGGGCTTACAGTGGGAAGGGACCGGGACTGAGAATTTCTCCTTTGTCCCAGGAACCAATGATAAGGCACCAATGCATTTTCCCTCTGGAGCTGTAATTTTCATAGAAAAAAAAAAAGTGTGAAATGAAGCATACAAATAAAAAATCCACAGCTCAGTCACTTCGATATAGTTATGCCCATGAACTCATTCCCCAGATCAAGATGAAGAGCATAATCAGCTTCCTAGCTCCCTTGTACCCCCACCTAGACCACCGCCCAAAAGTAACGACTATTCCGACTTCTATTACTGTACAGGGCTGTGAGTCATTTTATTCCATTGCTGCATGTCACACCATTGTGGGAATATGTCACAATTTATTTATCATCCCTCTGTTGATGGACATCTGGGTTAAGTAGCTTCTCTCTTTTTTTTTTCCCCAAGGAAGGACAACTAATGTAATGGGCTTTAGTACAGACTACTTGTGTATGAAGACACATGCACTATCTTTGTGTGATGGTACCAAGTATGAAACTTCAGACGTAGCCTCTTTAATAAAGAACACTCGCGTATCAAGTTCTGTAAATTATTTGCCATTAAAACTGCATTTGAAAGGCCATAGAATGCCGAAAATATGTTTCAGAGACTAGCAGGATGGAGAACATTATTTCTCAAGTCGTTAATATGTGTCCTGGGGGAAAAGAAAAGTCCCTTTTTTCAGGATGCTTGGTTAAACAAAGTTAAAAATGGATTCTCATGGTTTTTATTGGACGCATTGGTATAATAAAAAAGTTTGGTGTGCAAGAGTGAAATATAGATTGTATAGAGCATTTCCCACATTTGGGAAACCAAGTATGTTCTTTTTCCCTCAGAAAACGTGTTGCCATCTCCCAGAAGTCATGTTCCCCAAAACCCAACATAAAAAAAATAAAAACAACTGTGTGGACTTAACTGTGAATTTTGTCCTCCTCCCAAATTCATGGTAAAGCCCCAACCCACAGTCTGACTGTATTTGGAGCTAGGGTTGTCAGGAAGGTAATTAAGGCCAAATAAGGGTGTAAGGGTGGAGTCCTAGTCCAGTAGTTTCCTTATAAGAAAAGGAAAGGACCCTGGTTGCGCACAGAGGAAGGGCCGTGCGAGGACAGATTATTTGCACCCTGGACACTACCCAATCAGAAAAATGTGGCAATTTCCCCTTCAGATTCTCGCAAGAGCAAAACAAATCCATAAAAACAAGGGCACTCATATGCTTTATTCTACCCATAAAACTGCTGCTAAATTAAGTTTTGCATTGTTCAAAATTTGCATAGCCCCACAAGTTCAGGCCGCTCACCCCTTTCTTTAATGGTACATGCTCTCGCTCAATTAACAGTGATGGATTTTTATTGCCTTTCTTCTGAGGGGAGGATTTATATGCCTTTTAATTTGTGTAAGTTGGACAGCATCATAAATGGCTCACCCTGTAAATTACAGAGTAAGCTTGCCAATAAAGATGACCTTGTTTATTAAAATCTAATTAACTGAAGTTTTCGGATGTCCCTGAGAGGGTTACTGGATTTTGGTTTTTCTCCAAGCATCAAAGACCCAGCTGGCTAGAGTTAACCACAAGGCTCGAACCTCACTGTGAAATTACCCAGTTGGTTTTCCCTTCAGTCATTTTCTCCAAGAATTCAAGCTGAAGAATCTTTTCCCAAAATGTGCTGGCCGCCATATTGCAGAAAGGCCAGGTGCACCGTGCTTGATTAGTTATGATTTGAAGAGACGCAGGTGCTCTTTGTTCACTGGATTGGAAATAATAGGATGCTAAACTTGCTATTTAGATGCCCCAGCAGTGATCAAAAAGTTCTAATTATGTGCCACTTTAGGTCACAATCTGGACAAAGTTATATGCTTTCTATATTCTATCTGTATGCATAAGGCATTCATGAGTTTTGCTTCCAAGCTTGGAAAGTAATGTTGGCGAATTGATTGCAGACACGTATGATAAAGCATCATTAATTGATTCAGGTCCCGGTCTACCAACAAAACCTCCTACTGCAGACTCCTCTAGCTTCTGTCCTATGGTTTCTTTCATTTCTCAATTCTCATTCCAGCTTCAAAGCAACTTTAAGGTTGGTCTCTACTCTCTCATTTCCCATTTGATTATCAGTTATTGAAATTCTTCATTCCTTCAGTGGGAGTCTTAGAGATATGTCCCTCGATGATCTTCATGTTCATATACCTGTTGTGCACAGTTTAATTTTAGTGCTAGAGACTTGTGTGATACTGAATACAATTGACCACTTTTTCTCCCTCCTGAAGCTCTCTATCCCTTGGGCTTATGTGTAATTCTTTTGGGTTTCTTCCAAATATTAGATTATTTGTTTTCAGTTTCCTTGTTTCATCATCCTCCCTTCAGGGCTGAGACCCATAGTAATAATAGGCCTCTTCCCATGGCTGCCCTGTGACTTACCTTAGTCCCAGGCACTGAGATATTTTGGAATTTTTGTTGTATTTGGACCATCTTATCCTAAAGAGTACATGCTTCTCATCGTTGTTGGGAGGCCTTGTTCACATGTTTACATCCCACAGCATCTTCAAGATATTAATAATATAAAAACAAATATTGCGCATCTTCAGGGACCTTCAGAATTCAGAGACAGAAAAAGGAAACCACTTCCACCTTCAGACAAGTCTTTCATGTCCACTCGGGGAGCCAAAGGACCTTCTGAGTAAAGTTGGAATGACGAAGTATGTCAAAGACATTTGATGGCTGTAGAGAAAAGATTCGGGCAGTAATCAATATAAGAATAATTTCTGTGGGTTTGCATTACTTGGAGGGGGCTTTAGAACTGGCAGTGGGAAGAAAAAGCAGTGTTTTTTCATTCACAGAAAAATGCTTGGATCATTGAAAACGAGCATATTTTAGGATGGCCAAATCCCCAAAACAAAAATTCAAGGTATGTTGAACTTCCCTTCTGAAGCCACATTCATAAGAACTACCGTTCTTTTGGGTAGTCCCATCTATTTAAGTAAAAACTTAGGAGGTAGAGGATCCAATTACTCAGCTCTCACATTAGTGTTAGGTGATTGCGGGGATCTGTGGGGACAGGGAAGAAATGCCTTATGCAGAGGTTAAGTTAAAAAGCCTAGGTTTAGAATTGTTTCATATCCATGGAAGGGACCATATGTTAGGTTTTCTTCCTTTGTCTTGGATTTTCAGCACTGGCTTCCAGGCCATGCTCTAGAGTAAGGGCTGAAGCATCCTGACATTCTATAAAGCTGATTTGTGTAGTTATCTTCCTGAGGTGACGAAAGAGAAGCCTAAAAAATCCCTAGAGATGTCTCAGAGGCCCGTGGGGAAGACTTTGTTGCAACACTGCCCACATAGTCCATCTGCTCCCAAACATCACCACCATTAGGAGAGTGGGAAGGGGGAATGTCAAGAGAACAAACCAGAGCGCTTAACCCACGACTGCAGGAGTTAGCCCAGGACCGACTCGCACCAGCCGGGAGTACCCTGCCTACCCTCACGGTGAAGGGCATGTGCGTGTCACCAGGGGCCTCCCCTGGCAGAGTTCAGTAGGACAAGAATGCCTGTGGGCCAGATGTAGAACCTGTGGAATGAAGCCAACCCTGAGCATCCTTGCAAGGCACCCACCTGAGGGCCAACGAGCCAGCGGTGAGATGCAAAGCAGAGCGCATGGCGCTCTGACATCTGCGTGTGTCTGTTGGTTAGAAATAAAGCTTCAGGAACACTGAGTGCGTGAGAACCCCCTAACTGTTCGTTTTTTACAATGTATCAGACCAGTATACGTGAAGGTTTTCCCATTGACTACTTTTGAGATTCTAGGCGCTGGCCATTAATTGCTAGAGATGAAAACATGGGAAAATGGCAACGAGGCCACGCATTCAGTCTGCCTTCTTCTGTAATCATATAACACACGAGGCACAGTTTTCAAAACCACAAGGAACCCTTGCTGGGGGAAAACGTGGACAGACAAAATAAACTGTAAACAGCTCACACTAGTCTCCATCCAGTGAGACAACTTTTCTGTAAGAAATAGGTTTTTATGTCATATGAAGGAAAACAATTGAAATTATGTTAGCAGGATTTGAGAAATGTAAACCTGCATCTTTTAACATTCTAGAGCAGTGGAAATTGGTCTGCTTTTCCTAGATCATCCACTCAGGAGCTGAGCCCCCTAGAGGAGGCTTAGTTTTATTCCAAATCTGTTACCTCGTCTGAAAAATGAGGATGCTAGCTAGATAATCTCTCCAACAAATGCTGGGTACTGTACTGACAGCTTTTGGGGATATTACATAGAACCACAAAGTCCTATCCTCAAAGGGCTTCCATGAAAAACATACCTAACATTTTTTATGTTTTATGCCACACATGTACATATGCCAGATTTGTTCACACAACTACTGCTTGCCGTGCTAGAACTACAGAACACAAAGAGAGGAGGAAAGAAACATAAGTAGAATCAAAGAACTGTAGGGAAGGAAAAAGTTTTATTCTACCTGCCTCAGGCTGTCCAGTTGGGGTCCCCTAAACTAGACAGGCCTACAACAGACCAGTAAGAGAAAAACAAGCAAGTTTATTAACATGTGCACCATGCATGCACAGCAGGGAGCACCCAATGGTGAGTAACCCAAAGGGGTGATTAGAACTTGGGCTTATGTACCATCCTATGCCAAAGGACAAGAGGTTTGGGGGTTCCAGGTGGGGGAGATCAGTTATGATCAGGAAAAGTATGGCAAACGAGAGTAGTTTGGTAAGATTTGGTATGCAGACTTAAATCAGTAACTTTTCCACTGATGGGAGTTGTTCAGAGTCCTCCCCTTGCTGGTACAATTAACGGAGAGATCTCCACAAATGGAAATTTCCTTTACAAAAGGAGAATTTGTCCTCTTTTTTTTTTGAGCTTCTCTTGTGTCTGCTGATCCCAGTGGCCTTTAGTTTAAAATACTCAATCTGCCAAAGAGGCGTATTTTGAGCTGCATATTCTCCATACCATTCAGAACCAACATCACTTAACCTTGTGAAGCAACAATGGCCCCGATAAACTTGGCAGCTTACAGTTAAATAGCTCCAGAGTCGAATCAGGACTCCGGTCTCTAACATCTAATTGTTGTGCCCTCTCCACTTTATTAATTATATATGAGGCTTCTAATTGAATCCTACTTTCTAAAGGAAAAATAAAACCTCAGTTACAGAAAGGAATAATAAAAATGTTTCAAGAGCTTTTAAGGAACTCCAATTACCAGAAAGATTTCCTTACTCACATCTCAGGGTTGATAGTAAGCACATACTGGTTACTATTTCAGGACAGTGCCCAGTGAACATCTATGTATATTCATGTATTTATTCAGTCATGAAACATATGGAGTAAGCTCCTTTTAGATGCCTACTAGTACTTGGTTTATAAAACTGCACGAGACGATATATCTGACCCCAGGGAACTTGCATCCAGAAGGAAAATCAAGGAAGAACATTTTGCATAGAATCCTGAAATGGCTATACGGGCTCTTTTTAAGAGATTCTACACTGAACAGATAATTAACTTGCATTTATAAAAGGCCTGCACTATTCCCACTGAAAAGGAGTAATTGAATCTGTAATTACTTTCGTTTCATAGGGGATATAGACGTGACTTCTAAATTTCTAATTGTAATGGTTATTTTCTTCATTACTCTAATTACTTTGTAGAGAACACTGCCTTACCTCCATTGAGGAAAGCTCAATAGTCAATGGTGACTGAGGACACCCACCATTGGCAGTATTTTAAAAGTTCTACTTTATTGGGTATGAGACAGTTCTGTTGTTGATTTTAGCTCCTGGTGACCCAGCCATGCTGAGATTGCCCCCAAGTGCACTGGGAGCAAAGGCATTGGCATGATCCTGACTTTGGTGGATGAACATGGAGGAACTGGCAGACCTGTTCCACAGTGACAGGAGGGCTGTTCCTTTAAGACTATACTCAGTCACCCTGGCCAGTGTGGCTCCGTGGATTAAGCGCCGGCCTGTGAACCAAAGGGTCGCTGGTTCAGTTCCCAGTCAGGGCACGTTCCTGGGTTGTGGACTAGGACCCCAGTTGGGGGTATGCAAGAGGCAACCACACATGGATGTTTCTCTCCCTCTCTTTCTCCCTCCCCTCCCCTTTCTCTAAAAATAAATAAATAAAATCTTTTTGAAAAACAGACTACAGTCAGTCACCTCTCTATTGTCATTTCAGTGATGCGAGGAACATTCCCCCCTCTCCCCAATCCAACCTCCACCATTCATAGAGGTCTGGCTTCCAAAAGTAGCCTTCTGTCTCATTAAGGCATTGCTATTAAAATGGATGGACAAAAATCACATTATTCACTGAAAGTGGATTTTAATGGGGGCCAGGACAGAGGACATTAACCTCCTGCTAGGGAAAGGCAATGGGGTGATTCTCCAGACAGAAAAGATGTAGGAGGACGGAGTTGAGGATCAAAAAAAGACAAAATAAAAATTCTCACCTACTTAAAAAAAAGTTTTAATAGAAGTGGCCTTGACTTGAGTTTATATACCTTTTTTATGGACATTAGGTATGAACTAGTAAGCAGCTAGGTAGCAGTTGGTATTATACCCTAAAGAAGCGTCTCATTCCTGGGTGGAGTCTATCTCACTTTGTGTAATAGATGCGTTCCTGAATAATTATTTGGGAATCAACATTTGTCAAGTTCAACTGTATATCCCTCTTTCCTTATACCTCCAAAGTTATGAGGAAAAATGAGATCATTTGTGAGAAAACAGAATATTTTGAAATTCTGTACAACACTAAGTTATTTATGTGCTTTTTTATTCAAGAGATAAAAGCAATAACAGCAATGCAAAGATCATTAATTTTAATCATGAACCTACTTCTGGCCAAGATGGAGATGTAAATACACACACTGGGTCTCCTCACAACTAGGAAGGAATTAACCACTTCAAAACTTAAAACAAACAAAAAAAAAAAAAAAAAAAAAAAACAAAATCCAGAACATTGAAACTATAGGGAAGTTCAGCAAAGAAATAATCAGCCATAAAGGTAGGAGGGGTGGGGCCAGGATGGAGAGAAAGAGGAGTAGCAACTGTGGGGGCGGTGCTTGGCAGGCAGCACCCCTGGATCCAAAGCCAGAGGCGCAGGTAGGCGTGGCTATCAGTACAGTGGCTGTAGCCATGGCCAAAAGCACAGCCGTACAGCTTAAATCCAAGAAGCAATCCCAGCCCCAAACCAGACAAATCCCAGTCCCAGACCAGACTGCATAGCTTGCGGTTCCAGCGCCGGGGAAAATAGAGCTGCATTGCTTCTGACTGTGAAAGCCAGTGGGGGTTGGGGCAGAGGAGGAAGCTACCAGTCTCAAAAAGGAGGCCGCTTGCTTAGTACAGAAAGAGGGAGAAGTGCCTGGAAAAGTGGTGGCAGCCAGCACTGTTCCATCTCAGACCCCTCCCCCACATACAGCACCAAAATGCGGTAAAACAGATCGCCAGCACTAACAAATACCAAAGCCTCCACCACCTATAATGTAACAGGTGTGACAGCCCTACCCAAATCACAGAGGCAAACACAGAAAGCTGTCAAGATGAGGAGACAGAGAAGTATGGCCCAGAAAGGGGGACAGATCAAGGTCCCAGTGACAGAACTAATCAACGAGCAGATATCGAATCTAACAGATGAGGAGATAGCAAACCTAACAGATGCACAGTTCAAGGCACTGGTGATAAAGATGCTCACAGACTTGACAGAAAAGGATAAACAGGACGGGGAAAGAATGAAGGCTATCCTGGGTGAAATAAAGGAAAATCCACACAAAGCAAGTGGTGAAGGGTCCAAACCAACGAATTGGAACATAAGAAAGAAAGAAGCAGTCAACCAGGAAATGAGAATTAAAAAAAATGAGGAGAGGCTTAGAAACCTCTGGGACAGCTTTAAACGTGCCACCATCTGAATCCTAAGGTTGCCAGAAAAATGAAGAAGGAGAGCAAGAAATTGAAAACTTATATGAAAAAATAATGAAGGAAAACTTCCTTAATTTGGGGAAGGAAATGGACATACGGGTCCAGGAAGCACAGAGTCCCAAACAAACTAGACCCAGGGAGGACCACACCAAGACACATTATAATCAAAATGCCCAAGGTTAAGGAAAAAGGGAGAATCTTAAAAGCAGCAAGAGAGAAGAGGAGAATTACCTACAAACGAATACCTATAAGACTGTCAGCTGATTTCTCAGAGGACACTTTGCAGGCAGGAAGGGACTGGCAAGCAGTATTCAATGTGATGAAAGGCAACCTGCAACCAGGATTACTCTATCCAGCAAAGCTATCATTTAGAATGGAAGGGCAGATGAAGTGCTTCCCAGACAAGGTGAAGCTAAAGGAGTTCATCATCACTGAGCATTATTATAGGAAATGTTAAAGAGACTTATTTAAGAAAAAGAACAAAACTATGAACATTAAAGTGAAAACAGTATCACAGCTGTCAACAACAGAAGCTAGGGAATGAAAACAAAGGCAAACTAAACAGACAACCAGAGTGGGAACATAATCATAGGTATGGGAAGCATTAGTGGAAGTCATTAGTAAAAGGGTAACTTTCCAGAAAGATTTTTGAAGGATTTTACCTTTTGACCTATTTTTTCTATTTACTGTGGAAAAAGTGTCATGTGTCTGGGGGTGGCATTAGGAGGCAGGAAGGATCAAGAGAAAAGATACAAAGAATTTTAGGTGCACCTGTATGTGAACATATTGTTTGAACCAAAAATCACACAAAAGATTCCAAAAAGTTTGGAAACAGTCCTGGAGATGAAGATTTGATGCTAAACAGTATTGGCATTTTCAGGTTATTACAGTTGCAGATGGTGACTATCAGGCATGTCCCGGAATACCAAGGATGTTTGCTTTTTAGTAAATGAGGTACTTCACATTTTAAAGATAGTTCGGGAAGGTGACAGGTATGGCTGATTGGGGTAAAGGGTACAGATTCCCAATAAAGAATGAGCTTGAGCCTGGAACAAGGGTGAAATTCAGAGAGTGTTGTATGCCATGTTGAAGTCTTGACTTATGTTACAGGATTTTTGTAGAGGTGAAGGGTGAGGAGAGAGGGCGGAAGAAGACATCCTGGGAAGAGTGATCTGAGGTCCTATATAGGAAAGCAAGGTCAATTGAAAATGGGAAATTGATAGAAACTTTAAAACCTGGGTAAAGCCCCTCTAAAAAGGGGTCAGTAACGATTTCATAGTCCCAGGTTCATAGTCGCGAAGTGGAGGACTCTGAGACCAGAAAATGTACCACTTCCTAATTCCACATACCGGGACGCACAGTGAGCTGTGAGGTTGGAAAGCGTCTCTCCCCACTGCCAGCTGGTATTCGCAACTATCTCCAGTTCTTTTTAAAAATTACTTTGTTGAGGTATAGCTTACATGCTATAACATCTACCCATTTAAAGTATACAATGCAAGGATTTTTAGTTAAGTCACCCAGTTGTATAGCAAATTACCGCAACCCCTGTAAGATTTCCATTTACCTCGAATCCTTGTTCCCATTCCCAGCCCCAGACAACCACCTTCTGTCTACTTTTCTGTCTCTGTAGATTTGCCTTTCCTGACGTTTCATATAAACGGAATTATAGAATATATGGTCTTCTGTGGCAAACTCTTTTCACTTAGCACACTGTTTTTGAGGTTTATTCATTTTGCACTCATTTTATTTTCTTTTATTGCTGAATAAAAGTATATCCATCCTTTGTATGGATATACTACACTTCGTTTATCCATTCACTAGTTCAGGGACACTTGGGTTGTTTCCACTTTGGGGCTACTATGGATAAAGGTGCTGTGAACATCCACCTAAAAGTCTTCATGTGGATGTGTGCTTTTATTTCTCTAGATATCCAGGAATGGAATTAGTGGGTCATAGGCTAAATCTGTGTTTAACTTTTAAGAAACTGCCAAACTGGTTTCAAAAAGCACTATACCACTTTACAGCCACACTGACAATGTACCTGATTCCAGCGTCCTGAAATCCTTCTTTGTCCTTTTTATTGTAACTATTTCTGTTATTTTCCCTTCTTTATTATTTTCCTTTTTATTCTAGCTACTCTAGTGGGAATAAAGTACCATCTCAGTATAGTTTTAATCACATTTCTCTGATGACCAATAATATTAAATATCTTCTTATGTGTTCATTTCCCATTTCTTTCTCTTAAGCCTTTATAGCTAAAACTTTAACCTCCTGGATTCTTCCAGAAATTTCTAGCTTAGGTGATACCGTGAAGGAAAGGCATGAAAACTCACTGACTAGAATTGTTTTTTATTTTTTAAGTAACCAATTACTCTGCTAGAATTACAGAATAGATTCATAGTATGTTCTCTTTCATAATATCGGGTGGAAGGGGAGGCTCTCAATGACAAAGCCAGGGATGTTTGTTTTTGTTTAGGTTTTTTTTTTTTTTTCTTTTTCACTGAGCCAAGGGCAAGGCTGCACCTCCAGGAGGCTTGTGTGTTTCTCACAAAGATAAGAAAAGAAAGCAGGGGAAGGACAGCAGAGTAAAACAGAATTCCTCAGGAAAATGGCACTCAAGCAAAGCAACAGTAATGTTATCAAACAGAGAGTGGGGGTCAGCATCCCACTACCACCCACAGGCAAATTCCGGGGGCAGGGGTTTCCTGAGAAAAGGAAAGAGGCCTTTTATTCAGAAGCTGCACAATCCGGGGGGGACGGCAGGCACCTGTCTGAAAGCCCATCCCCTCCGGGACACGCAACAGAAAATCCAGCCATGCTCTGCCAGACCCATCCAAGGCTGTGCCCAGAGTTCCTTCTCCCATTTAAAATGCTATCATTTTGAGAACTGCAAGTGGCTGCAACGCAACCATCCGGGTGACTTAGCTTTTTCCCCGGTTGCAGTCTGGCCTAAGGCTCCTTTCTGGAGTCTGCGTGTGGGGACATGGGGACGTCACTGCCATCACCACATGACTTGCAGGGCCTAGCTGATCCACAGAACACTTCAGCCTGCTCTTCCATGCCAGTGGGTCCCAGAGGAAGAGAGAGAATATTTCTCCCTTTCCTCCATTTTAATCTGTGGCCCAAACTTCTGCGTGTTCCATGAGGGCCCAACTTCCCCAGCCAATCCTGTTTCCTTCCCAACCAGGCTGACAGGACAGCCCCTCCCCCGGCTGCCATGCGGACCCTTACAGCCTGCGCGCAGCTGTGAACTCCGGTTCCACCTTCAATCGGGGACTGGAAGGGAGTAGGCAGGCCTGTCCCTTTGTCAGTCGCTCTCATCAGCCCCTCACGCACTCAGCACGATGACTTTCTCTAGCACATCTTTGCCCAGTGGTGGGGAATTTGTCGTCTTGCACTGTGTGAGCTGGGTTACGGGGCAAACGACACTGCACCTGCTTTGGAGCTGTTCCCAGCCCTTGGCCCCGCCATCTGGCCAGGTCTGTCTGTATCAGCGATGCCGAGTTAGCCGAACAAAATCCACGGAACCAGGTTTAACTATAATGGCAACATCAGAGTCAGGGCCTCTTTGAAGTGGCCGGTAGAATTTTTCTAATGTACAAAACCACTAGCAGGTGTAATTAGGTCATGCTAACATGATCAATAGTTACTGATTATCTTCCTCAATTAGATTGATCTCAGGTGGTAAGGATCGTAACTCTCAACAAAGACTTGTTTCTCTTGCTAAATAAATTTTGCACAGGTGCTAAGATGGACGTCTTACGGATGGTTCGAAGGGTCCCTCCTCAGATCTTGGTTTCTTCCCTTTTCACCTGCTCATCATTTTTTTAAAAGTGAATTGTGGGCTGTGCTGTAGCATCGCATTAGAAACTTCGTACTATTCCAGCCACTTTATCGCCGTCCATGAATTTGTTTCCACGGCCGATTTGTTTCCAGCACAGCCCACTGCTTTGTGAGTTTCACACACTGTTGTTTGTGACTTTAAAATCTCCAGAGCCCTATTTAGCTCTCTCATCAAAAATGACGCAGGAAGTAACTTTATCGTTTTTTCTCAGCTGATAATTACTTTTCATGTTTTCTTGGTTTGGTTAGAAATATCTAACTGTTATAAGTAGTCGCTGAACTGCAACCTTCTATAAACTTTAGTATATTATTAAGACCTCTTTTACTTAGTATGTAAATGGCGTAAGAGATTCATGTGAGTAAAAGCTTACAGATATCTTTAAACTTACTACTTACAAATAAATAACCTCAACATTTCAGGAAGATAAGTGTATCTAAAAAGATGTATTTTTCACCTCATCTATAAGTGAAAATTAGAAGACAAAGGCTTTAGCTGACACTGGTTTTTCAGTTTTCTTCTGTTTTGTTTTTTCCCTTATTTTTTTTTTTTTGGTGGGAAGTCCTAATCTGGGATCCAGATGATCTAGATCCTAATCACAGCCTACACTTCTGAGCTGGCCTTGGCTGATTTTCTGTACAAGAAGCAGCCCAGTATGCATAGGTATTCAGTGTGTGGTCCCTTATTATTATTGTTGTTTTATATGAATTAGAGTAGGGTTATTTATATATTTTTTATTTTCATCCTGGCCTTAGAATTTTTTTGAACACACACGAATAAGTAAAAAATAATAATACATCCGTTCTCGTGAAGTTATATTTTATGTTCAGTATAAAACAATGCCTTTTAAAATAACGTGAAGTTGAAATAAATATTTCAATATTAATAGATATTACTCATTTTACTCTAATTTTTTAGTGACTGCATTGTAACTGAATACACATTATTTTATATAATTTTGGATTACCAATTTGAATATTTGCCTCTCTGTTCTTATTCATTTTGAGACTTTATTGGCTATCAGAGTTAACATTAAAAATGTTACCAGAAGTGCATTTATCACATAAATAAAAGTACATTGTTGAGTCCATGATGTTAATTTTTTAGTTTCATTGACCAACAAGGCAAAGGTTTTGATAAATTGTGCCTTATAAATTTCTATTATCTCTGATGTTAATCAGTTTGAATTGCAAAATAATTGAATAGTGGCCCATTTTACTGTTAAAAAACAAGTCCAAATATATTGGAACTCTACATTTATAAGATGATTATAAAGATTAAAACTATATTTTCAAATTATAAAAGTATATAGATAAGCAAATTCTTAAAAAGTTGTGTGCATATCAATTTTGGTGATAAAATTAAATAATGATTGGAATATATAATTCCAAACATTTGTTTTCAAAGTGCTTTTCATTAGCACAAGTTTTGATATAATTACTTGTTTATTCATTATAAATAAATCAGCTAAGATCTGCATTCTTATATACAGCTGGTGGAAATGTCAATCGATACAAGCGCTTGGGAAAATTGTTTGAAAATATCTACTAATGTTATACATATATATAAATGAACATATATACCAAAGCTAATGATCTGACCCAGTATTTATGCTTTGGGGTAAATGCCCAACATAAATTAGCCCTTACAAGCAACACATTAATAAGAATGTTCATAACAGCTTTGTTCAATCGCCAAACACTGGAAACCAACCCAAGGGACAACAGAAGGATGTTCATTCTCATTATAGCGTTGTGTTACATTTTTATGAACATAGCACAATTATTCTGCAAAATATTTTTTGAATAAACAACCCGGATGAATCTCACAGATATAAGGTCAAGTGAAAGGAGCCAGGCACAGAACATCATGGAGATTCTCCCATTCAGAGATCTTTTTAAAAAGTAAGCATAGCATCATTTTTTAAATTACAGCTCCTGTTCACTCTTATTCTGTATTAGTGTAGCCATACCGTCTTCCAGTCACTGGGACAGTTGAACAGGGAGAATCCCCACAAGCCGTGGAGCACCCACTCTCCTTTCAGAATAAATACTTGTACCGAAGGCGACACATGCTGCCTGCCATGGAGCGCAAAGTCAATAAAAGCGTTAATAATTACGGTATCTCTCACTATTAAGTTAAGTACATTGTGGTTTGAAGGGTTCCTTTCCCCATCCCAGAGATTTTCTGGTGCCTCTGAAGCCACATTTGCCTGTGGCGGTGAGTTGAGTGACAGTTACCTTCCATGACACTTAGTGGAATATTTGCTCAGTAAATCCTCAAAGGTGATTTAGAGCGGGAGGGGGCAACCTTTTCCTATAAAGGTCCCGATAATAAACGTTTTAGGCTTTGAGAGCCATATGAGCACAATTCTAAAGTTCTGTAGTGCGGAGGCGTCCTTGACAATGTACTTTTTGAAGTGGCGGGATTTCAGTAAAACTTTATTTATGGACACTGACTTTGAAGCTCATGCCATTTTCCCCTGACAAAATATTATTCTGCCTTTGTTTTTTTTTTTTTTTTCCAGCCTTTTAAAATGTAAAAAATCCTTGTTCACTCAAGGGCCACAAGAGTGGAGGCGAAAAGATAAATGGTTCTCGGGACTTGGTTTGTAGACCCCTCGATTTAAGTCATGCGATTCTTAATGATAATGAACTTGTAGAGAATCTCCACCTGAAGTCCCACAGGGGTACACACCACCGTTTTTGGTCAGTTGTCAGATTACAGCATGTTGTCAATGGGTGCTTTCATTTTTTGGTTCCTTCAGGAAACAGGAAATATCATATTTAATGTCAAAGGCTTTGTGCCCTCTCTGACTGACACCATTTTAATCGATGGAAGTTCAAGTAAAAGAAGTTGGGTTTGCAAAGATCCCACTGAGGTATTTGAGGTCGGTTTGTTAATAGCTACAGTGTCAGTAAGAGTCACAGTGTTGTTCTGCATGGTCTTAGTTCTGATTTGATAAACATTTTTTTTAATAACCTTGAATTTGGAAACTTGAAAGCAATGAAATACCTAAGGCACTGTACAGTACCCTTGTTGGAGGCCCACTGGCTAGATTCCGGACTCCTTCCTGGGTTTCTCTGGGTCCTGACCCCTGAGGGCGTGTGTGTTCTCTGACATTCTAGAAGGTCAGGGGGGTAATAACTGCTCCTAACAGCATAGCACTTTGGAGGGCAGCCTTCCAAGTGGGCTCCCCTCCATTTTCTGCTCTATTTACCAAGATGTGTGAATGACAAATCTTTAACCCGATTTTTGAACTCCCTCATTCTTCTATCCAAAATTAGTTTTCTTTTCCATAATCAGCTATATGTCCAATTTCAAAATTGTAATTTAAATTCAGACAAAAAATAATGTAAAAAGTTAAAATTCTGGAATGTCTTTATACTGATTAGTGCCTACCACCCATCCAGCCTTCAGTGAGGGGATCCCTCAGCCTCAGCGCACAGAAGAGGAGGAGGGAGCAGGGGGTTCCCACGAAGCTGAAATCTGTGCTGTGCATAATTTGCCTTGAGTCCATCCCCCAGGATGCCTCCTGAATAGCTTTTCCATCCCAGAATCAGTCCTTTGCAACTATCCTCATCCTCTTCCTTAACTTGGGGTGGGTGTGGGGGAGAGTTAGGAGACCTGAAACAAGGTAAGTCCAGTAACCAGGAGAAGGAATCTAAGAGGAAAACCAGATTGAAGCTCTGCTCCTCATTGTGGATGGCAATGGGCGCATTGTGAGCACCTGCTCTGTGCTGGAAACTTTCCGTAAACTCTTTCATTTGGCAGAATAAACCAGAAGAGATGGCGCACAGCAAGGAAGAGAGCCTCTGAAGCCCCCGCTTCAAAGCAGTTAAGGAGACAAATCTTTTTTTAAAGTCGGGTTTTGTTTTACATGTTATATAAGAGATAAGGTTGACTTTGTTGAACTTTTGATCCATGACAACAGCAAACTCTGCATGTGTGCTCAGCATTTGACATGTGTTCTTCAAATGGCAGAGTGGTCAACTGTCAACCCAAAGTAGCATGCAGCATATGGGTTGTGACTCTGGAAATTGGGGCGTCACTTCTGTGGTCCAGAAGGCGGAGATATCATAGTTGCTTCTGAGCAATGCACTGCGAGACCCTCCGATGGAGGCGAGAAAACTCTTTTAACCACGGTCCTACTTGGTGAACTTCTGCACAATTACTGGAATGTGAACAGTTCTTAGTTAGCGTAAGCAGTTATAAGAAAAGACGTGTTTCTGACTCAGCGTCCTGACCCTTTTCTCTTTCCCTGTGATTCAGGAGGAAGGACGCTGGCTTCTTATCCTACAAAGATCACCTGCCGGTGAACCAGGTGGTGGTTGGAGATACTGACCGATCGGGCTCGGAAGCGAAACTGAGTGTGGGCCCACTGCGCTGCCAAGGAGACCGTGAGTTTACGCAGCAACTGCGGCTTTCGCTTTCCTAACAATTTTACATGATGTTTCCCAGTGAATCAGAGGGTGGCAAAAAAAACACACTACTCTTCTCTAACTCCTAAAGAAACGCCCTACCATGCAAACAGCCCAGCGCAGAGCTAGATAGACCTTAACACGGAGAAGAAGACAGGAGCCCTAAAGTTTTCCATACAAGGAGCCTAGATTTGGGCAGAAAATGTGGACATCCGTCTTCCATGTGTGTTCCAATGTAATGACTTTGACTACCTGAGTTTATGATGGTATATAAATAGCCGTGCTAATAGCATAAAAGCAGCACTCAACAGCTGCGATTCCACTGAGTGCTGCTGTTAATGCCATTAGCATGACTATTTATATCACCCGGAACCCAGTTTACGCTGCTATAAATAGCACCGTTATGGCTTAATGTATCACTGTAAACTTGGATCGTGGTCATATAAAGCTTGACATTATTGCTACCAAATTTCATCATCATCATCAGAGTTTGCTAGTCCCTTGTAAGCCAGAGAGAGACTGTTTCTGTACCGATGGCTCGCTTTCCAGATTCAGCACCATGGAGAGCAGTCGGGGGGCTGCTGGCTGGGGCTGCGGGAGGCGGGGACTGGAGTGATGCTCCCACCTAATCAGGGCACTGTTAGCGTTTTTACGTCGTCTGATACCCTTCAGTGTGCTCTATGCGCCGCCAGAGGGACATGATGGCAGGTTTCTATGGGGATTCTGCAATGAGCATCCTGGCTGCCATTAGCCCTCTTCTTGTCTGGGCACGCGACTGGAGCAACTCCCCCTGAGAGTTCTTTGCATCTGTGATGCTGTGGTGGGCATCGGGGGCCTAGATCCTGTTCCCCAAATAGCTGATGTGCCAGGAGACCTCAGCAAACCCTCCATTTGCTAAACGGTGGTAATGAGAAGACCACCTGCGTCCCAGCTCCTCCTGGGAAGCCGTAAAGATTTCAGTGCCTGGATCTGGATTCCTCCTAGCAAAGCATTTGATGAGATGGGATATTACTTCCACTTCCGTCAGCAAAGGAGAGGCAGAACTCCTCGATGCAACAAGCCGTTGCATCCAATCAAAGAGGTGTTCTGAGGAATGTCGGGATCCGTGTTAACTGTTCGATATTTAGTAAAAGGAGGCTGTTTGCAATTAAACGGGGCACTGTTCTGGATACAAACAAAAGATGGAGTTGGTACTGATTTTTCTCCTCTTACATGGGAAAGGTGAAAAAGCTGCCTTTAAAGTGGAGACTGGTCCAAAGAGCTTTATCACGCACTTATTGAGCAACAATGCTTCGTTTGTCTAGTCAGGCTCAGTAGAAGTGCGCAGTAAGATATTTAGTGTCAACTGTTTAGGAAAAGACTATTGACCTACAGTAATAATAAGTCTGCATTTTTAAACAGAAATTTTGAGAGATGGACTCTCGTTTCATTCTCAAAATAGGCAAGTTCTTGTGTGTTGTCTCATAAAAACTATTCTTTACGTCATAATTACTAATAAATATATACAGGTAAAATGTTCCACATGTAGTTTTAATTCTGAAGTTAGCTTCGAATTACAGAAAGGGTTCCTATTAAGTAATTGATTAACTCAATATAGTTATAAAAACCACACTTCTGCAAACTTTGGTTACCATTCTGAAAGAGAAGATTCCAGCTACATTAAATAGTCTATGTGGCAGTGTATTAACAGTTTTATTAGCTTGTTTTCTCTTAACCAGTTGAATCAGCCCTCAGGAAGACTTTATTATGTGTCTCTTTGTCTAGAACTCTTCTAAGTACTCTGGGGAATAAGAAAAAGACGTTCACTGTATCTATGAGTCTGTCTCTATTTTGCTTGGTTGTTCAATTTGTTCATTAGATTCCACATATGAGTGAAATCATATGGTACTTGTCTTCCTCTGACTGGCTTATTTCCTTAGCATAATACCTTCTAGATCCATCCATGCTGTCAGGAAGGGGGTTGAGGGAGTGGGTAAAAAAAGGAGAAGGGGTTGAGAAGTACATATTGGTAGTTACAGAACAGTCACAGGGCTGTAAAGTAAAGTACAGCATGAGGAATGCAGTCAATAATATTGTAATAATTATGTTGGTGCCGGTTAGGTACCGGAAATACCAGGGGAACACTGTAAAGTATGATTGTCTAACCCCTGTGCTATACACCTGAAACTAATATAAGATAATATTGAATGCAAAAGAAATTTTTAAAGAAAGTAAAATTTTAAAGAATTCTAAAACCAGAAGAAAAAGAAGCTCAAACCCCATTTTGAGAAATACACATGAAAAAATATTGAACAACACCAACTTCTATGATTTAATATTAGATTTCGCAATGTAAAATTATTGCAACTGGTGCTCACGAAAGGCGTGATGGACAGGGTACTTGAGGCAGACTTCATACTTGGAAACAGAATTTAGGGAAAGGATGAGGGTCCGTATATTTGCATTTCTTTCCCAAGGCTTTGTTCTTAGAAGCAGGCTGAGGACGGTTGACGAGACCAAGAACTCTCCGATTCGTTGACACCACATGGTTTCAGGATTCTCTAGTGCTCAGCTTCGGAGACTATTTCTCTCTGCTTTACCTGATACTTCATGAAAACAGAAGCACAGGCAATACTTAATTAGTAGAATACTTTTGTGTCTGAGAGAGAGATTCTTCTCTGCAGGCAGCTGAGAATATTGTACCTCATACCTGAACTGCCAGCCGTTTAGACAGCCCCCTTCGCTGTAAGAAAACTGTAACAGTAATCAGTGCTCCACGTCGTTTCGTTTTCCAGTATTTACAGATGTGTGATTTCCTTGGATACAGAGCTCCGGCCCCATGAGATGGGCAGGGTAAATATTAGCCTCTCCATTTTACAAATGAGCAAACTCTTTCCTTTAAAATGTCAATTACACACCAGATTTCTGTGCACCCTCACCGCCTCTGGGAGGCTCCAGCAGGAAAGACAGAGCAGAGAACATGAACGGCTCTCTCCACACGAGGTCAGAGTTGTTTCCACTCTCTTCCGTGAGTCAATCGCTGCTCAGCTTGGTTTAAAAATAGATCACTTGGTCTTATTCCAGCACTCCCATCACCCACTCACGTCCCGTTCCCAATGCAGCATGAATGGCGTGGGGCTTCAAGTCCAGCTTTTATAATGTAAAGGGTGCTGTCGTGCATTTATCCTGTTGTTTATAGAGATTAACTGCCTGTCACGGACTGAAGTCTGTGCAAAGCCACAGTTTAAAGAAACACAAATGCATTGTGGGAAAGTGTCTTTCTCTCTTCGAGGAGCTGAGCGGCGACAGCCCCAGAAGCTGTGCCTTGAATTAGGTCCCGGTTCTCGCCCCCGTCTTAGAGAATGAAACCATTTATCTGGGCTCCGATCAAGCATTGCCGTGACTCCAGTGGGTCTCCTCATGCCTGCTGAGTTTCATTTTTACTGTGATTCATCTGAATTCATAGACCCATAAAATCAAAACGCTGAGGAAACTCAGCGAGTCCCACTCAGGTCTGCTGCAAGGCACTGTAAAAAGCTTTTTTCCCCAAAAATATAATACATTCAAATGGAAACCTGCATTCTAAATGAAGCTGCAAGTGTGACTGGTGATGGGTGGATAACTATGATAAAAAAAAATGTGGTAAAATTACAAATCTTCTCTTAAACCACCTGTCCATGCTTAGAAAGAGCTACTTAGAGGCTCAAAACCACTGATGGGGTAGAAATTGTTCTCAAATTTAAATATTTACTCATTCTTGGAGAGGATGGCCCAACTTTTATGGAATTAGTTTAAAAAATAAAACATAGTTGGGATTTTGGAGGTAGAAGTCTTATTCCTTCTCTATACGGCGAATAGAACTACTTACAGAGATCATGTATTTTGATAGATAACCCCTGTGTTCTTAGGCAGCTGAGGTAAAGATTTCTGAGACTTCCCCTAGGAATACAAGGACTTAAAGCAATTAATTAGGAGCAAGTTTGTTACAGAAATAAATGTTTCCGATACACCTGGGTAGAAATAGTTTGGGAAAATGTGTTCCTCTAGGACATCTGAGCACATGCCAGCAGCCCGCCCTGGCTGTCAGGCAGACAGACAGCAGAGTACCGGCCGAGTCACGCTGGAGGTTTTGAGTAAGTTTGATCTCTGAGAGTTACAAAGGTGACTCTTAAGAGCCCCAGAAGAAAAGGGGAGACACGTCAATGTATGTCACCCACCAGGGGAGCTCATCCAAGCTTTTGTGTCCAGAGTTTTTCTTGGGGTTTTATTAGGTAGCCATGATTGAATAAAGCATTGGCCATGTGGTTGAATTCAGAATCCACCCTTTCTTCTCCTCCCCGGAGATCAAGCTGAAATCCCAATGTCCAAAGCTCCAGCACTCTAATCCCATGGTCAGTCTTTCTGGCAGGGCCAGATCCCAACTTGGAAGTGTCGGGGGTTCACCGGGAGTCACCTCATTAGAATTAATTTAGGTGTGGACCCCAGGGCCCACCATGAATAGCAAAAACACTTCTATCGCTCAGGAACTTCCAAGGGTCTAGAAGCTCCGTCATTGAACCTTGGGCCAAAGACCATATAAATTATATATCACACAACACCTGCTCTTTATTTGTTTGTGTTATGTTGGCCCTCATCCCTCCACAGTAAATGGGAACTCAGGTGGGAGTCTGTATCCCAGATCCAAGGGCAGTGCCTGCCACACGGAGACTCTCAATGTGAGTTCATCAGGTGAATAAAAATGGTTAAATAACCACAAAAGATTTAAATAAGCATTTCAGACTAACAATGGAGGCAGGGCCACGAGGCTCTTATGATAAATTACAGAAAACTTGCACAGACAATAATTGCTATAGGGGTTTAAGAAAGGAGCTATCACTTGATTTATATGCACAACTATTTTTAACCTCCTAACGTTTTGCACAATTTATTCATCTTAACTCAGTGAAAACTTTTATACCTTGCAAATCCCTTAAATCCGATGATTATCTTCAAATTATGGATTCAAAAAGAGACCTCTTTCTCTGAGTTTTTATACTTTCTTTTGTTATTTCTAAATTAAGATGCACATGAAGTATTAAATTTATAGAACTTGTTTAAATTAGATTAGCCACCTGGCTCTTCAGATATCCAAGCAGACTGCCGCCCACTTCTGTTTATCCATGTCTCAAGGTCATTACTGACAAAATTACAATTAGTCAGTACTTCAGACCTATTGTTAGGGTGCTAAGCCGTAAGCCGTAAACTGCCTCACTTGGGCGTAATTAAAATTGTGTTCCAGTTCACCTGTTTTATGATACCCACTTGGCTTTTCATAAAGCTTCTTTTCACAACCCGAAATGCACAGGAACTTTTGTCAAAGAAAACTTAAGAGACGACGTCTTCTTGAGCTTTGCTGACAGTTCTGTGGTAGCAGTTTTACTGTAGTTGTTCAGGTTTGTTTTTTTTAATGTTACTAAACTATTGCAAATGTTATGTCAGATTTATATTACTGTCATTAAAATAAAAACTCACCAGGGGTGTGTGTGTAGAAGACAGTGCATTTGAGTTGGTATTTACCCAACTGCTCCTTGGAACTAGATGGGAAGTCCCGAATTTAAAAAAAAGTGGATGACCCCCATCTCCTGTCCTTGTATTTTGTCTTTGAGCCAGTCCCAGAGTCTTAAAGTGAATGAACAGCTTCCAGCTGTCTATAAGGGGGAAATGCCAGTTGCTAGACCAGCACTTCATCAAGACTCTCTCAGTTCTCAAGTATGGATAGAAAAACCAGACTTAGCAAGAACAGCTTGGTCTTTTGAAGAAGGAGGGGTTGTTTTCTCATTAAGATTCTACCTGTTCCTCTTCTGTTCAGGGTTTTTCTTGACATACTCAAGCTTTAGACAATGGAGCGGCTTGGACAGTCCCCTCTGTGATTTCTGTATGTGCTGTTTGAAGCATTCCTTTAATTCAATTACAGTGGATTATCCTAATCAATTTTGTCTTGAGGTATTTAGACCCATAGAATTTAATTCTGTTATACTGAATAGGATGCAAGTTAGGACTTGAACTTATAATATGGCCTGCTACTAAGAAATATTTTGCTGGTCTTCACCAGACTTGTAACTAGGCATATGTCTCAAATATTCCACTCTGGTTTTTCTTCCTCTTGTCATACCTGAGATAATAGTGTAACTGAGTCAAAAAGTCAAGGTTGCCATGGGGTAACCTCCTTTTTATTGGGTACTTGGTCTACTCTTTGGTTTGACCAAAGATATTAAGTTGGCCCTGACTGCCTAGTTTTCTCCATACAAAAAACAAACAAACAAAAAACAAAGCAAAACACCACCCACTTTTTATTAAATAAACTTAACACCTTGAATTTGTGAAAAGAGAACATGACTCAAGAATTAGAGCTGAAAAGATGTTCTTTTTTAAATTTACTTATTTTTGTGTCTTTATTCTTTACTTATGTATTTCAAGGAGACAAAGCCTGTCTTCATCATTCAAATTACACATAGAAAAATGCACCTGTTATTGTTTAAGTATCATGATAGTTTAATGTACCAGAATTAAATTGGGGTGTTTCTTTGCCTGTAGAACTGAGAGTTTTCCTGGCTTATGATGGTGAGTGACACCAGGAAGAAGTTGCTTGGGTCTTGAACATCTGCAGGAAATAAGACCATAGTCCAGGGTAGCACCTGTGAAAAGACAAACTTTACAGCTTCTCTTGGGGGCTTGGGAGAGAGAATGAGCTATTGATCCCACCTTGGGCCTTCAGTAGCCACAGTGTTGAATCCAGACTTAGACTCTACAAATTAGTGAATGAATTGTCTTTGGTATAATAAGAGAACCCAACAAAAAGTACCTCAGTTTGAAACATTGATTCTTAGGACTTTCTATTTTTGAGAAAAGTCCTAAATTATTTAATTATTCTGACTTACCTAACTCCAAAGTTGGGGAGGGAGAATTTCTCCTACACTTTAACTCCTTCTGGCTGGACTAATAAATTGTCATGAGACAGATTAGCAGAAGGAAAAACACATTAATGTTTAATAACACGTGTATCATTTTGACAAGCCACTCAGTGTTCCTGGCTCTCTTACAAAAGGGTAACTTCTCTCAGTTTTTAGAGCTTCTACTGTGTCTGCTGTTTCTTTAAAATAATCAGCCCAAATAATGCAGGCATATTTTAGAGTGGCAAATTCCACTCCCCTTCAAACATTCAATTGATGATGAGCTATTCTTTAATTGAGAACAAGTCTATGTGTGTGTAGTAAGAGAGCCCAGTGATAAAGTTGAGTCTGCAGCCCTTTGTGCTGCTGTATTAGAATCCTTTCATGCTGTTCACCCCAAAGGCCATGAAGAACTTAAGACAGATATGTCTTCTCTGAGAGCACCTCTCTGCTGGGGAAGAGACGGCACCAAGGAGCCAGAATCCGGCACTCCTCTGCTGCTTGTTGGTCGTCATCTAGACGAGCACTACCCAATGGTGTTCTGTGATGATGGAGATGATCTTTCACCAACAGGGGATCTTTCACCCCATAGGGGGCCCCCAGGAACCGGGGGGCCAGTGAGCATGTACAGTGTGACTAGTGTGATGGAGGTTACAAATAATTAATTTTACTTCATTGTAATTAGTTTAAATTTAAATAGCAGCCCATGGGGAGTGGCTGCCAAATTGGACCACACAGCTTTAGAGTGAGGGGATCCAAAAGGAGCCTCCCCAAAATGCACCACTTGGGCATGCTTGTCAGAACGCAGATTTCCGGCTCCCTCCCCCATCAATTTAGATTCACAATCTCTAGAGGGGAGCCCAAGACTCTGTTTTGAAGAAGTTTTCTAGAAGATATCTATGATGGGAAAATGACAGAAACTCTGGCTAAGAACCCAGCATTTCGGGGCAGCCAGACCTAGGCTCAAATCCTCCACTTGCCAGCAGTGTGGCCTGGGAAAAGTTATTTGATTTTGCTAAGCTTCAGTTTCCTCATCTGTGACGTAGAGATGATTATGCTTAGTACAGAAAGTTGCTGTGGCAATAAAATGAGACAAATGCATAAAAAGAGCTTAAAACAGTGACTGGTAGTTCTCACCAATGGTAGTTATAAGTATAATACAAAAAGAATAACTCTTCTTTAGATCTCTCAGTTTTATTAGACTAATAGTAAGATGAAATGCAGAGGGATCAATGCAACCATTGTGATCCCTGTGAAATCAAAGTCCGTCAGAAGTAATGAATTATAATCTGAGGTGAACCAAAGAATCAATTTTCGATAGTAAGTGTCTGTTGAGCACAGTGTCTATAAGACACTGTGATAGGCTGCAGACACAGAGACGTGACCGGCGGTTTTTGCAGTTAAGAGACTGAGAACCCAGTTTAGAATGAGATCGAAGGATGGGAAGATGCATCTCTTTGAGATCGAAGGATGGGAAGATGCATCTCTTTACCAGGAAGCACGTACAGGTAAACGCGGAAGGTGCAGCCGTTCCCTGGCGCGGGAGCTCGAAGGAAGGCAGAGAGGATGAGACCACATCATCTTCCACGGGGAGAATGCAGTGGGCAGACATCTTGGACTGAAGTGATTAGATAATAATTAGCCCGAGCTGGTAGCAGCAGAGGTTTCTGTAAAAAAAAAAAACGTGTATGCGACATGTAGGAAGCATTTGGGTACCTACTCAGATGAGACAGTGAGACCCGACCTAGAACCAGAAAACCCGGCGCTTGCCACGCCAGGAGCTGAATGTGTCCTGCAGGCCACGGGAAGTTGTGAACCAGAAATAGGAGTGGGGAGTATCTTTGGGAGGTTTAATTTAATTAACATAATGAGCTCTTCCCACATGCTTAGCTTCAAAGATCTGTGCTCCTACAGTTTATCTTTCTCCAGTATGTAGTTTGAAAAATAAAAGAAGTAATGCTAATAAAGAAAATAATGTCATTCACGGAAGGGGTAACCATAGGTCTCCACCCGACAGTCATATAACATAAATGCACAAAATTTAAACTCGTAAGAGTCTTAATAGAAATTGCTCCTTTGAAGAGTTAAAGCTACTCGTTTTAGACCAGCCTTTCTTCGTTGTGTGAAAACTCTCCAGAAAAGATAGCATTTTAATATTTATAACGAATCTGTGATGTGTTGCTGGCTTTTCTGTTTTGCTTCATTTATAGACGGTGACAGTTGTGGGTTGAATCATGTTCCCCAGAAAGATACATTGAAGCCCTAACGTATCCCGGTGCCTGGGAGTGTGATGTTACTTGGAAATAGGGTCTTTGCAGATGTTCAAGCCAAGGCAAAGTCTCACTAGGTTCAGGAGTGGGAGGGTGGGGGGATGCTGTAGTCCTATATGACTGGTGTCCTTATAAGGAAACAGTGACACAGACACATGTGGGGAAGGTCACGTGGCGATGGAGGCAGAGATGGAGCTGCGTTGTCATGAGCTAAGGCACGCAAAGGCTTGCGCCTTCAGAAGGAGCCCACCTGCCAACATCTGCCGTTCAGACGTCTAGTCTCCGGGACAGTGAGAGGCTGCCTTTCGGTAGTTTTTTGCACCCAGTTTGTGGTGCTTTGTTAGGCGGCCCTGAAAACCTCCTGCAATAACTCACCGGCTGACGGGCACCAGGACCAGGTGCCATGCTGGTGGTCTTGGGCTCCGAGTTCAGGCCGTGTTCATGACATCAGGAGGAGCTCAGAGCCATCGGAAGGACAGGGGTGAAGGGGGCCTCGTTGAATGTGGAGCCCAGAGCCTGCAGAGCAGGAAGTTCTGCTCACAGGAAAACCACACACATTTCCTGACGTGAGGAAGCCGTGGTGGTGAAACCCAGGAATAGTAACGATGTGATGATGACCATCGGTAACATTTATTGAACATCTGCCACGTGTCCGATATAGTTGAAACACTTCCAAGTCCCGTAATAAATGACAGAGCTGGGATCGAACCCAGGCAGACTGGCCCCAGAGCCTGTCCACTCAGCCTTCACAGTCCAGCGAGGCTGCGCCGGACTCAGACCAGGAGAGCCCGGCCCTTGGTGGAAGGAGGACAGCGTCCCCGGCAGCTGGGTCCTGAGCTCCGCGCAGAGCTGCAGACGGGAGACATGGGGAGGATAATGGTGGTACTCGCTTCCTAGGGCTGCCTTCATCAACCGCCAGGAACCGGGGGCTTAAACTACACGCTTGTTCTCTCACAGTTGTGCAGGCCAGAAGTCCAAATTCAAGGTGTCAGCTGGGCCGCGCACCCTCCAAAGGCTCTAGGGAGGGTCCCCCCTCGTCAGCTCTAGCTTCTGGTGGCTCCTGGCATCAATCTCTGCCTCCCCCTTCTCACGACGGTGTTTCCTCTGTGTCTGTGAGTCCGTTGCTGTCTCTGACAAGGAGACTCACTGGCTTGGGGGCCCACCCTAATTCAGTATGACCCCGTCCTGATCTTTACCTTAATCCTTTCTGCAAAGACTCTGTTCCCAAATACAGTCACGTTCTGGCGTTTCAGATGGACACGGGTTTGGGGGCCTCATAGTTCGTGCTACAGTGGCCAAGAAACATCGAGCTGGTTCAGCAGAGAACAGGACCTACCCAAGAGCCTCTGCTCTCTGAGCCCCAGAAATGTGTCTCATGGACCTTGGCCCTCCAGCCAGGCATTCAGCCCAGCTCTCTGCATGTGACGGGGGCCTAAGTCATGTTGAGCAGGCTTCGCAGGTGAGGCACACCCAGGCAGAGGTCCGAGCCTCCCCCTGGAAGGGCCATCACACTGTTGTCACCACTGACACCAGATTCATCAACACAGTCCTTGTTTAGCATCTTGCAATCAGAATACTTTGATGCGTTACAGGACTTGGCACTTAATGTCACAATTGCAGTCATCAGAGTTGCCAGTTAATAGCAGGACGTGACAGAATCAGGGCTGCTCTTTCTCCAGGTGACGGTGAATCAAGACAAATCTACTTGGGTTGTAGAAAAGCTATTCATGGCGTCTGACTTCATGAGGCCTTGTTCTCTTTTCATATGCCATCTAGGCCCCAGCGTTGAGACAGATCTTTAAAGTACAGCCTTTATCAGCGCATGTAGAAGGGTTACAAAACCTTTCTGTAAGGGTCTCTGATCTGTTTCTTTATTTGGTATTATGACTAGTTCTGCTGTTAAGTAAGGTTCATCCGTTAGTTATGTTCAGAAATAAGCTTAGCTCTTCACCAATTCGTACCCTTATTGTTCACGGTTTTCCAAATGCATGACAGGTTCTATGTCTGTACGTTTTTACTCCACCTAAGTTATTTTATGCCTATGAAAGTCTATTCCTGAAAAAAATGATTTTGCTCCTAAAAAAGAATGCTAATTTCACCAATTCTCTCCCCTTGGCTCAAAGCTGTGTCTCTGCACCGCAGCTAGCTTGTGTTAGTTACTTCTGACGAGAGGCGCGGAGCATCTCCCAGTTCGTACAAGAGACAGATCACTTAGCAGCTGAACTGTGTTTCCCCTTCATTCCTGCATCTACCCCCAGCCACATATGTCTGTTCACAGTGGGAAGGTCATAGCATACGCTTTTCAAAATGACAGCAAAATGTTCATCACGATTTTCATAAAGGTTTGATAGACTGCATATGTATTTAGAACAAGCATTTCAGTGAATTGTTACCCTTTTTTTCTTAAATTAAGAATTCCCTGACCTATGACCCCCATTGCTAGGAAAATGCCCATTTTCATACGTGCAAAACTGTGCAGACAATTTCAGAGAGATCTGCGCTTTGACAGTTGCATGCAGTCCCCGGGGTAAGAATGCCAGCTTTGGAACCCAGTGTTCTTTTTAATCCATTTATTATGATAATTAATCATTTCCTCTAGAAAAATACTTCAGTTAGCCAGCAAGATTCCCTTCAATGACACACTTTTGTCCAAAATCTTAATTGATTTACAGGAAAAAGTAAGTTTAAAAATACAACGTTTGTAGTTCGGGGTCTTCAGATCCTCATGCTGAGCTCCGCACCTTGGTTCCCCTCATACAACTCCAGCTCCTTCTCTGGAATATAAGAGCTTTTGAATCCAGAAGCCTGTCTGTTCATTGTTCTGCCTTCTACAGAGGGCCCTCAAATAATGCTGTTATTTAATTTTTTTTAATTAGGGAGGCTTACTCTGTACATACATAAAAATTTACATACTCCCAAAAAAGCCATTTGTGTTTAACCAGGTGTGTGACAGGGGAGGAAAAGTATGAACAGTGTATTTGAGTTAAAAACGGGCCAGGGGGGAGGGGGAGGGTGTGGGGGCGGGGTCCATGCACCTGCCTTGCTCAGCAGGAAAAGCAGTGAAGGCAGGCGGACGATCTTTGATTGACAGGGCCGTCTACATTATGAAAGGTGGGTGAGGAGGCACAGTGCTCAGTGGCTCATAGGATGGGTTCTCACGGAGCCCCCACCCCCATGAGGCAGCAGATCCCAGCTTGGAGGAGTACAGTGTGCAATGTGCAGACCCTTCCAGCCGTGGTTCAGCCCAGTCTCCCTGAAGCTATGAGATCAGCACTACTGAGAACTAGACTTCCCGGATACATCTTCCAACCAATAATACTTCCTATCTGCCTGCCGGTGCCTGAAATCTATATAAAGGTTTTCATTCTCATATTACAGAAACAAATTTCGCTAACATATTGACTGAAATTTATTCAGCCTTAATTTAATCCCAGAGAGTCCAAGAGGGATCGTCCCTCCTGTCTGATCCCATTAACGAAGAGAGGTATTAAGAAGCCGGAGCTGGGGGAGGAGTCCCCATGGGGAATTGGCAGGGGTGGCTGAAGCTGAGACAAAAGACATTCTATTGCACCGCAAGGACTGCGCCCTTCCCTGGGGCTGTTCCCATTGCTAATCCCATGCGATGAGTGTGTGCAGAAACCTTGTATAAAAAACGTTACGTGGCTAGCCACTGTCCTTCATGAAACGTCATCATTTATTAAATTTGTGGATAATGGTCTCTCCCTTTGTTTCATTAGTTTCCTTATAAAGAGATTTTATTCTTAGGAGTTTCACTAATTAAGATAAATAGTTAGACAATTAGCTTCTTGGCAGCAAAAACTACTGCTTTTTGATCTGTGTGTCCCCAATGCTTAGGATAGTGTTTAGCATAAATATTGTGTTCAGTCGAGATTATTATATGCATATTTCTTGAAAGAAGCTAACAAAAATATCTATTACAAATCTAAGTGATTTTATTAACTAATTCTAGAAAAGATTTACGGTAACTTACAAAAATTCATTCAATAAGAGATCACATTAAATATTAAAATTATTGCAAGACTACATTAGAAAAAGGGCAAATAAAATGATAGTATATTGCTTATAAACAAATTTCTCTTTTAACAAGTAGACAAGGTGTCTCTTGAAGGAAATACTCTAATAGTCAAAATTCTTCAAAAATTATGCCTATCCTAGAACATAATTTCTAGTATGTGACTGCGTCTTGTATTTTTTAAAGGTATTTATCAATCAACTGCTCTACATTATTGTATAGTTATTAAGTAGAATTACTGCCACTGATATTTTTCTTTGCTTATGATAGAATTAAAACAGTCTTTTAAGTCTTAAGAACATTAGTAAGAGAAGCTCAATTATGTGAACACAACTAATAATACTTCACGTTCCTTCTGGCAGGCACTGTGCAAAATTTCCAATGACTCTGAGCACCTTTTATGAAATACGAGAAACTTTGCACATCTGCCCTTTCGATGCCGGTCCCTTCATCTCCTGCACCAATTGCTTTTCATTATTCTTTCATGTGAAACCTCTTACAGCCAGCTCTCGTCAGACAACAAATGACCCAGTGGGGTGTTCATTTAAAACGTTATAAACAAATAGGGCTTTCTTTCTTGGCCCCGTTCTTTAAAATTTAATTAAAATGCTTCATCTCTCATCACAGAAATATATTCCGCGCTAACCTCTTAGCCTTGTTATTAGTTATAGTTTGGTTAGATTTTTAAATAGAACTCAGTTTTTCTTCTCGGTGCCTCAGACAGGAAGAAAGAATGCCATGTGGAGGAGTACCTGTCAGCCTGTCCCAGGGAATAATTCTTAATCGAACATCTATCTCCTCTTCTTTAGCTAATCCTGGTGGCTTATGAAGCAAGTATATGTGAGTGGCAAAATAAACTAGGGGGCTGGATTCTGCTTTCTCATTCTGAGGAAAATATTCCCAAATAGATGGAGTCCTGCCCTTCCTTGGGTATGGTCTCAGATTCCCAATCACAGATTTTCTCGGTAACCCCCAACCCATTCCATTTCTAAATAAATACTTTCCACTTAGTTAGGGGCGGGCCCCACCTTCCTAAGCAGGCCTGAAGCTCTGCTATGGTTCCTCTGAGGCGTGCTGGAGGTGCCAGGTGGGGACCAGGGGCTGCTCTGCCATCTCCGTGTCCTTTCTTGTGTAATTGTGGCATCTTGGGAAGGGCCAACGGATGCCACCGTTACGCCTTCCCGAGGCCCTGCCGCTCCCCTGTGCACACCCCTTGCCTCCATGTGAGGATGTCAGGAGAGTTAAATGACATCAAGAGGGACAGGCACAGATTTCATCAACTGGCAAGTTGGTCCAGGTAAATGAGCAAACTTCTCCCCTCCAAGACCACAGTCTCATTTTAGGAATATGTGATCCATGGAGGACCTTGTCATAAACTGACCTTGAATGAGCCAGAAAGCTTCTGGGGTCCTCATTTTCTGATGAGTGTGCTGGTCTGCTGATTCAGCAGTCCAGCGCAATAGAAGTATTGTTGCTTAGTTACCGAAGAGACTTCTTCTCTAAAAGGATTTAACGGGAGCCGCTACACTTTGGTATAATCCCATAAGGGTGCCTTTTCTGGGGTGTATGGTCCCCTAGGGAACCATTGCTTGCAATAACGAGAGTCTGTGACCCTCCTGAATAGCACCGATCTAGGGTCTGAATCACTTTTTTTAAAAAACCTACACACATTTGCTGTCTTGGGAAGAAATAAACACAATATGGACCCCAGAAAGATAAACATGTGACCAACAGATCACCACATGGCCACTGTGTCTAAATCACCACCTCTGAGTATTGTACAAAGGCTCACAAGAGCGGAGCGGGGCCCAGGCTCGCAGAGAACAGTGTTATCGCCACCTGTAAGGAGGGATATTAATGTTACCAAACGGGAAAACATGGGCACAATTCCCTCTGAGAAAGAAGCCTGTACTTTATGCCAATAAGCTTAAGAGGACCTTATGTGTCCGAGAGAAAAGAGAGCTTTAGTAGGTTTGCGATTTCATACCAGGTGGCTAAGTGCTAAAGAGTTTTATATTTTTGTCTTTGGTTTGTTTATTTTAACATGTGCTCCAAGGAAAAAGAAAAAGAATTGATGGGAGAAATCTTAAAATACACTCTGTTCTTTTGTGAAAATGAGCAATTGAAAATTTCTCTCCATTTTCAAATAGGCATTCTCAGGGATCTGTATTTTCAAGTCAGGGCCAAGCTTCAGTGCGCACCAGATCCTCGGTCTTTTAAGAATATATAGAACATTCCAGCCAATAGTTAGTAAGCTACCATCCCTCTGGCTTACACCTTTATGAAGACTCATCTGTACATCTGATTTGCCTTCTATAAACAGGAGGAAAGGGCATTTCTGAGAGCGGTTTTTACAGAAAAACTTACTTAGAAAACGCTGAGAACTACACGGTTCTGGGGCCCACGCAGCAGCGATGGCTTGAGCAGCCCACACGCCTCCCACATTCCATTATGGGATAGCTTGTCCTTAAGAGTTTATTGATGGAAAGGGGTGCCTCGTTTTCCACTAAGGACACACATATTTCAAAAGACACCTAAATGCCCTGCACGAAACAGAGTCAGTTCAGAAAATAGAGGGCTTTTTTCACTGGCCTTGGGGGATTACTTCAATTGCCTCAACAATCTACCAGAGTAGAAGCATCAAATTCTTTAAAGTTCAGATAAATAAATTGGCTGCTTACAGAGGAAGTTCGATCTTCACTCGAAGCAGTCTTCTACATGACAACATAGGAATAATCTGTCTCGTGACAAGCTGGACTGCATCGAAAGCCTTGAGACTACATGTTTATGTGAACTTCTGGCTGAAAATACTATGTTGCAATGTGACCATGAAACCTCCCACCATTTCCCCAGGAATGTGGCCTTGAGGTTGGCTTTGGTAACTCAGCCCGTTCATGTAGCCCCCACGGGAACTGACCGTGGTGCTGAAGTCACTGGGTCCATGCTCTTGGGTGGACTATGCTGGTGGTAGGTGTGTTGCACTGCTCCAAATCCCTTGTTGAGGGTAAAATTCTTGCTTCCTTTGTATCCTCACTCAAAACTCCAAAGAAAACTTATGTGATTTCAAGCCCTGAGTTGATTCGGAAAGAGCAGACAGAAGAGAAGAGAAGAGGCAGAAAAATGTGTTTTGAGGGCTGTGAAGATGGATAAAAAGGGCCATGAGTCCAGAATATGAGTGGCCCCTAGGAGGGAGAAAATGCAAGGAGAGGGATTCTCCCCGAGGGCATCCAGAGAGGGGGGCAAGTCCCCCAACACCTTGATTTTAGCACCACAGACCCATGGCAGACTTCTGAGTAACGGAATTGTAAAGTAATGCCTATTTATTGTCTTAAGTCACTACATTCATGGTCATTTGTTAGAGCAGCCATAGGAATCTCATTCCTAGTCCAACAGTTGGCTTTACTCGATTCATAAAAACGGGACTTAGGCTAAAATGTTTCCTAGAATAACAGGAACTTGACACTCCATGCAAAACTTGTCTTGAGAAGCAGAAATGCATGTTTTGGTTCCGATGTCTGAGATTCTTTTATAACTTGCTTGTGACTGAGCGACAGGGTACTAAAATGTTTCTACTGCCCTCACGGGGCATTCCTTCATAGCAAACATCTTAAAGACCATCAGGTCCGATGTGCTTTGAGAGTGCACTTGAGTTCTACCAGTTTGTTCTTGAAATCACGTACCAGCCTGTAAATTGGATGGAAGGGGTTAGGTGAGCATGTTCAGTTTTATATCCTCACTATTAGCAGCTTATAAGAATTAGCAGATTATAAGAATCAAAGGAACAGTGGGATTTCTGGAAGCTCATATTTTTCCTTACATATTTCTACAGCATTGGTAAGACTGACAACCTAAGGCAAGGGGCTGGTTATGTTTTCCAGGATTCCTGTGATTTGCTTACACTTTGTAGAAAAGCATTATTTCTTGTTGACATAGTTCTTTCTTATCCTAGTAAAATATTTCTGACATATAAAAAGGCATAAAATAATAAAATACTTTCTTAGATGGCAGCCACCAGCTAAAACATTAAACACATCACACTGTACGCTGGCACTGTGTACTGCTCCTCAGTCACTGCATTTTTTCTCCGTGTATTCAGAAGGGAATATAATATACTGAACTTGTCATTTATCACTGGCTTGCGTACCTTTATACATTTATTTTATTTATATATACATATATGTAGGCACTATTCTCTTTGTACAGTGGTGGGATATAAAATGAATATACAAAATGCAGCTAATCGAAGCAATATTAGTCATCTATAACAAAGATTACAATTGCTTTGTAACCTTCAGGAATTTTTGTCAAAATATTTTAAAACTCTCTTACTCTCAGTAACAAAGATGGTATAAGAAAAGAAAAATTAGTATAACTAATATTTATGTAGCTCCCTATCATTTGAAGCCTTAGAAACACTGAAGATTCAAATGTTTTCTTTCTTTGTAAAAAACCCATGAGGAGCGGCTCCAATAGCGCTTCCCGTCTTCTCCTTGGACAGCTTACCACAGGGAGCAGACTTTGCGAGGTGTACTCCTTTCGCGGTCTTGGTCAGCTTCTGACACTTGATCCTTGGTTCTTTCAGTGCCGTGAAACATCTCTGGGAGTTCCTTTAATGTGAAGTTTTGTGCTCACGTCACGTCCTCTCGGGACGTCTTCCTTTTCCTGTTGCCACCACTTGCCTCATTTATGTCATTACATCCCCTTCACGAGGGCCTCGGTCGGCATGGCCAGGGTCTCAGACAATGGCGTAGTCCGCAACTTCTTCTCCGGCTTCACTTCTGCTCCATCCAGGTTTCACTTCCAGCGTTATCGCTCTTCGTTTCCTTGATGCACTCGTACCTCTGCTAGCCAGCTTCCTCTTGCCGGTGCCCGTTTCTGTGACATTCTGCTTAGCTTTTTCACTGGGAGACAAGAAGGTCCCACGACGACATGCTTTGCTGTCTGTGCCTGAAGACAATAAGATGAGCAGGGGCCAGTGGCCAACTTACTGTGCAGGAAGAGAGAGACAGGATCAGACAGTGATGATGATGCACACCTGCTGTTTATGTATTTAGTATTTGCAGACAGAAGAGCTGGCAATGAAACTTGAACGTTATGCACCAGCATTATGAAATGTGCATTATGCAGTTATTCACAATTAATATACCACGGTAACCAAATTTGAAGAATGTTGTTGGGAGACTGGTGTATGTAACTAAACCATCATAATTGAAATACACGCACACCAGACTATGCAAAGCACGATGGTGTGTGTGTGTGTTTGGCATATTTTAAACTTTAAATAAATAGCATAAAAATGCATATCTTTTTTACAAACTCACTTTTTTACTCAACATTATGTTTCTGAGTTACTTATTTTGATGTATGCAGCTATAGTTCATTAATTTTTTCTTTTTTCTGCTATTGGATTCATATGGCTAGGCTCCAAATTATTTACATATTCTTTTATGAAAATTTATATTGCTTCCAGTTTTTTTATTGCAAATATTACTCCTCTGAGAATTCATTTACTGCTTCTGTGTAGCTATGTACAAGTTTCTCTAAGGTAACTATATCTAGGAGTATAATTACAAGATTTTAAACCTCGCTAGATTACTTCCAAATTGTTCTACCAAGTTACACTCCCAAGTAAGTTTCTAAAAGGCTTTTGGTTGTTAGCTGAACTTGCTCCATAATAATTCATATTGCAAATTTAGTTTTACCAATTCGATCCTATAAACTGATGAGTATAAACTAATTAATTAGGATTTTCCTGGTTAATGGTGAGATTCAGCGTATTTTCATGTTTCTTCAAATCTATTGATATATATTGACTTATAAAGACCAAACGTTTAACGTTTATAATTCATGTGCATTGCAGTTATTATCACCTAGTCTCCATCTTGGCTTCTCATTTGGATCATCGTATATTTGGATGCATAGATTTTAATCTAGATGCTGTAGGATATAGGAGAATCTACCAATTTTCCTTTCTCAATTTGTGTCATGAAAATATTCTCTTATATGCGCCATGCATAGAGATGTCTCTTATTTTCTTTTAAAAGTTCTAGCTTTTTTCTATCCTTAGGTCACTGGTATACATGGAAGCCATTTTTGATATGGTATAAAATAAGATCCAATCTCTTAGTTTTGACATATGAGCAACTACATTTTCCATCATTGTCCTTGAGAAAAAAATCCTTTCTCCTACTGACCTGCAAAGCCACAGCTGTGACACATCATTTTCTTACAATTACACTTCGTTTTTAAAGCAGTTTTAGTTCACAGCAAACGTGAGCAGAAGGGGCAGATCTTTCCTGTTGACTCCCTCGTTATCAACCTGTTGGTACACACAGGGGCCTCTGTGGGACCCTCTGCCTTGCTCCCGTGGTGGTATCGTCAGTGCTGTGCTAATCTCGAACTTTTCAGGTCTTTATAACAGGATTTGATCTCTGATAGAGCAAGTCTCCCTACATCACTGATTTTTAATAACTTTCTTAAAGTTTCTGGTTAAAATGTACGCAGTAATATCTGTTAATAGATTGCAGCTTCTATTAAGATGTTAACAGATTACATCTTTTAACAATTGCATGTTTATAGAAATGCAATTTTTGATAGTTTTGTTTAAATACAATGCACATAGCATTTAATTCACCTATTTAAAACGTACAAATCAATAGCTTGTTTTTTGAAATATATATAGTCATAAACATGATATATCTGAGATTTATTTAAATTGTTACATGGAATTATAGCCCTTGTTTTTGCTATATGTAGAGTATTCTACTACATAAATATGTCACTATTCATATATCCAATTAGATTATTACTTTTTATACTCTTTATTTCTAAAATTGCCTTTCGGTTCATTTTAAATGTGCCCAACTTTCTAGGTAGTATTTCAATTTCTTCTTCTCTCTCTTATAAGCATCTTATTTATGTTTATTTTATCTTGTTTATAATCAGTGCATTATGTTGGGGATCTAGGGGTTTTCCTATAGCAATTTTCCTGTCTTATTTCCTTTTGTTGTGTAATTTTTTGTTCCCCCTTGGTTTATTCTTTGCACTCTGCCATCTCTGGGATGAACATCTCCTTGAGTTCATGTCATTGTCCTGAGAAGATTAGAATTTGCTTCTACCAGGGGCCTCGATATTTAACCTAGGTCAGGTTTATGCTCAATTCAAGGGCTGGGATTTCCTGGACACGCAAATCATGTAAATTCAAACTGCAACCTATGTGAAGACAGGCCTATGGCTGTGAAGTTTGGTGTGGGAGTTGTTTAGTTTTGTTTTGTTTTATTTTGTATCCTGGTCCAGACAGAGGACGTATCCCCATTACCTGTGACCAGTAGTCATCTGTGTGCTAGCCCTGCCTGTCACTGAAGATACAGCCTTTAGGGGTCTTAGCTCTTTGCAGCTTCTAGGTTCCAACCCTCTGCCCTGGGGGAGCACAGGCCATTTCCCTGGGAGGCTGTGTACACTCCATCCTCCAGCTTTCTAAGATAAGGAATTATCCCCTCCCCGAAATGCTGGCTCACCTCTCTGATGGTCATTCCTGTCTCCCTGTTCACACCCTCAGGACTAGCCTTGCTTTCTCAAGCGCTCAGCTCTGCCATAGAGGGACACTTGTTATACTTGGTGCAGCATTTGTAGGAATTATTTTGGAGCTTTTCAGAACCCCTAGTCGGTCATTCACCAGAAATGGGAAGTGATGATATCTCCTTGAAAGAATTGAAGGCTATTTTCTGAACAGAAACAAAACAAAGCCGCATAAATGAACTCATCGTTGCCCAGTGAAGTGTGCCATGCTGGTAACAATAGGAGCGGAAAATATTCACACTCATCACTCTCATTTAGTTATCAAGACTTAAGTAAGCTTTTCTTTTCATTCATGGATTCCCAAGTTCCTGATAGAGAACTACCAGAGGTAAAAGTAGTGTTACCTTTAAATATCAGACGATTATAAGTGAGTCTTTTACCATTCGTAATTCTACAAGCAAGCCTTGCACATCCTTCCCGGACCAGCAGAGCATCTGTGCAGGATGCACGTATTCCTGGAAGTGGAGTTTCTGGGTTCAGGTTGTACCGGTTGAGTCTGCCCTCAGCAGACAGCGACATGGCTTGTTTTCCCACACGTCCATCCTCACACCCTCAGCAATGTCCTGTCGCACTTCTCTCTGACAGCCTGATGGGGGGGAAACAGCATCCCCCATAGCAGTGCGGATTTGTTTTTCCCCTATCAGCCTGAGTGCCGCATCTGACCCCCAGATGAACGAACAGAAAGCTGATATTCTGGGAGCTTTCACGGCAATGAAAGGGGGTGGTGTGGACCCAACACAGGAGCCACTTGTGACGCGGGCTTTGCTTTTTTCCCACTCCCACCCCAACGTGCAGGCAGCAGCAGCTCCTTCTCAAACCGACCTTATTCAAGACAAGAGAGGTACTGTCGTGGTGCAGTGTTTTGGTTTCTGGGACTTTCCTCCATGCAGAATAGACAGTGGCACTGAAATATCACTGAAGCCCTGAGTGAGCAGCTTATGTGCTGTCAACAGTGAGTGTTCGGGACATCCACAATGCAAGAACGCAGACAGATGTATTAACTGTCATTGTATTTGACAAAAAGTAGAGAATCACGTGCTCACAATGTATTTCTTAAAAATCGACGAGCTGTTAACCCCGACCTCCCCTTCTTCCAAAATAGCTACCACTGCCCCAGGCATCACAGAGGGTGGACACCCAACAGCCAACAGAAGAAGCATCATTACTTTGTTTTGTCTCTATGTTTGAAAAAAAAAGAAAAGAACACTTTCTCAAAAATTACTAGGTGGACTCCCCTTGCTATATCATTGACCAGAATTGAATCATTGACTGTGATAATCCTCAGAAGGAAATATAATAATGCAACGCCCCTGAAAGATGACAGGGCCGAGTGCACGAATTATTTCCTTTTCTCTCGGTTGGTATCAGAGACACTGAAGTCCTCACGTGGAACTCAGCTACCATAGCATTTATGGGAAAACGGGCTCGGAGTTCCCAACAAGCTCCCAAATGGAAATGTGCGGCAGAACCCATTGCCCGGCTGGGGACCGCTAGACCCTACTATACCTTAAACTTGACACTTGAACATGAATCTCAAAAAGAAATAGAAGCGATTAAGTACGAAAAAACCCCACCTCTGTGATGCAGCCTTTGCAAGGAGCGTAAGAATGGAATATCGTTTTATTTTATGAGCAGCAGCAGAACTTTGCACGTAGATTCACTGAGAACAGGCATTTGGTGAATGAAATACTATCATTCTTTATTACAGAGTTATTTACTAGACATTCAGCAGGGCTCCTAATCACCCTCTCAGCGTTACTTTGGTCCGTTTCCCTAAATCCTCCCGTAAATTCTGCTGATAAAATAGAAAACCTTAGCCAAGAAGGAGAGCTCTGCTGCTCCCCAAAAGTTGCTAAAACAGGAGCTGCCATTTCCCACAATTTCTCTTTCCACACGACTCACCCGCTGCCCTTGGCGGGTGCAAAGGGAGCAGGCATGGTTTGCAAACCTGTGCGGGAAACCCCGAGCCCACTCAGCACGGCTCAGAGATCTCAAGAGCGGCCCCCGCGAATGAAGGAAGAGCTCCCGGTTGCAAGCCAGCACGCACTGCGGTGGGGCCTGAAAACCTCAGCCCACGGCGGACGGCGGGCTGAGCCTGAACTAAGGCGGACCCCAGCCCGCAGCCCACTGCCCTGATGACGGACGCCCGGCTGGCAGAGGAGGTCTCGGTAAAGAAAATCAGGGAAGGTTTTCTTTTTCAGAGACGTCCTCATGAGGAGCATGTTAGGACGGGACCGTTAGAGAACCAGATTTAGCCACGTCAACGGGAAGATCTAATGGGCTTCACAAAGCAGTTCGTGAGCTGGGCAGCGTCCCATCCAGCAGCTGGAAGGGCCCTTGGAGGGAGGGACTGCCAAAAGGGAAGGTTTTTGTAGGAAGAAGCGGAGGGCAAGGGGCGACTGACGAAAGAACGTAAAGGGTTCTTTTCAGTCCAGGACGTCTTTGGGTGAAGTGAAGGAAACTACATTCTTGCTATGGGAAGTGGGGGCGGGGGACCCGGGGGGAGGGGCCGAATGACAGGTGACGTCGTTAGTGTTGACCACAATATTCCAGACTGGCTGATGGCCATTCCGTTTCGGGTGAAACTGCAATCGGGGCGGGCATTAAGTCTCAGTTTGGTATCATGGGCCTTATTCAGCACAGGCGACCGCATTTGGGGCCTGTGGTTTCTCTCCGTCCCAGGACAACATCTTATTTGTCATCATTAGTGTTGATCCCCCACCGCATTAGCCTTGAAATTTCACAGCCCAGGGAGCATTTTCTCCTCTTGCTAAAAGCCAACATTTTCTTTGTAACAGCACCGCCCAAGGCCACTTGGACAGGTTTCAAGGAAAACGGCTTCTCATTAGCATAAAGGCTCTCTGCAATCTTACCCCCTTAATTTACAGACGTCAGGTAGTATATATTTTTACAAGACCTGACAGCTCTGGGAGGGTGTGTACGGTCGGGGGGCAGAGGGATGGAGCCCAAAGGAAAGGACTCACAGACGTGGAAACAGAGTGGGGATGGCGGGGTGGGTGGGGGTAGAACGGGGTATCAGGGGGATACATGGTGATGGAAAAATAGAATAAAAAATAAACTCTTAAAAATAATGGAAAAAGATGCAAATATCAGCCTTGTTCTTCGCGGTGGAAGAGCGCTCACGGGAGGTTTAGGCTCTCAGATGCGTCAGCGCTGAGACTTTCTGAGCCCTGCTGGTCGTTGCCTGAGGCTCCTTTCCTGCTGCCTTCAACTCCGCAGCCGGGAGACAGCCCTCCCTCCCTGAGCCAGGGAGCTGTGCTGTGCGCATGAAGCCGGGGGCATGGAAGCACTCCCTGGTACACACGCCCAGGCAGGAGGGCGTTCAGGAGACCCCAGGTCACAGAGCATGTGGCTCCTTGCCGCGGGCGTCCCATGCAATTGATCACAGACTAGCCGTCGGACATGACTTAGAACCTCCACGCCATTTGGCATCGCTCAGTCTGGGGCCAACATGCGAACCCTCGGAACCCGTAAGCCCCACTTCCGAGTTCCCCTTAGACGTCCCCGGATCCAGGCGCACGCCTCTTCCATCCCCAGCAGGCCTTCTGCTTCCGAGGCAGGTTCTTCTGCATCTGTTTTGCCCTGATGCTGGGAGGAAAATGGATACTTTCCAGGATATTTATTCAGAATAACAGTGATTAATAAGCAGCTTTCAAAATGAAAGTTTCCAGGTGAGAGATTTCAATGCTGCCTTGTAGATGGGGTGGGCTCGGGTACATAGTTTCAGTATTTACAGACTTCGAACCCTCATCCTTTCCAGTTCACCAGCTCGCTGTATCCAGAAACATGGCATCAGCGCCTAATGAAAGGGGCGTTCACCTCGGATTTCAAGCTTCCCTTGCAACGCCATTTAGAAGAAAGTTTTCTGAAGCAAAGAACATCAGCAGGCCCTGCGACTGAGCCGTAGAATTCTATTTAGTTTTGGCTCCGAATGGTTTGAAAAGCACACTGTGCTGTGATTGTTGAATTAAGACATCCACACTCTTGCACCGGCCTGCGTCCGTCTGTGCCATCTGCAGAGGAAGCTGGCGGGCTTGCCACTCCCAGGGGAGTCTGCTTCTGCTGCAGACCCCTGACCTCCGTGCATGGTGCTCACCGGGACCCCTGTGCCGGCCCCTCCAGCCTGGGGCGGCATAGGTGACGCTTGATCTATTCTGACTCCATTGCCCTGTGCGCCTCCCTGGGAGGGCGGCTTCCCGCTGCTGTCTCCCTGCTCTGAAGTCAACCAGAGGCTCCGGGGAAGCCGGCCCCAGCACACAACCCGCTCTTGAGTAAGTTCACTGCAAACGGTGCTGTCTGGCTTGTCTGGGAGAAGTGGCTGGGGAGAGACGGGGGCGGGGAGATGAAAGGGGAGCGGGTTCTGACGCTCGCTTGGCGAGAACACCTTCCTTCTGATCATAAAGTGCCTGGGTGCTCGCTGTAGAATTGTCAGAGAAGACAGGGAAAAGGCGAGCAGGAAGTTACCGTCATCGGGCTCCCCAGCTGAGGTTTTGGTGTGTTTGTCGTAGGGAGCTTTCAGGCTCTCAGGTAGGAAGGTATCTTTTCCCTATTCACATGGATTTTTAAATAATCTTAGATCCTACGATAGGGCGTTTAAATGAGAGGTTTTCAGGAAGGCGTGTATTTCTGGAAATCCCTTCTCTTTCTTCAACAGATCTACCCAGTTATTCATGTAAAGCACCCCCCTTTCCAAAAAAAAGAAGGAGTCTTGGTCATTTTTGGATTTTGAAGAGAAATACAGTGGTCACTCTCTATATCGTGGTTCACTTATCGCGGCCTCATTGTATTGCGGGATTTTAAAAAATAGTATATTTAATTATTTTTCGCAGATGTTTCGCTATATCGTGGGATTTTGCGGTACTATATACGTATGTTGTTAAAGTTACATAGGTTTAAGAGTGCAGAACAGAGCCCTGGCTGCTGTGGCTCAGTGGATTGAGCATCGGCCTGCGAGCCAAGTGTCGCTGGTTCGATTCCCAGTCAGAGCACATGACTAGGTTGCACGTCAGGTCCCCAGTTGGGGGTGTGAGTGAGAGGCAACCACACAGTGATGTTTCTCTCCCTCTCTTTCTCCTTTTCCCTCTCTCTACAAATAAATAAACAAACAAACAAATAAATTTTTTAAAAAAAGAGTGCAGAATAAATGTAAGGTTCCTACTTCACCCCCATGGTAAATGAGGGAATACTCTATTCTGGAAGGGCAATTCCCCAAGCCCAGTTCATTTCTCCTGCTTCGTAAGGAGGCCTGAGACACAACGTGACCTGACCCGCAGTCCCACCTTGACTACCTCAAGTTCACATCTCCTCTGAGTAGGTTGCCCAGCTTGGCCCCAGAAATGTACAGTAGGAAAATGAACATGTTTTTCCCAAGCAATTAAATCTTTTCAAAAAAGTCTGTCAATATACAGGGGTAGGCAAAAGTGGGTTTACAGTTTTGAGTACATGAAAAGCAGTTTATCCTTGTATTCGTCGTCGGCAGCCGTCCGTCTCGAGAGACGATGGTGTAGCTTCTTAAGAGTCTATCTGCACCGCCGAGAATGGAAAACTCTGACTCCAAAAAACCTCCGCTGCCTTGCGGCATACCTCTTCAGGGGAAAGACTAAGGGAGTAAACCCCGACAGAAAATCCGGAGCCGGAGTCCCTAAGGCGGTTTGACGTTGTAGTCAACACCGGCAACTCCTGCGGCGCACCTGAACCCAAGCTGTATCGACTCCGTCTTTCCCTTGGACCCTTCAGCTGCGAAGAGAGGGGGAGTCTGCTGCATGGGCAACAGCAGACCCTCCATATCACCCTGCCCAGGCTCTGTAGCTTCAGCTTCACTGGAGAGGACACTCCAGCGTCATCGCAAGATCCTTGTATTATTGCTTATTAATTTTTGTATTGTTTGTGTTACAACTGTAATTTACTTTTCACACCCTGTATTATGAAACTGCCATCATCACAGATCATTTAGTAAGCAAAGAAACTGCATCTTAGTAAATATTTCGAAGAGAAGCAGTTATAATGGAGGTAGTAAAAAAATTGTATTTCTGTGGGACTTGAAGTTGTTAAAATATTTTTCTATCTATTATATGAAAAGGCTGCATATGTTAAAAATTTATAGTAACTAAATAGGTACTATAAAAAGAACACTAATGATGTGATTTAAAGTAGAATCTTAGGTCGGTTCCACAAACTATAAAACTCAGCTAAAATCTGTCCTGTACGCATGTGCTAACTTTAGAATCTAAAACAGAACTAAGACTCTAAGGAGCATCTAACTAGTGCCTTGCGTGTGAGTAGAATCTAGTTTCTGAAACCCCTGTGACATGACTCAGCCAGGCAGGCATTGTCAAGGCCTTCCACTGTAGAGGTTAACAGGCTCCCATCTATGCTGGAATGATCCCAAAACTGACAGTTGTAGGGAGAGAATGGCATAATTGTCGTCCATTTAACCCCCTTCCAAATATGCAACCCATTTGTGGAAAATGTTGCTTCAGAACCAGTAAGAGAAAATAAGGTTGGCTACCCACAATTCTAATGGCCTGAGTTTTTTTTTTTTTTTTTGTGAAAGGCAGTGATAGACATTTTTAATCTTCCTGTGCAAGGTTACATAGCTTCCTGTTAAAACTCACCCAAAGATAGAAAGGAAAAAGCCTTCTCATGTGCACACAGATTCCCAAGAATCGCTCAGAGCATCCCAGGAGCTCTTGCTGCTCCCTAAAAACTGGTTCTCATCCTACTGTGAAAAATAACATGATTAGAACCTGCAATTTCTGACACCAGTCCCATCTCTAGGTGACTATGAATATCTACAAGAGACCCAAGGCTTAATTGCAGTTGCGGCTATGGATTTATTGAGCTATTGGTACAGGTGCTTTATGAGGACTCTGTGAATGTGATGATAATAGTGTCAAGTCCCCATAATTTGTTAATGTCAGTTTACTTGTAATATTTATGGTCGGATAGAATCGAGTGATTATCTGTGCTAGGAGGACAGAAAATTCATTTCTAAAGGATGACAGGAAATATCAGCACGTTGTTAACTGAGTTTTCAAAAACATACTCAAGAGCCAAGTGCTAACAGCTAAGGAAAAAAAAATCACACTATGAACTGGAATCGGGCAGAACGGGGAGCAAACAGGAAACGGGAAGGCAGGGGTCTGAGGAACTGCAGGTGTATCCGAGACCACGGAGCCTGCTGCGTCCCTTGGGAAAGGAGAGCTGAGCCCCCTTTTTACTTGGTAGAGGAAGTGACCGAGATCAATAGCTGCCAGTAGCCAGGGGCATCGTCCACAGTGGTTTCCAAGCCAGACCTTTGCCACAGGACGGCGTGGCCAGCACTTGCCTTTGGGACCCAGACAGACTTTGACTCTCACTACGGAGCAGCAGGCACTCTCCGAGGCTGGGCGGGCACCTAACGAAGGATTCCCTCGTTGGTTTAGCTCACGGTCCTGAACTGAAAAAGTTGTGGAGGGGAAGCAATGGGCCCAAGCTTCCAGAACGTGAAGCCCAGTGAACTCAAGGTCCCTTGAGATGTCGACTTTTGTGAAATCGCTTTGAAAGTTTTAGCACCATTTTGGTGGCAAGTGTTTGGTTTTCTGATGTACCTCCCCGGCCTAGTGTGGCCTGCAGCAGAGCAGGGCTGTGAATCCTACTGGACACAGCACGTCGGTGCCTGTACGGCTCTTTTATTCACGTGAAAGGAGGTTCTGTAGGATTCCCACGGTCTTTTCTTCAGTAGGACATTCATATTCCTAATGGATGTGCCCCCGGTCCCCAACTGGCCCTCGTCTCTGGCTCCCTCAAGGCACCCGCCAGCATCGCTCTGGGAATCCTCTTTTCCGGGACCCGTGCCTGCGGCTTTCCCACTGAGGGTGCGGCACCTCGCTTCCTCCTCATCCCCTGCAAGCTTACCGATTCCTCCCCATCTGGTTTTGATCTCCCCCATTCAGCGAGGGCATTCTCTCCATTCTGAACTTGCTTCTCTGAGCGACCCGACCCCAGAGGTCATGGCTGCCCATTTAGCTGCCACGTGCTCGAGGCTTGCGTGATGATTAGGACTTCCTGGGTCAGTTCCCCGCACTGGATTATGCCCCTCCTGAAAGGCCGCAGCTGCTTTATCCTTCTTTCGCCTCTTCCCCAGCCCCCAGTGCGCTAAAGGTAACAAGAAGGAAGTTCTGAACCTTGTACTGGGCTCACACAGTTAGGATCTGCTTCTCTAAATTCCGTTTTTTGTTGTTTTTTTTTTAGTTTGTTTGTTTGGCCGAAACAAAGAACAGCAAGAGCAATTCATCTTATTTTTATCACTAGTCTCAGATTCACTGCATTTTCAAGTTTCTTATATATACCCATGTGCTCCAAGCAGACATATTTTCCCCCAAAACATAACAGAGCGGGAGAAAGTACGAATTGTGGCTTGTGAGGGTACATGACTGAACGTTCATTGTGATATCTCGTTCTACAGATAAGTCATCTCTGCCTGAACATGGATGTTGTTTTTGGTCAAGAAATATACTAGTTAAAGGCATGTAGTTAATTTTATTCAATTATTTTGTTTATATCAGAAAGACTGAGTGATTCGAGGAGGGGGTTTTAGGCTGTGTACCCATCGTTTCAGTAAAACAATAATTATTCTCCCTTCGATACATTTACTATCTGTCTTAAAACCATGGACTCTGGCTTAGGCTGGAGCAACTGTGTCTTTCTTTATTACCGTAAATACCTTTAATTACCTTTCTTCAAACCACTTTGTTGAAACACACAATGTATTTGTCTCTGGAGGCGGGCGTGGGAAAGCGGCGCAGCAGGACTGAATTCTGCCGCAGTTAAAGGGAAACCGAAAAGGTCAAACACCAGAATGGCGTGAATCTCAGGCTACCCCCGAGAACACTCCGTACCGGACTGCCAGTCACGGACTCGGTGATTGAATAAATCGTGTATTTCTTCCCAACCTGGTGCCCGCCTGAAGTGGAAAATGCCTCACATCAATAATTAACACCTGTTTTATAATATTCCCTGCCTTCTTCAACTGTTGAATCAAGGCAGGGTGGCTTTTGGGGACTTGGTCTCACTGTGTTAAGTCAATGAAGTTTATCAAATACACAGGGAATACCTATTATGTGCCAGCCGGTTGGGTAGGTATTAGGGACTCAAAGGAACAGTAAGACATGCTGTCTTCTCTAAAGGGGCTTATTGTTTAGGGGAGGAAACAGTCTTCTTGTAAATACGTAAAGTAAATTGTGAGAGGCTACAGGGCCCCCCAGGAGACACGGGCAGTCTGTGTATGTGGTGGGGAGCCGTCGGGATGGCTTCCTAGGTGCCGAGCCCCCCACGCGAGTTCTGAAAGGTCAGAGGGGTTTCCAGGAGGAGGAGGAACACCTGACTCGTGCAGAACTCAGGGCTTCCTTTTCGTTCAATTGAACAAACATCGCTGAGCCTCCCAACATGCCAGTGAGTGAGCCCACCCCTGGGGACCCACTGCTGAGCTGCAAGGTCACTGTGTGCATTTTTCAGGCTCAGCGTCCAGCATACAGGCAGGGCCACTGCGCAGGCACCTCACTCAGACCTGGGGAGTCAGGACAGGGCTCCCCGCCACAGAGCCCAGCAATCGTCCCACTGCTGGGCGGTAGGGCTGGAGGAGGAGCGGGGAGTGGGGAAAGGGATCGGACACTGTGCACCCTTGTCCCTGTCCCAGGCAATACCTGGCCACCTCCTTCTGCTCTGTGTGGGCGGCCAGGGTGGGCAGGGGAGACACGAACAGGGTGGCCCCTCTGTGGGACTCCGAGGTGCCCTCTCTTGCCCCCTCTTCCTCCCTGCCCCTCGTCATTCCTGAAAAGTCACCCTTGCTGCTCCCTCCCTTCCCCACCCCGAGAGCCCCCAAATCCAAATATTACATGGACGCTTGACATGAGGGTGCTTTATCGGGGCTCCGTGAGGACAGCAAAGGAGCTTTTCAAAACGATCGACCCCTTGCTCTAAGAATGGCACATGACTGACCAGATGCCGCTACATACAGGAATCCTGAGTGACAGCCAGCGTCGCTTCTCCTCGTGGGAAGCCTGGTCACTTTAGGGCCTGTGGCTCGGGGAGCACTGGGCCCCCTGGCATACCCCTGTTTTCTCTTTACCATCCCATTATTGCGGACGGCGGCCCGGCCGGAGCTCACGTGTCCCCCACCGGAGCCCCTTGTCTGCCGTTTCTCACAGCCGCTCTCGGCCAGGTCATCGGCGCATCAGAAACAGGGACGCGAACAGACCGCTTGCAATCCCGTTGGCAGGAAGAGCTTCTTCACGCTCCAAATGAGAACTTCAACCAGGTTCCCCCAAGCGGGGCCCGTGCGTGCTGCTTCTGGGCACCTTTAAAACACCCACAGGGGGAGACAGGCCAAGGGCGTCACTGCCGTCACTTCTTCAGGCTTCACCCCTGCCCCTGCCATGGTCCTCGTCACACAGCACTGCTGGGCAGTTATTGCACGACCCTTAGAAAGTGGAGACCAGTTGTTCCCAATTAAATCTCAGCGCCACAGAGCCTCTGGAGTCACCCACTCCCGGTACCCCCGTTTCCCTGCCCGGATGTGAAAAGGGGGGCAGGGTCTCGTGAGGGACGCAGAACACACAGCATCCGCTTGGGAGTCACCCGCATTCTAGGCAGAGGTGCACTGTGACCAAGTTCTACTGCATGTCGGAGGCATAGCTTTTAGCCCAGAAGCGTCCTTCCGTGCATCGGAGTGATTAATGATAATTTTATGCAGCTCGTGGGTCATGCTGAAATTA